>NC_091282.1:1055875375-1056176763 GCF_032444005.1 Ranitomeya imitator | reverse complement strand
CCCATTTACAACGGATGCCTCCCGAGGGCCACGGACCGGGTCAGCCACCGTGACATCCCCCTTGAGAACCAAAAAGCCCGGCTCCGATTACCCCACTGCCCTACCGGGGCGCTCCACAAGTATCAGGTAAGAATACTTCTGGCTACTTTTGCGGCCTCACTCAATTGACTGGTACTGAGGCTGCGTTTGTCTAGTCAGAATGTGGATGGAAATATGCATATCGCATACTTGTAGTCAAAGATCGCTCAGTCTCATCGCCAGCACCGGAGAATCTTCACAGCGTGATATGAGCACTGTGAGGATTCACAAGTCTGTAGACACAGAGTGATTGTAGACTTTTGTGACAACCCCTCTAAGCGTGCCCACACTGAGAGACTTGCTCCTATGAATAAAGTTATTAACAGTTAAACAATTATTAATAGTTAACCCTGCCATGAAATTTCCTGCTTCAGACTTAAGCTGGGAGCTGTGTAAGGGATTTCATACATGTTCTAACCTGCTTGCAATCTAACACACGGTGTTGAGACTCAGCAGTGGATTACGATGATGGATTTGGTAACAAGAAGCCTGTATTTGCTAACTCAGCCTTTGTGCAAAGAGGAACAGGAGGAGCACTGCCAGAGCCCTGCAAAATGATCTCCAGCAGGCTACAAATGTGCAAGTGTCTGCGCAAATGGTTAGAAACCGACTCCATGAGGATGGTCTGAGTGCCGGATGTCCACAGATGGGTTGTGCTCACAGCCCAACACCATGCAGGATGATTGGCATTGGCCACAGAACACCAGGATTGGCAAATTCACCACTGGTGCCCTGTGCTCTTCACAGATGAAAGTAGGTTCACACTGAGCACATGTGACAGATGTGACAGAGTCTGGAGATGTCATGGAGAGCGATCTGCTGCCTGCAACAACCTTCAGCATGACTGGTTTGTCAGTGAGTCAGTAATGGTGTGGGTGGAATTTCTTTTGAGGGCCGCACAGCCCTCCGTGTGCTTGCCAGAGGTAGCCTGACTGCCATTAGTTACCGATATGAGATCCTCAGACCCCTTATGAGACCATATGCTGGTGCAGTTGGCCCTGGGTTCCTCCTAATGCAAGACAGTGCCAGACCACATGTGGCTAGAGTGTGTCAGCAGTTCCTGCAAGATGAAGGCATTGAAGCTATGGACTGGCCCGCCCGTTCCCCAGACCTGAATCCGATTGAACACATCTGGGACATCATGTGTCGCACCATCCATCAACATCACGTTGCACCACAGACTGTCCAGGAGTTGGCGGATGCTTTAGTCCAGGTCTGGTGGGAGATCCTTCAAGAGACCATCCGCCGCCTCATCAGGAGCATACCCAGGTATTGTAGGGAGATTATACAGGCACGTAGATGCCACACACTAATGAGCTTCATTTCCTTGTCTTGAGGCATTTCTACTGAAGTTGGATCAGCCTGTAACTTCATATTCCACTTTGTTTTTGAGCATCATTACAACTCCAGACCTCCATTGCATATTAGTTCTGACTTACATTAATCATTTTTAGGTTTTATTGTTTTCAACACATTCCACTCTGTAATGAATAAAGATTTACAACTGGATTATTTCGTTCAGTAATATCTAGGATGTGTGATTTTAGTATTCCCTTTATTTTTTGAGCAGTGTATGTATATATATATATAAGACTTACGGATATGAAACTTTTTTAGAAAGGGCAAAAAAAAATCTTTATTGTACAGTATTAAAAATACATATATATAAAACTAATATTGTAAGAGATCAACAAGAATTGAAGTGCAGGAAACAAAAGGGTGGGTACAC
This sequence comes from Ranitomeya imitator, assembly GCF_032444005.1. NCBI lineage: Eukaryota > Metazoa > Chordata > Amphibia > Anura > Dendrobatidae > Ranitomeya > Ranitomeya imitator. The sequence continues at coordinate 1,056,174,956 of NC_091282.1, read as the reverse complement.
CTGGGTAGTGTAACAAATGATACACTGTATAGTTCATATGGTTCTTTCCACTAGGATCTCGCTATCCTCTGTCATGGTCTACTCTTACGTTAGGGACACTCACCACATGGGGCACTGCTCACTGACCAGACCTTAGGTCTGCTTTTTAAACACACAATGGGCCCTATCTAATGTTCTCACAAGAGACTGCCTCTGTCCCTTCACGTTATCCCCTTCACTCTGGGCTAGTCCCTACCATTAACTCTAATTCTTCCTACTGTCGGGCAGAACACAACAATACACCATTAATGCATGTCCTAATTCACATTACACAATACAATAATACACTTGTTCTTCAAGAGGAAACACAGGCAGTATTTACATCTCCTTACACAGATTTATGATCACACAAGATGCAGAGATGACACCAGAAGTCAATAGGAGAATAACTGTGGGCAAATCTACAATGAAGTCGCTGGACAAGGTCTTCAAATCAAGGAACATTTCGCTAGTGATTAAGACACGGCTCGGACATAGTTTGGTCTTTTCTGTAATAACGTATGGATGCAAAACCAGGATGATAAAAAAAGACAAAATAACAATTGACACCTTCAAAATGTGGTGCTGGAGAAAGATGTTATCAATACCATTGATGGCATTAATCTTGGTATAAATCGAGCCAGCTATATTACTCAAAACAAGAATTCCCAACCTATGAGTTGTCTACTTCGGACACACATGAACAGAGCAATGACTGCAGAAGGATATCATAGTCGGAATTATAAAAGGCACAAGGCGAAGAGCAAGACGAGTAACTCGATGGCTTGATAATATAAAAAGTAGACTATCAAAAAAAAAACTAAAGAAAATTGTTTCAAATAAGGTAAAAAAAATCAAGAAAAACAAAAATAACCTTATATCCTATTGATATTGCAGATAAAATTATCCTTTTATTTATAACTTTAAAACCATGAGACAGCCACAGTCAACATAACAAACAACCGTGCTGACTAAATAACCCTACCACTGTAGCCTGATAAGCACTGCCTGTCAGCGGAGGTTGGCACCCTAACACACAATACAAGACTGGCGCCCTCGCTCCTCAGCGGCTGTCCCTAAATCTCCTATGTGCACCCTAGACTGGTGTCTCAAATGAGCCACCATTTGCACATCACAGGAAAAATGGAGAAAGATAGGAATTGCCAATAGAGGATGTTAAATGGCAGATGGCAATACTAGATAAATGTGAAAGGGTGAACAACACAAAACCAAAGTGCAATAGTGCTTATATACATATAATATCTCACTATACTGTTCCCTACTGATGCAAAATCCTGCCTAGCTGTGGGAGTTGGCACCTTACTGTTCAGCGGATATGGCGCCCCCACTCAGCGGTGGCCCGCCCTTTGAAACCCTGCAAATTGGCTAATATCATTGAAAACATGTCATATGATAAGCCCAAAAACGGTGGCCATATTACATAATAAGAGGCTTGAAACCAAATAACACACAGCACTAATTAGAGACTGGTATTACATATTATATCATAGTGATAACAGATGATGCTTTTATTGTATAAATGGGGGCCCATTTGAGACACCAGTCTAGGGTGCACCTAGGAGATTTAGGGACAGCCGCTGAGGAGCGGGGGCGCCAGTCTCATATTGTGTGTTAAGGTGCCAACCTCCACTGTCAGACAGTGCTTATCAGGCTACAGTGGTAAGCTTTAGTCACACTAAACAACTTACCAACGATCACGACCAGGGATACGACCTGGCCGTGATCGTTGGTAAGTCGTTGTGTGGTCGCTGGGGAGCTGTCACACAGACAGCTCTCTCCAGCGACCAGCGATCAGGGGAAAGATTTCGGCATCGTTGAAGCTGTCTTCAACGATGCCAAAGTCCCCGGGTAACCAGGGTAAATATCGGGTTACTAAGTGCAGGGCCGCGCTTAGTAACCCGATATTTACCCTGGTTACCATTGTAAAAGTAAAAAAAACAAACCACTACATACTCACATTCCAATGTCTGTCACGTCCCCTGCCGGCGTCCACAGGGTTAAAACTGCTTTCGGCAAGAGCGCTGCTAATGCACGTGCTGCTGCCGAGAGCTTGCCTGCACTGACAGTGTCAGCGCCGGCAGTAACAACGGTGACGTCACCGCTGTGCTCTGCTTTACGGCCGGCGGTGACACATTAGCAACGCTCCTGCCGAAAGCAGTTTTAACACTGTGGACGCCGGGGGACGTGACAGACATCAGAATGTGAGTATGTACTGTTTTTTTTAACTTTTACAATGGTAACCAGGGTAAATATCGGGTTACTAAGCGTGGCCCTGCGCTTAGTAACCCGATATTTACCCTGGTTACAAGTGAACACATAGCTGGATCGGCGTCACGCATGCCGATCCAGCGATGACAGTGGGTGATCAGCGACCAAAAAAAGGTCCTGATCAAAGTAACATAGTAACATAGTAACATAGTTAGTAAGGCCGAAAAAAGACATTTGTCCATCCAGTTCAGCCTATATTCCATCATAATAAATCCCCAGATTTACGTCCTTCTATAGAACCTAATAATTGTATGATACAATATTGTTCTGCTCCAGGAAGACATCCAGGCCTCTCTTGAACCCCTCGACTGAGTTCGCCATCACCACCTCCTCAGGCAAGCAATTCCAGATTCTCACTGCCCTAACAGTAAAGAATCCTCTTCTATGTTGGTGGAAAAACCTTCTATCCTCCAGACGCAAAGAATGCCCCCTTGTGCCCGTCATCTTCCTTGGTATAAACAGATCCTCAGCGAGATATTTGTATTGTCCCCTTATATACTTATACATGGTTATTAGATCGCCCCTCAGTTGTCTTTTTTCTAGACTAAATAATCCTAATTTCGCTAATCTATCTAGGTATTGTAGTTCTCCCATCCGCTTTATTAATTTTGTTGCCCTCCTTTGTACTCTCTCTAGTTCCATTATATCCTTCCTGAGCACCGGTGCCCAAAACTGGACACAGTACTCCATGTGCGGTCTAACTAGGGATTTGTACAGAGGCAGTATAATGCTCTCATCATGTGTATCCAGACCTCTTTTAATGCACCCCATGATCCTGTTTGCCTTGGCAGCTGCTGCCTGGCACTGGCTGCTCCAGGTAAGTTTATCATTAACTAGGATCCCCAAGTCCTTCTCCCTGTCAGATTTACCCAGTGGTTTCCCGTTCAGTGTGTAATGGTGATATTGATTCCTTCTTCCCATGTGTATAACCTTACATTTATCATTGTTAAACCTCATCTGCCACCTTTGAGCCCAAGTTTCCAACCTATTCAGATCCATCTGTAGCAGAATACTATTTTCTCTTGTATTAACTGCTTTACATAGTTTTGTATCATCTGCAAATATCGATATTTTACTGAGTAAACCTTCTACCAGATCATTAATGAATATGTCGAAGAGAACAGGTCCCAATACCGACCCCTGCGGTACCCCACTGGTCACAGCGACCCAGTTAGAGACTATACCATTTATAACCACCCTCTGCTTTCTATCACTAAGCCAGTTACTAACCAATTTACACACATTTTCCCCCAGACCAAGCATTCTCATTTTGTGTACCAACCTCTTGTGCGGCACGGTATCAAACGCTTTGGAAAAATCGAGATATACCACGTCCAATGACTCACCGTGGTCCAGCCTATAGCTTACCTCTTCATAAAAACTGATTAGATTGGTTTGACAGGAGCGATTTCTCATAAACCCATGCTGATATGGAGTTAAACAGTTATTCTCATTGAGATAATCCAGAATAACATCCCTCAGAAACCCTTCAAATATTTTACCAACAGTAGAGGTTAGACTTACTGGCCTATAATTTCCAGGTTCACTTTTAGAGCCCTTTTTGAATATTGGCACCACATTTGCTATGCGCCAGTCCTGCGGAACAGACCCCGTCGCTATAGAGTCCCTAAAAATAAGAAATAATGGTTTATCTATTACATTACTTAGTTCTCTTAGTACTCGTGGGTGTATGCCATCCGGACCCGGAGATTTATCTATTTTAATCTTATTTAGCCGGTTTCGCACCTCTTCTTGGGTTAGATTGGTGACCCTTAATATAGGGTTTTCATTGTTTCTTGGGATTTCACCTAGCATTTCATTTTCCACCGTGAATACCGTGGAGAAGAAGGTGTTTAATATGTTAGCTTTTTCCTCGTCATCTACAACCATTCTTTCCTCACTATTTTTTAAGGGGCCTACATTTTCAGTTTTTATTCTTTTACTATTGATATAGTTGAAGAACAGTTTGGGATTAGTTTTACTCTCCTTAGCAATGTGCTTCTCTGTTTCATTTTTGGCAGCTTTAATTAGTTTTTTAGATAAAGTATTTTTCTCCCTATAGTTTTTTAGCGCTTCAATGGTGCCATCCTGCTTTAGTAGTGCAAATGCTTTCTTTTTACTGTAAATTGCCTGTCTTACTTCTTTGTTTAGCCACATTGGGTTTTTCCTATTTCTAGTCCTTTTATTCCCACAAGGTATAAACCGCTTACAGTGCCTATTTAGGATGTTCTTAAACATTTTCCATTTATTATCTGTATTCTTATTTCTGAGGATATTGTCCCAGTCTTCCAGATTAAGGGCATCTCTAAGCTGGTCAAACTTTGCCTTCCTAAAGTTCAGTGTTTTTGTGACTCCCTGACAAGTCCCCCTAGTGAAAGACAGGTGAAACTGTACAATATTGTGGTCGCTATTTCCTAGATGCCCGACCACCTGCAGATTTGTTATTCTGTCAGGTCTATTAGATAGTATTAGGTCTAAAAGTGCTGCTCCTCTGGTTGGATTCTGCACCAATTGTGAAAGATAATCTTTCTTGGTTATTAGCAGAAACCTGTTGCCTTTATGGGTGTCACAGGTTTCTGTTTCCCAGTTAATATCCGGGTAGTTAAAGTCCCCCATAACCAGGACCTCATTATGGGTTGCAGCTTCATCTATCTGCTTTAGAAGTAGACTTTCCATGATTTCTGTTATATTTGGGGGTTTGTAACAGACCCCAATGAGAATTTTGTTACCATTTTTCCCTCCATGAATTTCGACCCATATGGACTCGACATCCTCATTCCCTTCGCTAATATCCTCCCTTAAAGTGGACTTTAGACAAGACTTTACATAGAGACAAACCCCTCCTCCTCTCCGATTTTTACGATCCTTTCTAAACAGACTGTAACCCTGTAAGTTAACTGCCCAGTCATAGCTTTCATCTAACCATGTCTCGGTTATTCCCACTATGTCAAAGTTACCTGTAGATATTTCTGCTTCTAGTTCTTCCATCTTGTTTGTCAGGCTTCTGGCGTTTGCGAGCATGCAGTTTAGAGGATTTTGTTTTGTTCCAATCTCCTCGCTGTGGATTGTTTTAGAAATGTTCTTACCTCCCTTCTGAGTATGTTTTCCTGGGTCTTCTTTGTTCGAGTCTAATGTTTTTCTTCCCGTCCCCTCTTCTTCTAGTTTAACGCCTTCCTGATGAGTGTAGCAAGTCTTCTGGTGAATGTGTGTTTCCCAGGTTTGTTGAGGTGTAGTCCGTCTCTGGCGAGGAGTCCATCGTACAAGTAATTCACACCGTGGTCCAGGAATCCGAATCCTTGTTGTCTGCACCATCATCTTAGCCAGTTGTTCACATCAAGGATCCTGTTCCTTCTCCTGGTGCCATGCCCGTCTACTGGAAGGATAGAAGAAAAAACTACCTGTGCATCCAGTTCCTTTACTTTCTTCCCCAACTCTTCAAAGTCCTTGCAGATTGTCGGTAGGTCCTTCCTTGCCGTGTCATTGGTGCCAACATGTATCAGAAGAAATGGGTGGACGTCCTTGGAGCTGAAGAGCTTTGGTATCCTATCGGTCACATCCTTGATCATCGCACCTGGAAGGCAGCATACTTCTCTTGCAGTTATGTCCGGTCTGCAGATGGCTGCTTCTGTGCCTCTCAGTAGTGAGTCTCCCACCACCACCACTCTTCGTTGCTTCTTGGCTGTACTTTTTGCTGTCACTTGTTGCTGTGTGCCCTTTACTTTTTTGCTTGCTGGTATTGCTTCATCCTTAGGTGTGCCATCTTCATCCTCTACAAAGATTTGATATTGGTTCTTCAGTTGTGTGGTTGGTGATTTCTCCATGGTCTTCTTGCTTCTTTTGGTCACATGCTTCCACTCATCTGCTTTTGGAGGTTCTCTGACACTTTTTTCACCTTCTGTGACCAGTAGAGATGCTTCTGTTCCGTCTAGGAAGTCTTCATTCTCTTTGATGAGTTTCAAAGTTGCTATTCTTTCTTCCAGACCCCGCACCTTTTCTTCTAAAAGGGCCACTAGTCTACACTTCTGACAGGTGAAATTGGATTCTTCTTCTGGTCGATCTGTGAACATGTAGCACATGCTGCAGCTCACCATGTTGGTTGTCACATCTGCCATGTTGCTCCTAGATCCTGCTGACTTGCTGTGTATTTTCATTCTTGTGTAATCTACTCAGCCAAGCAGGGGCCTGATCGTTGGTCGCTGTCACACATAATGAGATCGTTAGCGGGATCGTTGCTACGTCACCAAAAGAGTGACGTTGCAACGGTATCGTTAACGATATCGTTATGTGTGACTCCAGCTTTAGGGTTTATTTTGTCAGCACAGTTGTTTGTTTTGTTGATTGTGGCTGTCTCATGGTTTTAAAGTTATAAATAAAAGGATACTTTTATCTGCAATATCAATAGGATATAACGTTATTTTTGTTTTTCTTGATAATATCAAAATAATGACAGGTAATACCCAGGTGGACTTATCTAGGTTTGCACAAGATTGATCCCCATACAGGTCGTTCATACATCAAGTTGTCATAACAAAATAAAAATATATAAGTAAATATAAAAAAGCAGAGAATAACAGATAAATACATTTAATTGTGGAGTTACTTTATTACATGCTGAATATGGGAATAATATACATTTCAGATAGTTTACAAAAATATGGACACCAGAAAATGTGAATGAATTCCAATTCAAGAAAATATATTCATATTCACATCTACAATTTGGGGTAAGTATATGAAGCGTCATTTTTGCTGTCAGATATTTCATATGTAGTAACTGAAATAACCACAGGAGGGCAGTAATAATCCTTGTTTATATTGGTTTATCTAAACAGGAAGTCTTGAAGGCCTTTGTGTTCCTCGCATTTGCCGTCAGTAGTGATGGAGAGGAGCCTAACAACAAACTTCCTGCACTTGTCTTGTCCTGTCACTACTATAATGTATACATCTTTATAAATACTGTCTCTCCAACATTACTAAAACATAAGAGTTCTCCCATTTTCATAATGTTTTGTCCCATCTCCACATTAACAGGATTCTTGTTCCTTCAGGCTAGCTTATGCCTCCAGTCCTCGCTAGTTTTCACATATAATGAATATTGCTACTAAAATATTCATTGCAATATTGCTCCTTCCGTGAAGCTTTTCTATCCAATATCGGATTATATCTCTATTCTTTGTCCTTCCATCACATAAATTGCATTGTGTTCCTCTTCTGCAAGCTCTTTAATCTCTCTTTCCACCCTGCGTATTGTTGCTATCACACATTCTGCTGTTCTTCTGATCTCACTTCACAGGATTCTCATATAGTTAACATCTCTACTTTTCCTCCTTACCACAGGCTTTAAATAAAATATGAGTAGGCACCGCGAAGGCAATATATCACCATATTAATATTAAAATTAAATTTCAGAAATTGCTTTCGTGTCTTCATTGCTTTATTATGGTAATGGCAAATGCCATAATTGTAGAACGGACATAGATATTGCTGTATGATTCTTCTAAGCATCATATTAGTCCACCTGAATACACAGAAGAGACTACTTTGTACAGTCTGGTACTGTGCTCTTTCAACCTATGTGGTGTATGTGTAGTTCAGAGAGCAAGCCAACACTTCAAGTGAAAAGAAAAACCTTTATTCACCTTCGTGACGTTTCCGCTCTAACGAGCTTTTCTCAAGCATAGATGAAGCGTAATTGAGGAAAGCTCATTAGCGCTGAATCGTCATTCTGAGAATAACAGTATTTATCTTCACTGTAAGTGCTGCCTTCATCTGTGAACTTCGTGCTACAGGAACCCGCAAATTTGGTCCTTTGAGCCGCGTATCATAGTTACAGCCATCCAGTGCTTCTTTTCTAAACATATGCCGTGCATATATAAAAAGTCAGCTGTTATGAGAATTTATTGACCCATAAGTGGTCTATCTATAAGGCTCTGCCCAAGAATAGCACAAACACAAGCAACAGAACACAGAGATAACTGGAACCATTGGTGTGGCAATTGCAGTAGTCTCACAAGAGACAACAAATCTCAATGTCATGGCTGCAATGATCATAAAATGGAGAACAGTCATAGTAGTACAAATTTTATAGTTAACTCTGAGGTTGCAGTCACCAGTGGCATAACAACTACTGTAGAGTCCTATTAGCCCCAGCTCCAGCATGTTGTTCAGATCTATGGGATCCTGTAATAATGTCCTACATTCTGGCCCCTATCTTAATCTTGTAATAATGTCCTCCATCATATAATAATGCCTCCCATCCTGGCCCTTTTTTGTAATGATGTTCCCATCTTGTAACAATAGCCACCGTACTGGCCATTTTCTGTAATAATGTCCCAAACCTGTAATAATGTCCCTCATCCTGCCACCTGTCCTATAGTAATGTCCACTAGGGTTGAGCGAAATGGGTCGTTCATTTTCAAAAGTCGCCGACTTTTAGCAAAGTCGGGTTTCATGAAACCCGATCCGACCCCTGTGCGGGGTCGGCCATGCGGTACGCGACTTTCGGGCCAAAGTCGCGTTTCAATGACGCGAAAAGCGCCATTTCTCAGCCAATGAAGGTAAACGCAGAGTGTGGGCAGCGTGATGACATAGGTCCTGGTCCCCACCATCTTAGAGAAGGGCATTGCAGTGATTGGCTTGCTGTCTGCGGCGTCACAGGGGCTATAAAGGGGAGTTCCCGCCGACCGCCATGTTACTGCTGCTGATCTGAGCTTAGGGAGAGGTTGCTGCCGCTTCGTCAGAAGCAGGGATAGCGGTAGGCAGGGTCCATTAACCACCAAACCGCTTGTGCTGTAGCGATTTCCACTGCCCAACACCACCTTCGGTGTGCAGGGACAGTGGAAGCTACATTTTTTTTTTTTTTTCCCTCAGCGCTGTAGCTCATTGGGCTGCCCTAGAAGGCTCCCTGATAGCTGCATTGCTGTGTGTACGCCGCTGTGCAAACCAACTGCTTATTTCAAAGCACAAATCCTCTTGTTCCTTCCTTTCTGCACAGCTATCTTTTTTGTTTGTACACACTTTTTATTTAATTTGTGCATCAGTCCACTCCTTATTGCTGCCTGCCATACCTGGCTGAGATTACTGCAGGGAGATAGTAATTGAAGGACACTCCCTGTTTTTTTTTTTTTTTTTTGTGGGAGATTAAGATTGACATTTCTGCTAGAGTGCCATCCCTGTGTGTGCCATCTCTCACTCAGTGGGCCATAGAAAGCCTATTTATTTTTTTGCTTGATTTGGGTTATAAAATCTACCTGAAAAAATCACTACATCAATCAGTGGGAGAAAAATATTGGCCTCAGGGCTTGTGTGCCACTCTTGACTCCTGTGTGTGCCATCTCTCAGTCAGTGGGCCATAGAAAGCCTATTTATTTTTTTGCTTGATTTTGGTTCTAAAATCTACCTGAAAAAATCACTACATCAAACAGTGGGAGAAAAATATTGGCCTCAGGGCTTGTGTGCCACTCCTGACTCCTGTGTGCATCATCACTCACTCAGTGGGCCATAGAAAGCCCTTTTTTTTTTTTTTTTGCTTTATTTGGGTTCTAAATTCTACCTGAAAAAATCAATAAATCAATCAGTGGGAGATTAATATTGGCCTTTGGGCTTGTGTGCCAGTCCTAAGCGTGCCATCTCTCTCTCTCTCAGATAGTGGGCCATAGAAAGCCTATTTATTATTTTTTTTATTGGGTTTATAAATTTTCCCTGGAACCAAAAAAAAAAAAGTGGGAGATTAATATTGGCCTCTGGGCTTGTGTGCCAGTCCTGAGCGTGCCATCTCTCTCACAAATAGTGGGCCATAGAAAGCCTATTTTTTTTTTTTTTTGGGTTTTATAAATTCTCCCTTAAAAAAAAAAGGGAGATTAATATTGGCCTTTGGGCTTGTGTGCCAGTCCTAAGCGTGCCATCTCTCTCTCTCTCTCAGATAGTGGGCCATAGAAAGCCTATTTATTATTTTTTTTATTGGGTTTATAAATTTTCCCTTGAACAAAAAAAAAAAAAAGTGGGAGATAAATATTGGCCTCTGGGCTTGTGTGCCACCCCTGACTCCTGTGTGCGTCATCTCTCACTCAGTGGGCCATAGAAAGCCTTTTTTTGTTTTAATTGTTTTCTAAATTCTCCCTGAAAAAATCATTTTATTTTATTTGGTTTCTAAATTCTTCCTGAAAAAATCATTTTATTCTATTATTTTTTTTCCTAAAGTCTCCCTGAAAAAAAAACAAAAAAACAAATCAGTGGGAGATTAATATTGCCCTTTCTGCTTGTGTGCCAGTCTTGACTCCTGGGTGTACCATCTCTCTCTCTCTCTCCAATTGTGGGCCATAGAAAGCCTATTATTTTTTTAGCTTGATTTGGGTTCCAAAATCTACCTGAAAAAAATCACTACATCAATCAGTGGGAGATAAATATTGGCCTCTGGGCTTGTGTGCCACTCCTGACTCCTGTGTGCGTCATCTCTCACTCAGTGGGCCATAGAATGCCTTTTTTTGTTTTATTTGTTTTCTAAATTCTCCCTGAAAAAATCATTTTATTTTATTTGGTTTCTAAATTCTTCCTGAAAAAATCATTTTATTCTATTATTTTTTTTTCCTAAAGTCTCCCTGAAAAAAAAAAAAAAATCAAATCAGTGGGAGATTAATATTTACATTTGTGCTTCAGTGACAGTCCTGCGTGTGTGGCATCTCTCTCATTTGTTGCCACCAACAACAGAGTGTGTAACATTGTGCCTGATTTTCGTTGTGGTCTCACTCACCTGTAAAGGGGTAGCTAAATCATACTGAAGTTATAACTCACCGTGTAATTTGTGTGACAGCAACAAATACCGTTAGTTTGTTTACGTTTTTAAAACAATGAGGAAGTCTGGTGGAAGAGGTCGTGGCCGGGGGCGTTCATTGTCAGCTGGTAATGAGGGTAGTGGTAGTGGTGGAGCATCAGCTGGTCGTGGGAAAAAAAATATTGCACCTAAGTCTGGAGCTGTGGAGCCAGGTTCGTCGTCTGGCTACACAAGGCCTCGAACGCTCCCTTTTCTGGGAGTAGGAAAACCGCTTTTAAAGCCGGAGCAGCAAGAGCAAGTTTTGGCTTATCTTGCTGACTCAGCCTCTAGCTCTTTTGCCTCCTCTCGTGAAACTGGTAAATGTCAAAGCAGCGCGTCGTTAGTGGATGTTCACGGTCAGGGACAAGTCGCTTCCTTGTCCTCTTCAGCAAAAACAACAACAGAGAAGAATGCAGCAGGCGACACAACGGGTTACTCCATGGAGCTCTTTACACATACCGTCCCTGGCTTAGAAAGTGAAGCAGTTAACAGTCCATGCCCATTACAAGTTGAATCTGACATGGAGTGCACTGATGCACAGCCACAGCCAGACTACTATGCTGGTCCTTTGACTCAGACCACAACATTGCCCTCGCAGGGTAATGATCAAGAATCAGACCCTGATGAGACTATGTTGCCCCATCACGAACGCTATACCACCGACCGACACGGTGACACAGACGAAGTTGCACACGAGCTACAAGAAGAGGTAATAGATGACCCAGTTCTTGACCCCGATTGGCAGCCATTGGGGGAACAGGGTGCAGGCGGCAGCAGTTCTGAAGCGGAGGAGGAGGGGCCGCAGCAGGCATCAACATCGCAACAGGTTCCATCTGCCGGGCCCGTATCTTGCCCAAAACGCATGGCAAAGCCAAAACCTGTTGGAGGACAGCGTGGCCATCCGGTTAAAGCTCAGTCTGCAATGCCTGAAAAGGTATCCGATGCTAGAAAGAGTGCAGTCTGGCATTTTTTTAAACAACATCCAATTGATCAGCGCAAAGTCATCTGTCAAAAATGTTCAACTACCTTAAGCAGAGGACAGAATCTGAAAAGTCTCAATACAAGTTGCATGCATAGACATTTAACCACCATGCATTTGCAAGCCTGGACTAACTACCAAACGTCCCTTAAGGTTGTAGCACCCTCGGCCAATGAAGCTAGTCAGCAACGCAACATCCCTTCCGGCAGTGTAGGGCCACCATTTTCCGCACCACCTGCAGTATCTGTGCAGGTTTCTTTGCCAGGCCAAAGCAGTCAGGGTCAGGGAATCACCAGTTTCGTAGTAGGAAACACTGCATCTAGGGCACCGGCGGCAACAATACCATCTCCCACCGTCTCTCAGTCTGCCATGTCCACCTGCACCCCCGCTAGTTCCACGATCTCCAGCTCTCCAGTCCAGCTCACCCTACATGAGACTATGGTTAGAAAAAGGAAGTACTTAGCCTCGCATCCACGTACACACGGTTTGAACGCACACATAGCTAGACTAATCTCGTTAGAGATGATGCCCTACCGGTTAGTTGAAAGCGAAGCTTTCAAAGCCCTGATGGACTACGCTGTACCACGCTACGAGCTACCCAGTCGACACTTTTTTTCCAGAAAAGCCATCCCAGCCCTCCACCAGCATGTTAAAGAGCGCATCGTCCATGCACTCAGGCAATCTGTGAGCACAAAGGTGCACCTGACAACAGATGCATGGACCAGTAGGCATGGCCAGGGACGTTACGTGTCCATCACGGCACACTGGGTAAATGTGGTGGATGCAGGGTCCACAGGGGACAGCAAGTTTGGGACAGTTCTGCCTAGCCCACGGTGTAGGAAACAGTTGGCTGTAGCCGTTCGCACCCCCTCCTCCTCCTCTTCGTCCTCCTGCAGAAGCGAGAGCTCGTCCACAGACCGCAGTCGCACAACCACTCCATCCGCAGCTGCCACTGTTGCACACCAGGTCTCCCATTATGGGGCAGCTACTGGCAAACGTCAGCAGGCTGTATTGGCTATGAAGTGTTTGGGCGACAACAGACACACCGCGGAAGTTCTGTCCGAGTTCTTGCAGAAAGAAACGCAGTCGAGGCTGGGCACTGTAGATCTTGAGGCAGGCAAGGTAGTGAGTGATAACGGAAGGAATTTCATGGCTGCCATCTCCCTTTCCCAACTGAAACACATTCCTTGCCTGGCTCACACCTTAAACCTGGTGGTGCAGTGCTTCCTGAAAAGTTATCCGGGGTTATCCGACCTGCTCCTCAAAGTGCGTGGACTTTGCTCACATATCCGCCGTTCGCTCGTACACTCCAGCCGTATGCAGACCTATCAGCGTTCTTTGAACCTTCCCCAGCATCGCCTAATCATAGACGTTGCAACAAGGTGGAACTCAACACTGCACATGCTTCAGAGACTGTGCGAACAGAGGCGGGCTGTTATGTTTTTGTGGGAGGATACACATACACGGGCAGGCAGTAGGATGGCAGACATGGAGTTGTCAGGTGTGCAGTGGTCGAAGATTCAAGACATGTGTCAAGTCCTTCCGTGTTTTGAGGAATGCACACGGCTGGTTAGTGCAGACAACGCCATAATAAGCATGAGCATCCCCCTAATGCGTCTGCTGATGCAAAGTTTGACGCACATAAAGGATCAGGCGTCTGCAGCTGAGGAAGAGGAAAGCCTTGATGACAGTCAGCCATTGTCTGGCCAGGGCAGTGTACAGGACGAGTTAGCGGGCGAAGAGGAGGAGGAGGACGAGGAGGATGATGGGGATGATTATATTTTTAATGAGGAAGCTTTTCCGGGGCCACTGGAAATTGGTGGCGCGGCAAGGCCGGGTTCTGGTTTTTGGAGGGACACAAGTGACGTGGATTTGCCTGAAACTGCCCCTCAACCAAGCACAACCGCAGATTTGAGAACTGGAACTTTGGCCCACATGGCGGATTATGCCTTACGTATCCTCAAAAGGGACACACGCATAACTAAAATGATGAACGATGACGATTACTGGTTGGCCTGCCTCCTTGATCCTCGCTATAAAGGCAAATTGCAAAATATAATGCCACATGAGAACTTGGAACTAATATTAGCAACCAAACAATCAACTCTTGTTGACCGTTTGCTTCTGGCATTCCCTGCACACAGCGCCCGTGATCGTTCTCACACGAGCTGCAGGGGCCAGCAGACCAGAGGAGTTAGAGGGGCAGAAATCAGAAGTGGCGTTGGCCAGAGGGGTTTTCTGACCAGGTTGTGGAGTGATTTTGCTATGACCGCAGACAGGACAGGTACTGCAGCATCAATTCAAAGTGACAGGAGACAACATTTGTCCAGTATGGTTACAAACTATTTTTCATCCCTTATCGACGTTCTCCCTCAACCGTCATTCCCATTTGATTACTGGGCATCCAAATTAGACACCTGGCCAGAATTGGCAGAATATGCATTGCAGGAGCTTGCTTGCCCGGCAGCTAGTGTCCTATCAGAAAGAGTATTCAGTGCTGCAGGTTCAATACTAACAGAAAAAAGGACTCGTCTGGCTACCCAAAATGTAGATGATCTAACCTTCATTAAAATGAACCACAACTGGATTTCGAAATCTTTTGCCCCACCTTGCCCGGCTGACACCTAGCTTTCCTATGAAAAGGTCTTGCCTGTGGACTATTCTGAATGCCTTTTCCAATCTCGTAATTTTCTGCACCTGATTGTCCAGCATACGACATGTTTACACCTCACTAAATGGCCAAACTCCCCACACGGGGCCATGGTATCGACACTTGGCGACAGCACCCGTGAGAGTGCAGTTTGTCTGAAGAGGTGGATGAGCCCGCTTTTGGTCGACGGCACTGCCACTGGGTCCCTCCTAGTACAATAAAGTGTCTCTGGCGGTGGTGGTGCGCACTCAACGTCAGACACACCAATGTAATATGAGGGGCCCTGGGCCTGTACCGCCGGCCACAAGACAGTTTCCCCCCACCCCAGCTCAAACAGTGCTCTACCACTTGCAAAATTATCTCACAGCTCCACCAATGTTTAATCTATGCGCTGACATCCTTCAATGCCTGCCACTGACAATACCATTGTATTGACATTTTTGTTATGTTAGGCCTTCGAAGCCTGTCTGCGGTCACTCCTTCCACTAGGCCTCCACTGACCACACCACTGCTGCCCGTGTACCCCTGGAACCAATTTAAAATTGCCTACAGCCATGTGTTATTATTTTAGGCCTTCGATGCCTGTCTGCGGTCACTCCTTACAATATGCCTCCACTGACCACACCACTGCTGCCCGTGTACCCCTGGAACCAATTTAAAATTGCCTACAGCCATGTGTTATTATATTAGGCCTTCGATGCCTGTCTGCGGTCACTCCTTACAATATGCCTCCACTGACCACACCACTGCTGCCCGTGTACCCCTGGAACCAATTTAAAATTGCCTACAGCCAGCCCAATTTTTTTATTTTAGGCCTTCGATGCCTGTCTGCGGTCCGTTCTTTCTACTACTACTACACTGACCAGGCCACTGCTGCCCGTGTACCCCTGGAACCAATTTAAAATTGCCTACAGCCATGTGTTATTATTTTAGGCCTTCGATGCCTGTCTGCGGTCACCCCTTCCACTAGGCCTCCACTGACCACACCACTGCTGCCCGTGTACCCCTGGAACCAATTTAAAATTGCCTACAGCCAGCCCAATTTTTTTACTTTAGGCCTTCGATGCCTGTCTGCGGTCACTCCTTCCACTAGGCCTCCACTGACCACACCACTGCTGCCCGTGTACCCCTGGAACCAATTTAAAATTGCCTACAGCCATGTGTTATTATTTTAGGCCTTCGATGCCTGTCTGCGGTCACTCCTTACAATATGCCTCCACTGACCACGCCACTGCTGCCCGTGTACCCCTGGAACCAATTTAAAATTGCCTACAGCCAGCCCAATTTTTTTATTTTAGGCCTTCGATGCCTGTCTGCGGTCCGTTCTTTCTACTACTACTACACTGACCAGGCCACTGCTGCCCGTGTACCCCTGGAACCAATTTAAAATTGCCTACAGCCATGTGTTATTATTTTAGGCCTTCGATGCCTGTCTGTGGTCACTCCTTCCACTAGGCCTCCACTGACCACACCACTGCTGCCCGTGTACCCCTGGAACCAACATCAGAAAATATAAAAATAAGTATTTTGCTTATAAAAAAGAAAATACTGGAGAGATACCAAATGCAGACATTTTAACATTAAAAACAAACACATACAACAAAAATCTGGTACAGTACTAAAAATGGCCACCAGCTACAATAACTTTCTCCTGCAAGTAGTTAACTGAAAGTTTTTTTCAATTTAAAACACAGATATGGCATCCACCGAGTGTTGTCCTGTCGCGTCTTCTTTATATTATTGCCAAGAAGATGCAAAACAATGAAAATGATAAAATCATTATTTACCAAAAAAATAGAGTAAGTCAAAACCACATTGCAAATAAACATTCATTACAAATAAAGAAGCAGGGCGCGTCCGAGGGTGAGTATATACCTAATAAGAATATAATCACCCTCGGACGCGCCCTGCTTCTTTCCGACAGCCTTCCTTCCTAAGAATCAGCCCTTCCGTGGTGTAGAGAGAGGGTTTGTTACACTCCAAGGTGTTCCCCAGGTTGCCTTTCCTGAGCTTCGATCTTCATGCTCTCGTTTAGTAGTTGTCGGAAAGTAGGCTGCATTAGGCCTACAAATTGGGTATGGGGTGGAGAGAGATGGTGTGTTACACTCCAAGGTGTTCCCCAGGTTTCCTTGCCATTGCTTCGGTCTTCCGACTCTCGTTTAGTAGTTGTAGAAAACTACACTGCATTAGGCCTACAAATTGGGTATGGGGTGTAGAGAGATGGTGTGTTCCACTCCAAGGTGTTCCCCAGGTTGCCTTTCCTGAGCTTCGATCTTCCGGCTCTCGTTTAGTAGTTGTTGGAAACTACGCTGCATTAGGCCTACAAATTGGGTATGGGGTGTAGAGAGATGGTGTGTTCCACTCCAAAGTGTTCCCCAGGTTTCCTCGCCAATGCTTCGATCATCATGCTCTCGTTTAGTAGTTGTTGGAAACTACGCTGCATTAGGCCTACAAATTGGGTATGGGGTGTAGAGAGATGGTGTGTTCCACTCCAAGGTGTTCTCCAGGTTGCCTTTCCTGAGCTTCGATCTTCCGGCTCTCGTTTAGTAGTTGTTGGAAACTACGCTGCATTAGGCCTACAAATTGGGTATGGGGTGTAGAGAGATGGTGTGTTCCACTCCAAGGTGTTCCCCAGGTTTCCTCGCCAATGCTTCGATCATCATGCTCTCGTTTAGTAGTTGTTGGAAACTACGCTGCATTAGGCCTACAAATTGGGTATGGGGTGTAGAGAGATGGTGTGTTCCACTCCAAGGTGTTCTCCAGGTTGCCTTTCCTGAACTTCTATCTTCAGGCTCTCATTAAATTGTGGTTAAACGGAACAACTGCATTTGGCGTACTAGTTGGTTTGGGGCTTACTATCGGTGTCTGCCACTCCTTGCTGTTCTCCTGGTTTCCTGTCCTGAAATTCCGTTTTCAGGCGCTCGTTAAGTAGTTGTTAATGTTAGACTGCATTTGGCCTACTAGTTGGGTTGGGGCCTACTATCGGTGTCTGCCACTCATTGCTGTTCTCCTCCACTGAACAAAGCTGTGCCGCCTGTTTACTACGGTTGCCAATTTTGAACTGCATTTCGACTACTTACTGATTTGGGCCTACTCTCTGTGTCAGCCTCTCATTCCAGTTGTCCTCCACTGCAATGCCCCCTGGTTATTCCTGTGTTACCAATTTTGAACTGCATTTAGCCAACTTTATTCTTTGGGCCTATATCTGTGTTTCCTCCTCATCCTGCCCATTGCCCAGCCAGTGATAGATGAGTCTGCTGGTACATTGACCCATAACGCAACATTCCCCGTGCACGCTACACAACAACATTGTGACCCTGCTGAAAGTCAGGTTGCTCTTCCCGCATACCATACCACCTTACACGGGGACAAAGAGGAAGGTGCAGATGAAAGTGCAGGTTCCTTCATCAGGTGGGGGGAGGAATACTAGTTGGCGACGTCACTGGCACAGGGCCTCTCATAGTACGCAAAAGTGTTGCTGCCGGTGGGAGGTGCCCCCGCCGTGCAAACACACCGCTGTACTTTGAGGGGCCCTGTGCCAGCGCCAATGCCAACGAGTGGGCCCCCCCTGCTTGCTCAGGTTCACAGCACTTGCAAAGTTGAAATACTTACCTCTCCCTGCTCCACTGCCGTGACGTGGTCCAGATTTCCTGGGCCCACTAATTACTTGAACCAGCCCTACCCACCACAACTTTAGCCAAATGAACCCCAATTTCAAATGCCTTCCAATTATTATAAGGTAAATTACGCTTGACAAGCTTCATTAAGAAGAATGGATGGTTTTGACATTAAAATGGGCACTCTAGGTGTTTTCCTGGCCCCCACTCACTGCCGACTATGCTGCCCCATTGACTTGCATTGGGTTTCGTGTTTCGGTCGATCCCGACTTTACGTCATAATCGGCCGATTTCACTCGACCCGACTTTTGAGATAGTCGGGTTTCGCGAAACCCGGCTCGACTCTAAAAAGGTCAAGGTCGCTCAACTCTAATGTCCACCATCCTAGAATAATGTCTTCCATCCTGTAATAATAGCATTCTCTTGTAGTAATGTCCCTGTCCTGTGCCCATATTATAATAATGGCCCTGTCCCTATCCTTTAATGTCATCATACATACACTACTCTGTGTGCAGAATTATTATGCAAGTTGTATTTTAGAGGATTATTTTTATTATTGATCAACAACTATGTTCTCAATAAACCCAAAAGATCAATATAAAAGCTTAATATTTTTGGAAGTTGGAGTGTTTTTTTTTTAGAGTTGGCTATCTTACAGTAGGAGGATATCTGTTTGTGCAGGTAACTATTACTGTGCGAATTATTAGGCAACTTAATAAAAACCAAATATATTCCCATTTCACTTGTTTATTTTCACCAGGTAAAAACAAAGCTCAAAAAATTAGTGACCAATATAGCAACCTTTCTTTATGATGACACTCAGCAGCCTTCCATCCATAGATTCTGTTAGTTGCTTGATCTGTTACGATCAACATTGCGTGCAGCAGCCACCACAGCCTCCCAGACACTGTTCCGAGAGGTGGACTGTTTTCCCTCCCTGTAGATCTCACATTTTATGAGGGACCACAGGTTCTCTTTGGGGTTCAGATCAGGTGAACAAGGGGGTCATGTCATTATTTTTTCTTCTTTGAAACCTTTACTGGGCAGCCACGCTGTGGAGTAGTTGGAGGCATGTGATGGAGCATTGTCCTGCATGAAAATCATGTTTTTCTTGAACGATACTGACTTCTTCCTGTACCACTGCTTGAAGAAGTTGTCTTCCAGAAACTGGCAGTAGGTCTGGGAGTTGAGCTTCACTCCATCCTCAACCCTAAAAGGTTCCACAAGTTCATCTTTGATGATACCAGTAGGGTTGAGCGACTTTTACTTTTATAGGATCGGGTTGGGTTTCACGAAACTCGACTTTCTCAAAAGTCGGGTCGAGTGAAATCGGCCGATCCTATAGAAAAGTCGGGGTCGGCCGAAACGCGAAACCCAATGCAGTGCAATGGGATACTATGGGTCCCAGGGTCTGAAGGAGAGGAAACTCTCCTTCAGGCCCTGGGATCCATATTTAAGTGTAAAATAAAGAATTAAAATAAAAAATATTGCTATACTCACCCTCTGACGCGCCCTGGTACTAACCGGCAGCATTCCTTCCTTAGAATCAGCGCGTGAAGGACCTTAGATGACGTCGCGGCTTGTGATTGGTCGCGCGACCGCCCATGTGACCGCTCACGCGACCAATCACAAGCCGCGACGTCACCGAAGGTCTTTCAAGCGCTGATTCTTGGGAAGGAAGGCTGCCTGAAAGAAGCAGGGCGCGTCCGAGGGTGAGCATATTCCTATTAGGTATATACTCACCCTCGGACGCACCCTGCTTCTTTCCGGCAGCCTTCTTTCCTAAGAATCAGCGCTTGAACGACTTTCGGTGACGTCGTGGCTTGTGATTGGTCACGTGAGCGGTCACATGGGCGGTCGCGCGACCAATCACAAGCCGCGACGTCATCTAAGGTCCTTCACGTGCTGATTCTAAGGAAGGAAGGCTGCCGGTTAGTACCAGGGCGCGTCAGAGGGTGAGTATAGCAATATTTTTTATTTTAATTCTTTATTTTACACTTAAATATGGATTCCGATACCGATTTCCGATATTGCAAACATATCGGAACTCGGTATCGGAATTCCGATACCAGATTCAGAAGATCACCGACCTCATGGCTGACCCCATACAGGGGTCGGGTCGGGTTTCATGAAACCCGACTTTGCCAAAAGTCGGCGACTTCTGAAAATGGCCGACCCGTTTCGCTCAACCCTAGATACCAGACCATACCAGTACCTCACCTCCACCTTTCTGGCGTCTGAGTCAGAGTTGAGCTCTCTGCCCTTTACTGATCCAGCCTCTGGCCCATCCATCTGGCCAATCAAGAGTCACTCTCTTTTCATCAGTCCATAAAACATTTGAAAAGTCAGTCTTAAGATATTTCTTGGCCCAGTCTCTTGACGTTTTATCTTATGTTTCTTGTTCAAAGGTGGTCGTTTTTCAGCCTTCCTAACCTTGACCATGTCCCTGAGTATCGCACACCTTGTGCTTTTTGCTACTCCACTAACGTTGCAGCTCTGAAATATGGCAAAACTAGTGGCAAATTGCATCTTGGCAGGTTCATGCTTGATTTTCCTCAATACTTGGGCAGTTATTTTGCGCCTTTTTTTGCCCAACACGCTTCTTGTGACCCTGTTGGCTATTTGCCATGAGATGCTTGATTGTTCGGTAATCACGCTTCAAAAGTTTGGCAATTTCAAGACTGCTGCATCCCTCTGCAAGACATCTCACAATTTTGGACTTTTCAGAGCCCGTCAAATCTCTCTTCTGACCCATTTTGCCAAAGGAAAAGAAGTTGCCTAATAATTAAGCACACCTTATATAGGGTTTTGATGTCATTACACAACACCCCTCCTCATTACAGAGATGCACATCACATGATTTACTTAATTGGTAGTTGGCTCTCAAGCCTGAACAGCTTGGAGTAGGACAACATGTATAAAAAGTATCATGTGATTAGAATACAGCTTGCCTAATAATTCTGCACACATTGTATAGTTATTGCGGCCCAGGGAGCTGGTGGATCTCTGCATCAAAATACATTTCAGTCAATTAACCCCTTTCTGCCAGCTGACGGAATATTACGTCAGCTGTCAGATCCCCTGCTTTGAGGTGGGCTCCGGCGGTGAGCCCACCTCAAAGCCTCGACATGTCAGCTGTTTTGTACAGCTGACATGTGCGCGCAATGAGCGCGAGCAGAATCGCGATCCGCCTGCGCCCATTAACTAGTTAAATGCCGCTGTCAAGCGCTGACAGCGGCATTTAACTAGCGCTCCCGGCCGCGCGGCCGGTTGTACTCGCACCGCTGACCCCGTCACATGATCGGGGGTCAGCGGTGCATTGCCATAACAACCAGAGGTCTCCTTGAGACCTCTATGGTTGTTGTTGGCCGATTGCTTTGAGCGCCACCCTGTGGTCGGCGTTCAAAGCAACCCTGCATTTCTGCTGCATAGAGGTGATCTGTGCTTCACCTCTATGTAGCAGAGGTGATCGAGTTGTGCATGCTTCTAGCCTCCTATGGAGGCTATTGAAGCATGCCAAAATTAAAAAAAAAAGTGTTTAAAAATATAAAAAAATAAAAAATATTGAAAAGTTCAAATCACCCCCCTTTTGCCCCAATCAAAATAAAACAATTAAAAAAAAAATCAAACATACACATATTTGGTATCGCCGCGTTCAGAATCGCCCGATCTATCAATAAAAACAAAGGATTAACCTGACCGCTAAATGGCGTAGCGAGAAAAAAATCAAAACGCCAAAATTACGTTTTTTTGGTCGCCGCGACATTGCATTAAAATGCAATAACGGGCGATCAAAAGAACGTATCTACACCAAAATGGTATCATTAAAAAAGCCAGCTCAGCATGCAAAAAATAAAACCTCACCTGACCCCAGATCACGAAAATTGGAGACGCTACGGGTATCGGAAAAATCGCGCAATTTTTTTTTTTTTTTAGCAAAATTTGGAATTTTTTTTCACCACTTAGATATAAAATAAAATAGACATGTTAGGTGTCTATGAACTTGTAATGACCTGGAGAATCATAATGGCAGGTTAGTTTTAGCATTTGGTGAACCTAGCAAAAAAGCCAAACAAAAAACAAGTGTGAGATTGTACTTTTTTTTGCAATTTCATCACACTTGGAATTTTTTTCCCGTTTTCTGTTACATGGCATGGTAAAACCAATGGTATCGTTCAAAAGTACATCTCTTCCCACAAAAAATAAGCCCTCACATGGCCATATTGACAGAAAAATAAAAAAGTTATGGCTCTGGGAAGGAGGGGAGCGAAAAACGAAAATGAAAAAACGGAAAAAGCTCCAGGGGTGAAGGGGTTAAAGCATTCAATTAAAAATGGGACTGGCTCCCCATGTCAGTTACACCAATGATCGTGCTACACTCAGTACAGCCTTTGCAAAGATGGCAAAAACAATAATGCAGTATTTAGCCCTTTGTCTTTTTGTCTCACAGTAGGGCTTACATATAAATTTGAAGCCCCATAGTTACAACTTCAGACACACACAGTATTCTGTTGGGTCCTTAAAGTCACAGCATTGGTCACTGGAAACAATTGCCTGAGATTTGTACCTTTTTGATTTTTTCCGTTCACAATTGGTGTTTCATAACACTGTTAAATCACAAAAAGCGGACAAAAAATCCTCCAAGAATTAATACAGCACAAAGGGACTGCAGTGCTTACCTGTCCAGGTCTCTGAAGTAGTGCACTCCCAGGATGCAGCAAACCCATGTGATAAAGATGGCGGCAATACAGATGCAAAATACTGATGAGGCAACCACTCACAGCCTAACAAACTCATGGAGGGGGTGATTCCTTAGTATATGATTGCACAAAAGAGGGCTCTGGTCACACACAGGTAATGCACAGTGTTGCCATTACTGAGGTCCACAGACAAAGCCAGCAGGGCACGTGCCATACAACTGTGCTGTGCACTGGTTCTATTGTGTTCCAAGCACAAGTATAGTGTTCTAAATTTTTTTTTTTTCACTACCTAAATGTGAAACAGCCTGCTGTATCCCACCTTGTCATTTAGTGCTGTGGTGATATGAAACTGTCTGCAGACTTAACGCACATTAACCCCTTCATGACCCAGCCTATTTTGACCTTAAAGACCTTGCCGTTTTTTGCAATTCTGACCAGTGTCCCTTTATGAGGTAATAACTCAGGAACGCTTCAACGGATCCTAGCGGTTCTGAGATTGTTTTTTCATGACATATTGGGCTTCATGTTAGTGGTAAATTTAGGTCAATAAATTCTGTGTTTATTTGTGATAAAAACAGAAATTTGGCGAAAATTTCGAAAATTTCGCAATTTTCACATTTTGAATTTTTATTCTGTTAAACCAGAGTTATGTGACACAAAATAGTTAATAAATAACATTTCCCACATGTATACTTTACAACAGCACAATTTTGGAAACAAAATTTTTTTTTGCTAGGAAGTTATAAGGGTTAAAATTTGACCAGCGATTTCTCATTTTTACAACGAAATTTACAAAACCATTTTTTTTAGGGACCACCTCACATTTGAAGTCAGATTGAGGGGTCTATATGGCTGAAAATACCCAAAAGTGACACCATTCTAAAAACTGCACCCCTCAAGGTGCACAAAACCACATTCAAGAAGTTTATTAACCCTTCAGGTGCTTCACAGCAGCAGAAGCAACATGGAAGGAAAAAATGAAGATTTAACTTTTTAGTCACAAAAATGATCTTTCAGCCACAATTTTTTTATTTTCCCAATGGTAAAAGGAGAAACTGAACCACGAAAGTTGTTGTCCAATTTGTCCTGAGTACGCTGATACCTCATATGTGGGGGTAAACCACTGTTTGGGCGCACGGCAAGGCTTGGAAGGGAAGGAGCGCCATTTGACTTTTTGAATGAAAAATTGGCTCCACTCTTTAGCGGACACCATGTCACATTTGGAGAGCCCCCTGTTATGGCTGGCAATCAGGCAACACAGCATGCAGTAATCAGCGCACATACAGAGATCTGGCAATAACCAAAAACAATAGGACGAGCTCTGAGACGTGGAATCTCTGTAGACTGCAGTACCTGATCTATCCTCACACAACTATAAGCAGCAGTGGATTGCGCCTATCACTACCTATGCAACTCGACACTGCCTGAGGAGCTGACTAGCCTGAAGATAGAAATACAAGCCTGACTTACCTCAGAGAAATACCCCAAAGGAATAGGCAGCCCCCCACATATAATGACTGTTAGCAAGATGAAAAGACAAACGTAGGAATGAAATAGATTCAGCAAAGTGAGGCCCGATATTCTAGACAGAGCGAGGATAGCAAAGAGAACTATGCAGTCTACAAAAAACCCTAAAACGAAAACCACGCAAAGGGGCAAAAAGACCCACCGTGCCGAACTAACAGCACGGCGGTGCACTCCTTTGCTTCTCAGAGCTTCCAGCAAAAGTTAATAGCAAGCTGGACAGAAAAAACAGAAAACAAACTAGAAGCACTTATCTAGCAGAGCAGCAGGCCCAAGGAAAGATGCAGTAGCTCAGATCCAACACTGGAACATTGACAAGGAGCAAGGAAGACAGACTCAGGTGGAGCTAAATAGCAAGGCAGCCAACGAGCTCACCAAAACACCTGAGGGAGGAAGCCCAGAGACTGCAATACCACTTGTGACCACAGAAGTGAATTCAGCCACAGAATTCACAACAGTACCCCCCCCTTGAGGAGGGGTCACCGAACCCTCACCAGAACCCCCAGGCCGACCAGGATGAGCCACATGAAAGGCACGAACAAGATCTGGGGCATGGACATCAGAGGCAAAAACCCAGGAATTATCTTCCTGAGCATAACCCTTCCATTTGACCAGATACTGGAGTTTCCGTCTAGAGACACGAGAATCCAAAATCTTCTCCACAATATACTCCAATTCCCCCTCCACCAAAACAGGGGCAGGAGGCTCCACAGATGGAACCATAGGTGCCACGTATCTCCTCAACAACGACCTATGGAATACATTATGTATGGAAAAGGAGTCTGGGAGGATCAGACGAAAAGACACCGGATTGAGAATCTCAGAAATCCTATATGGACCAATAAAACGAGGTTTAAATTTAGGAGAGGAAACCTTCATAGGAATATGACGAGAAGATAACCAAACCAGATCCCCAACACGAAGTCGGGGTCCCACACGGCGTCTGCGATTAGCGAAAAGCTGAGCCTTCTCCTGGGACAAGGTCAAATTGTCCACTACCTGAGTCCAGATCTGCTGCAACCTGTCCACCACAGAATCCACACCAGGACAGTCCGAAGACTCAACCTGTCCTGAAGAGAAACGAGGATGGAACCCAGAATTGCAGAAAAATGGAGAGACCAAGGTAGCCGAGCTGGCCCGATTATTAAGGGCGAACTCAGCCAACGGCAAAAATGACACCCAATCATCCTGGTCAGCGGAAACAAAACATCTCAGATATGTTTCCAAGGTCTGATTGGTTCGTTCGGTCTGGCCATTAGTCTGAGGATGGAAGGCCGAGGAGAAAGATAGGTCAATGCCCATCCTACCACAAAAGGCTCGCCAGAACCTCGAGACAAACTGGGAACCTCTGTCAGAAACAATATTCTCAGGAATGCCATGTAAACGAACCACATGCTGGAAGAACAAAGGCACCAAATCAGAGGAGGAAGGCAATTTAACCAAGGGCACCAGATGGACCATTTTAGAAAAGCGATCACAGACCACCCAAATGACCGACATTTTTTGAGAAACGGGAAGGTCAGAAATGAAATCCATCGAAATATGTGTCCAAGGCCTCTTCGGGACCGGCAAGGGCAAAAGCAGCCCACTGGCACGTGAACAGCAGGGCTTAGCCCTAGCACAAATTCCACAGGACTGCACAAAAGCACGCACATCCCGCGACAGAGATGGCCACCAGAAGGATCTAGCAACCAACTCCCTGGTACCAAAGATTCCTGGATGACCGGCCAGCACCGAACAATGAAGTTCAGAGATAACTTTACTAGTCCACCTATCAGGGACGAACAGTTTCTCGGCCGGACAACGATCAGGTTTATTAGCCTGAAATTTCTGCAACACTCTCCGCAAATCAGGGGAGATGGCAGACACAATGACTCCTTCCTTGAGGATACTCGCCGGCTCAGATAACCCCGGAGAGTCGGGCACAAAACTCCTAGACAGAGCATCCGCCTTCACATTTTTAGAGCCCGGAAGGTATGAAATCACAAAATCAAAACGAGCAAAAAATAACGACCAACGGGCCTGTCTAGGATTCAAGCGCTTGGCAGACTCAAGATAAGTAAGGTTCTTATGATCAGTCAAAACCACCACGCGATGCTTAGCACCCTCAAGCCAATGACGCCACTCCTCGAATGCCCACTTCATGGCCAGCAACTCTCGGTTGCCCACATCATAATTACGCTCAGCAGCAGAAAATTTCCTGGAAAAGAAAGCACATGGTTTGAACACTGAGCAACCAGAACCTCTCTGTGACAAAACCGCCCCTGCACCAATCTCAGAAACATCAACCTCGACCTGGAACGGAAGAGAAACATCAGGTTGACACAACACAGGGGCACAGCAAAAACGACGCTTCAACTCCTGAAAAGCTTCCACGGCAGCAGAAGACCAATTAACCAAATCAGCACCCTTCTTGGTCAAATCGGTCAATGGTCTGGCAATGCTAGAAAAATTACAGATGAAGCGACGATAAAAATTAGCAAAGCCCAGGAATTTCTGCAGACTTTTTAGAGATGTCGGCTGAGTCCAATCCTGGATGGCCTGAACCTTAACCGGATCCATCTCGATAGTAGAAGGGGAAAAGATGAACCCCAAAAATGAAACTTTCTGCACACCGAAGAGACACTTTGATCCCTTCACGAACAAGGAATTAGCACGCAGTACCTGGAAAACCATTCTGACTTGCTTCACATGAGACTCCCAATCATCTGAGAAGATCAAAATGTCATCCAAGTAAACAATCAAGAATTTATCCAGATACTCACGGAAAATGTCATGCATAAAAGACTGAAAAACAGATGGAGCATTGGCAAGTCCGAACGGCATCACCAGATACTCAAAATGACCCTCGGGCGTATTAAATGCCGTTTTCCATTCATCTCCCTGCCTGATTCTCACCAGATTATACGCACCACGAAGATCAATCTTAGTAAACCAACTAGCCCCCTTAATCCGAGCAAACAAGTCAGAAATCAATGGCAAGGGATACTGAAACTTAACAGTGATCTTATTAAGAAGGCGGTAATCAATACACGGTCTTAGCGAACCATCCTTCTTGGCTACAAAAAAGAACCCTGCTCCCAATGGTGACGATGATGGGCGAATATGTCCCTTCTCCAGGGACTCCTTCACATAACTGCGCATAGCGGTGTGTTCAGGTACGGACAAATTAAATAAACGACCCTTAGGGAATTTACTACCAGGAATCAAATCGATAGCACAATCACAATTCCTATGCGGAGGTAGGGCATCAGACTTGGACTCTTCAAATACATCCTGAAAGTCCGACAAGAACTCTGGGATGTCAGAAGGAATGGATGACGAAATAGACAAAAATGGAACATCACCATGTACTCCCTGACAACCCCAGCTGGTTACCGACATAGAGTTCCAATCCAATACTGGATTATGGGTTTGTAGCCATGGCAACCCCAACACGACCACATCATGCAAATTATGCAGTACCAGAAAGCGAATAACTTCCTGATGTGCAGGAGCAATGCACATGGTCAGCTGGGCCCAGTACTGAGGCTTATTCTTGGCCAAAGGTGTAGCATCAATTCCTCTCAACGGAATAGGACACCGCAAAGGCTCCAAGAAAAATCCACAACGTTTAGCATAATCCAAATCCATCAGATTCAGGGCAGCGCCTGAATCCACAAACGCCATGACAGAATACGATAACAAAGAGCACATTAAGGTAATGGACAAAAGGAATTTGGACTGTACAGTACCAATAACGGCAGAGCTATCGAACCGCCTAGTGCGTTTAGGACAATTAGAAATAGCATGAGTAGAATCACCACAATAGAAACACAGTCTGTTCAGACGTCTGTGTTCTTGCCGTTCTACTTTAGTCATAGTCCTGTCGCACTGCATAGGCTCAGGTTTACTCTCAGACAATACCGCCAGATGGTGCACAGATTTACGCTCGCGCAAGCGACGACCGATCTGAATGGCCAAGGACATAGACTCATTCAAACCAGCAGGCATAGGAAATCCCACCATTACATCCTTAAGAGCTTCAGAGAGACCCTTTCTGAACAAAGCCGCTAGTGCAGATTCATTCCACAGAGTGAGTACTGACCACTTCCTAAATTTCTGACAATATACTTCTACATCATCCTGACCCTGGCATAAAGCCAGCAGATTTTTCTCAGCCTGATCCACTGAATTAGGCTCATCGTAAAGCAATCCCAGCGCCTGGAAAAATGCATCAACATTACTCAATGCAGAATCTCCTGGTGCAAGAGAAAACGCCCAGTCCTGTGGGTCGCCGCGCAAAAAAGAAATAATCAAAACCTGTTGAATAGGATTACCAGAAGAATGAGGTTTCAAGGCCAAAAATAGCTTACAATTATTTCTGAAGCTCAGGAACTTAGTTCTGTCACCAAAAAACAAATCAGGAATCGGAATTCTTGGTTCTAGCATCGATTTCTGATCAATAGTATCTTGAATCTTTTGTACATTTACAACGAGATTATCCATTGAGGAGCACAGAGCCTGAATATCCATGTCCACAGCTGTGTCCTGAAGCACTCTAATGTCTAGGGGAAAAAAAAGACTGAAGACAGAGCTAAGAAAAAAAAATGCTGTCAGGATTTCTTTTTTCCCTCTATTGGGAATCATTGGTGTGGCTCCTTGTACTGTTATGGCTGGCAATCAGGCAACACAGCGTGCAGTAATCAGCGCACATACAGAGATCTGGCAATAACCAAAAACAATAGGACGAGCTCTGAGACGTGGAATCTCTGTAGACTGCAGTACCTGATCTATCCTCACACAACTATAAGCAGCAGTGGATTGCGCCTATCACTACGTATGCAACTCGACACTGCCTGAGGAGCTGACTAGCCTGAAGATAGAAATACAAGCCTGACTTACCTCAGAGAAATACCCCAAAGGAATAGGCAGCCCCCCACATATAATGACTGTTAGCAAGATGAAAAGACAAACGTAGGAATGAAATAGATTCAGCAAAGTGAGGCCCGATATTCTAGACAGAGCGAGGATAGCAAAGAGAACTATGCAGTCTACAAAAAACCCTAAAACGAAAACCACGCAAAGGGGCAAAAAGACCCACCGTGCCGAACTAACAGCACGGCGGTGCACTCCTTTGCTTCTCAGAGCTTCCAGCAAAAGTTAATAGCAAGCTGGACAGAAAAAACAGAAAACAAACTAGAAGCACTTATCTAGCAGAGCAGCAGGCACAAGGAAAGATGCAGTAGCTCAGATCCAACACTGGAACATTGACAAGGAGCAAGGAAGACAGACTCAGGTGGAGCTAAATAGCAAGGCAGCCAACGAGCTCACCAAAACACCTGAGGGAGGAAGCCCAGAGACTGCAATACCACTTGTGACCACAGAAGTGAATTCAGCCACAGAATTCACAACAGCCCCCGTGTGCCTAAAAATTGGAGCTCCCCCACAAGTGACCCCATTTTGGAAACTAGACGCCCCAAGGAACTTATCTAGATGCATAGTGAGCACTTTAAACCCCCAGGTGCTTCACAAATTGATCTGTAAAAATGAAAAAGTACTTTTTTTTCACAAAATAATTTTTTAGCCTCAATTTTTTCATTTTCACATGGGCAACAGGATAAAATGGATCCTAAAATTGGTTGGGCAATTTCTCCTGAGTAAACCGATACCTCACATGTGGGGGTAAACCACTGTTTGGGCACATGGCAAAGGTTCGGAAGGGAAGGAGCGCCATTTGACTTTTTGAATGAAAAATTATCTCCATCGTTAGCGGACACCCTGTCGCGTTTGGAGAGCCCCTATGTGCCTAAACATTGGAACTCCCCCACAAGTGATGCCATTTTGGAAACTAGACCCCCCAAGGAACTTATCTAGATGCATATTGAGCACTTTAAACCCCCAGGTGCTTCACAGAAGTTTATAACGCAGAACCATGAAAATAAAAAATAATTTTTCTTTCCTCAAAAATGATATTTTAGCCTGGAATTTCCTATTTTGCCAACTGTAATAGGAGAAATTGCACCATAAATGTTGTTGTCCAGTTTGTCTTCAGTACGCAGATACCCCATATGTGGGGGTAAACCACTGTTTGGGCGCACGGCAGGGCTCGGAAAGTAAGGCACGCCATTTGGCTTTTTAAATGGAAAATTAGCTCCAATCATTAGCGGACACCATGTCGCGTTTGGAGAGCCCCTGTGTGCCTAAACATTGGAGATCCCCCACAAATGACCCCATTTTGGAAACTAGACACCCAAAGGAACTAATCTAGATGTGTGGTGAGCACTTTGAACCCTCAAGTGCTTCACAGAAGTTTATAACGCAGAGCCATGAAAATAAAATAAAAAATTTATTTTCTCAAAAATGATTTTTTAGCCCGCATTTTTTTATTTTCCCAAGGGTAACAGGAGAAATTTGACCCCAATATTTGTTGACCAGTTTCTCCTGAGTACGGTGATACCCCATATGTGGGGGTAAACTACTGTTTGGGCACCTGCCGGGGCTCGGAAATGAAGTAGTGAAGTTTTGAAATGCAGACTTTGATGGAATGCTCTACGGGCGTCACGTTGCGTTTGCAGAGCCCCTGATGTAGCTAAACAGTAGAAACCCCTCACAAGTGACCCCATTTTGGAAACTAGACCCCGAAAGGAACTTATCTAGATGTGAGGTGAGCACTTTGGACCCCCAAGTGCTTCACAGAAGTTTATAACACAGAGCAGTGAAAATAATAAATATGTTTTCTTTCCTCAAAAATAATTTTTTAGCCCAGAATTTTTTAATTTTCCCAAGGGTAACAGGAGAAATTTGACCCCAATATTTGTTGTCCAGTTTCTCCTGAGTACGGTGATACCCCATATGTGAGGGTAAACTACTGTTTGGGCAAACGTCGGGGCTCGGAAGTGAAGTAGTGAAGTTTTGAAATGCAGACTTTGATGGAATGCTCTATGGGCGTCACGTTGCGTTTGCAGAGCCCCTGATGTGGCTAAACAGTAGAAACCCCCCACAAGTGACCCCATTTTGGAAACTAGACCCCGAAAGGAACTAATCTAGATATGTGGTGAGCACTTTCAACCCCCAAGTGCTTCACAGAAGTTTATAACGCAGAGCCGTGAAAATAATAAATACGTTTTCATTCCTCAAAAATAATTTTTTAGCCCAGAATTTTTTATTTTCCCAAGGGTTACAGGAGAAATTGGTCTCCAAAAGTTGTTGTCCAGTTTCTCCTGAGTACGCTGATACCCCATGTAACATAGTAACATAGTAACATAGTTAGTAAGGCCGAAAAAAGACATTTGTCCATCCAGTTCAGCCTATATTCCATCATAATAAATACCCAGATCTACGTCCTTCTACAGAACCTAATAATTGTATGATACAATATTGTTCTGCTCCAGGAAGACATCCAGGCCTCTCTTGAACCCCTCGACTGAGTTCGCCATCACCACCTCCTCAGGCAAGCAATTCCAGATTCTCACTGCCCTAACAGTAAAGAATCCTCTTCTATGTTGGTGGAAAAACCTTCTCTCCTCCAGACGCAAAGAATGCCCCCTTGTGCCCGTCACCTTCCTTGGTATAAACAGATCCTCAGCGAGATATTTGTATTGTCCCCTTATATACTTATACATGGTTATTAGATCGCCCCTCAGTCGTCTTTTTTCTAGACTAAATAATCCTAATTTCGCTAATCTATCTGGGTATTGTAGTTCTCCCATCCCCTTTATTAATTTTGTTGCCCTCCTTTGTACTCTCTCTAGTTCCATTATATCCTTCCTGAGCACCGGTGCCCAAAACTGGACACAGTACTCCATGTGCGGTCTAACTAGGGATTTGTACAGAGGCAGTATAATGCTCTCATCATGTGTATCCAGACCTCTTTTAATGCACCCCATGATCCTGTTTGCCTTGGCAGCTGCTGCCTGGCACTGGCTGCTCCAGGTAAGTTTATCATTAACTAGGATCCCCAAGTCCTTCTCCCTGTCAGATTTACCCAGTGGTTTCCCGTTCAGTGTGTAATGGTGATATTGATTCCCTCTTCCCATGTGTATAACCTTACATTTATCATTGTTAAACCTCATCTGCCACCTTTCAGCCCAAGTTTCCAACTTATCCAGATCCATCTGTAGCAGAATACTATCTTCTCTTGTATTAACTGCTTTACATAGTTTTGTATCATCTGCAAATATCGATATTTTACTGTGTAAACCTTCTACCAGATCATTAATGAATATGTTGAAGAGAACAGGTCCCAATACTGACCCCTGCGGTACCCCACTGGTCACAGCGACCCAGTTAGAGACTATACCATTTATAACCACCCTCTGCTTTCTATCACTAAGCCAGTTACTAACCCATTTACACACATTTTCCCCCAGACCAAGCATTCTCATTTTGTGTACCAACCTCTTGTGCGGCACGGTATCAAACGCTTTGGAAAAATCGAGATATACCACGTCCAATGACTCACCGTGGTCCAGTCTATAGCTTACCTCTTCATAAAAACTGATTAGATTGGTTTGACAGGAGCGATTTCTCATAAACCCATGCTGATATGGAGTTAAACAGTTATTCTCATTGAGATAATCCAGAATAACATCCCTCAGAAACCCTTCAAATATTTTACCAACAATAGAGGTTAGACTTACTGGCCTATAATTTCCAGGTTCACTTTTAGAGCCCTTTTTGAATATTGGCACCACATTTGCTATGCGCCAGTCCTGCGGAACAGACCCTGTCGCTATAGAGTCACTAAAAATAAGAAATAATGGTTTATCTATTACATTACTTAGTTCTCTTAGTACTCGTGGGTGTATGCCATCCGGACCCGGAGATTTATCTATTTTAATCTTATTTAGCCGGTTTCGCACCTCTTCTTGGGTTAGATTGGTGACCCTTAATATAGGGTTTTCATTGTTTCTTGGGATTTCACCTAGCATTTCATTTTCCACCGTGAATACCGTGGAGAAGAAGGTGTTTAATATGTTAGCTTTTTCCTCGTCATCTACAACCATTCTTTCCTCACTATTTTTTAAGGGGCCTACATTTTCAATGTGTGGGGGTAACCCACTGTTTGGGCACACGTCGGGGCTCAGAAGGGAAGTAGTGACTTTTGAAATGCAGACTTTGATGGAATGGTCTGCGGGCATCACGTTGCGTTTGCAGAGCCCCTGGTGTGCCTAAACAGTAGAAACCCCCCACAAGTGACCCCATTTTAGAAACTAGACCCCCCAAGGAACTTATCTAGATATGTGGTGAGCACTTTGAACCCCCAAGTATTTCACAGACGTTTACAACACAGAGCCGTGAAAATAAAAAATCATTTTTCTTTCCTCAAAAATGATGTTTTAGCAAGCAATTTTTTATTTTCTCAAGGGTAACAGGAGAAATTGGACCTCAGTAATTGTTGCGCAGTTTGTCCTGACTATGCTGGTACCCCATATGTGGGGGTAAACCACTGTTTGGGTGCACATCGGGGCTCGGAAGTGAGGGAGCACCATTTGACTTTTTGAATAAAAGATTGGCTGGAATCAATGGTGGCGCCATGTTGCGTTTGGAGACCCCCTGATGTGCCTAAACAGTGGAAACCCCTCAAGTCTACCTCCAACACTAACCCCAATACACCCCTAACCCTAATCCCAACTGTAGCCGTAACCCTAACCACAACCCTAACCCCAACACACCCCTAACCCTAACCACAACCCTAATTCCAACCCTAACCCTAAGGCTATGTGCCCACATTGCGGATTCGTGTGAGATTTTTCCACACCATTTTTGAAAAATCCGCAGGTAAAAGGCACTACGTTTTACCTGCGGATTTACCGTGGATTTCTAGTGTTTTTTGTGCGGATTTCACCTGTGGATTCCTATTGAGGATCAGGTGTAAAACGATGCAGAATCCGCACAAAGAATTGACATGCTGCGGAAAATACAAAGCAGCGTTTCCGCGCGGTATTTTCCGCACCATGGGCACAGCGGATTTGGTTTTCCATATGTTTACATGGTACTGTAAACCTGATGGAACACTGCTGCGAATCCGCAGCCAAATCCGCACCGTGTGCACATAGCCTAATTCTAAAGGTATGTGCACATGCTGCGGAAAACGCTGCGGATCCGCAGCAGTTTCCCATGAGTTTACAGTTCAATGTAAACCTATGGGAAACAAAAATTGCTGTACACATGCTGCGGAAAAACTGCACGGAAACGCAGGGGTTTACATTCCGCAGCATGTCACTTCTTTCTGCGGATTCCGCAGCGGTTTTACAACTGCTCCAATAGTAAACCGCAGTTGTAAAACCGCAGTGAAATGCGCAGAAAAACCGCGGTAAATACGCGATAAATCCGCAGCGGTTTAGCACTGCGGATTTATTAAATCCGCTGCGGAAAAATCCGCAGAGGACCAGAATACGTGTGCACATACCGTACCCTAACCCTACCCCTACCCCTAACCCTACCCCTACCCCTACCCCTAACCCTACCCCTAACCCTAGTTCTAACTCCAACCTTAGTGGGAAAAAAAAAATCTTTATTTTATTATTGTCCCTACCTATGGGGGACAAGGAGGGGGGGTCATTTACTGTTTTTTTTATTTTGATCACTGTGATAGGTTTTATCACAGTGATCAAACTTCACATTGGAACGAATCTGCCGGCCGGCAGATTCGGCGGGCGCACTGCGCATGCGCCCGCCATTTTGGAACATGGCGGCGCCCAGGAAAGAAGACGGACGGACCCCGGGAGGCTAGGTAAGTATAAGGGGGGGAGATCAGGGCATGGGGGGGGGGCGTCGGAGCATGGGTGGTCGATCGGTGTGCGGGCGAGTGGATCGGTGTGCAGACGGGTGGATCGGTGTGCGGGGGGGTGGATCGGTGTGCGGGCGGGTGGATCGGTGTGCGGGGGGTGGATCGGTGTGCAGGGGGGGTGGATCGGTGTGCAGGGGGGGTGGATTGGAGCACGGGTGGTGGGATTGGAGCACGGGGGCGCGGACAGGAGGATGGGGGAGCGGAGCACAGGACGGAGGGGAGCGGACCACAGATCGGAGGGCTGGGGGGGCGATCGGTGGGGTGGGGTGGGTGCACATCAGTGCTTTCAGCCATGGCCGATGATATTGCAGCATCGGCCATGGCTGGATTGTAATATTTCACCAGTTTTTTAGGTGAAATATTACAAATCGCTCTGATTGGCAGTTTCACTTTCAACAGCCAATCAGAGCGATCGTAGCCACGGGGGGGTGAAGCCACCCCCCCTGGGCTAAACTACCACTCCCCCTGTCCCTGCAGATCGGGTGAAATGGGAGTTAACCCTTTCACCGGATCTGCAGGGATGCAATCATTCTGTGACACAGCATATGCGTCACAGGTCAGATTGGCACCGACTTTCATGACGCATACTCTGTGTCACAGGTCGGGAAGGGGTTAAAAAAATATATAATTTTTCTGGATCAAAACATGCAGCCTGCCGTATCCCACTTTGTCATTTTGTTGGGTTGAAATTTAGCTGTCTGACGATCTCACGTGTAACACCCCAGGTTCCTGGTTGTTACGGTGGCATTGCTTTCCTCATGGGGAGGGTGATGTCACACTTGGAAGTGAGGAAGTATCCCTTTGACAGGTATTCAGCACATACAACACTGTTCTGACTCCAGGCCAGAAGGGGGCACTACACCCGACTTCAGGGGTGCTGCTCTCTCTGGTCGGGAGGAGGAGTTAGTTGCTAGGCAGCTGCTAGGCAGTTGGCGATAGGGTGAGAGGAGGGTGAAGAGAGAGGCCGTGGAGATGAGTGATTCGGTGGCTCTTGGGAAGGAAAAAGAAAACAGAGCAGTCTGTAGGAGATTGAGAGGGAAAAGAAGCAAAGGAGAGTAAAAAGCAGGCGAGAGAAGCTGCGACTGGGCTTCCTGCTTGCTGAGCGCAGATATCGGTAGCCAAAAGACCGAAGTTGTGGGGGTAACTTCATGCCCCACAGCAGAAACTGGCAGACAGCTGATTAGCTTATTGATTGCAAGTTACCTGTCCACCATTAATACCCAAGGACACAGTAGCAAATAGAGCCCGGGTTGTGATAGAGATCCTGTAAAAAGGCTCGAGCTACCTGTCGTACGGGTACTGTCCTACCTAAAGGAGGACAGAGAGAAAACGTGAGGACCTTGTGTGAGACCAAAGACAGCAAGAGACTACAACACCACAGAGCTAGAAGGAAGGCTTCCAACCCCACCTGGTTAGAAGGATTCCCAATTTGCTTCCAAGCCGGCCGACCACACCAGCATATGTCATCCGGTACCCTGGACTGTGGCTGCCTTGAACCAAGTAAAGAGCTAAAGAGACTGCAACCCTGTGTCCTCCGTTTCTTACTAAACCACCTATCACCATCTTCATCTATCACACCGGGAGCCCTGGGGACCCAGCTTCACCTGTGGGAAGCCATACCATCCCTGCTGCCATAGCATCACCCCAGTGGACACCTTTAAGCAGCGTCGGTCACCCCTGGCCGAATACCACAGGTGGCGTCACAAACTTTATTATTCAACTAACCCCTTTAAAGACCATCCTTTTAACATGGGTGCCAGGGCCACGGACCAGGTCGCTGCCGCCGTGACACATCCTTATAAGCACCGGACCTGGCACTGAGTACCCCACGTCCCTGGTGGGCTTTCCACATGCACAAGCATCTAGTGTGTTAGAGACCTGATCCACAGGCCCCCCCAAAATTTGTCTGTTATTAATGTCATACGATAGGGGACATCTCACTTTCAAATTGTTGTGGCATTCATTGTGTTATAGAAGCCTGATTCGGAGGCCACCAAACAATTCTTCTGTTACTAGCGTCATATAGTAAGTGACATCTTACTTTCAAATTATTGTAGCATCCAGTGTGTTATAGAGGCCTAATCCAGAGGCCAAGAAAAAATTCTTCTGTTACTAACATCATACTGTAGGAGACATCTCACTTTCAAATTGTTTGTAGCATCTAGTGTGTTATAGAGGCCTGTTCCAGAGGCTCCAAAAAAATTCTTCTGTTACTATCATCATACAGTAGGGGACATCTGGCTTTCAAATTGTTTGTAGCATCTAGTATGTTATAAAAGCCTGTTCCAGAAGCCCAACAAAATACGTCATGCAGTACAGGACATCTCACTTTTAAATAGTTTGCAGCATCTAGTGAGTTATAGAGGCCTGAACCCGTGGTCACTGAAAACTTCTTCTGTTACTAACATCATGCAGTAGGGGACATCTCACTTTCAAATTATTTGCAGTATCTAGTGTGTAATAGAAGCCTGCTCCATAGGCCCCCCAAAATTCTTCTGTTCCTAGTGTCATACAGTAAGGGACCTGACTTTAAAATAGATTGTAGCATCTAGTGTATTATAGAGGCCTGATCCATAGGCCACAAGAAATCATTCTGTTCCTAGTGTCAAACAGTAGGGTACCTGACTTTCAAATTGTTTGCAGCATAACTTCTTTATCATACAGACCTCATTCACACTCAAGCAATTCTTTTTTCTGTGACTAACGATACAGCAAGCCACATTTCAACTTGGAATTTACTGTTGCTGAAATCCAGCTGTTTGCAGAGCTGGTGCAGAGTTTAAAATATATATTTTTGTTGCTAATACTATGTGTAACAGGGTCTACTGTGCTGTAGTACCTCTTTCAGCACCCCCCGTGTTTCAGGAGGTCCATTCTGCTTTTGCTGGATTCTGAATGAAGGATGCTGGCTAGGATTTCTTGATTACATGGGAGCATATAAAAGCTGACTGCTACTCCAGGTATTTCCAGTCTAAAAGAACACACTTTATTTACAACACACAGAATATATAACACAGATACACAGGGCAGGCCAATAGAAAAAACAGGCCAGACATACATTACAATAGCCGCAGGGGGCCGGAGCCTGCTGGTATTTACTATGGGAATTACAAAGGTGGGGGAGGACAGAAGGGAGATATCATGTCCTCTCTGCCCAGGGATGCAGCCTGTGGACTGATGCATTTCACATGGAACCTATTATACATAATATATATATAGCATAACATATTCTTGGTGCTGGGGGTTCTGTAACACGGCTCCCCTTTTCAGCGACGCGATCGGCATACACAGTCTGATCCTTAACGGATCGGTTTGGGGATGACCGAAGTTTATGGGGTTGGTACAAGTTCAGTTTGTCGACTTAGTCCATCGGCATTACCGTTTTGTTTGCCGGGTCTGTAGTGGATGGTGAAGTCCAAAGGTTGTAGGGCTAAACTCCACCGCAGTAATCTGGCATTGTCTCCGGAGACCCTATTAAGCCAGACTAGGGGATTATGGTCCATTAGGAGGGAAAACTGTCGTCCATACAAATATGGTTGTAACTTTTTGAGTGCCCATACTATTGCCAGGCACTCCTTCTCGATGGCCGCATAGCTCACTTCACGGGGCAGTAGTTTCCGACTCAGGTAAGCTACCGGGTGTTCTTGACCGTCTGGCCCGACTTGGCTTAGTACTGCCCCCAATCCAAACATAGAAGCGTCTGTGTGAACAAGGAAACGTTTAGTTGGATCGGGTGCGGCCAATACAGGGGTATTGG
The DNA here is from genome assembly GCF_032444005.1 of Ranitomeya imitator. Taxonomy (NCBI): domain Eukaryota; kingdom Metazoa; phylum Chordata; class Amphibia; order Anura; family Dendrobatidae; genus Ranitomeya; species Ranitomeya imitator. Next base: position 1,056,135,839 of record NC_091282.1, on the reverse strand, counting down.
TGAGGGCGTCCTTTAGCTGGCGGAAGGCTTCCTCACACTCTGGGGTCCAGGTTACCTGGCGGGGTCGGTTCTTACGGGTCAGATCAGTGAGGGGCTTGGCCACGCTGCTGTAATTGGGAACGAATTTCCTGTAATACCCCGCTGTCCCTAGAAACGCCATGACCTGAGTTTTAGTGCGTGGGGTGGGCCATTTGGCTATGGCCTCAATCTTGGCTGGTTCTGGTCGCTGTTTCCCACTTCCCACCCAATGCCCTAAATACTGAACCTCTGCTTTGCCCACGTGACACTTGTTTGGGTTCAGGGTGATTCCGGCCTTGTGAATCCTGTCTAATACTGTCTCTAGGTGATTTAGGTGCTCTTCCCATGTCGCGCTGTAGATGGCGATGTCATCCAGGTAGGCACAAGCATAGTCCTGGAGACCATCCAGAAGCCGGTCAGCCAGCCTCTGGAAGGTCGCCGGGGCAGTCTTCATCCCGAATGACATAACTCGAAACTGGAATAAGCCAAACGGGGTGACAAATGCTGACTTGGGAATAGCATCAGGACTAAGGGGGATCTGCCAGTAGCCTTTGCATAGATCGATGGTGGTCAAATACTTTGCCCCTGCCAGCCGGTCTAACAAGTCATCCACACGCGGCATGGGATACGCATCCGTCACTGTTTTCTCATTGAGCTTATGATAGTCTGCACAAAACCATGTAGTCCCATCCTTCTTGGGCACTAACACTACGGGGGATGCCCAGGGACTATCTGACTCTTCAATGACCCCTAAACGCAACATCTCTTGTATCTCTTGTCGCATCCCTTCTCGTACAGACTCAGGGACGCGGAAGAGGGGTTGTCGCAGGGGGGTCTGATGCTGGGTCTCAACCTTGTGTTGTGCCAGGTGAGTGTACCCAGGTTTCCCTGAAAACATCCTCTGTCGCTGCCTCAACAACTCCTCCGCCTGCTGTCTCTCCCGGGGACCTAAGTCTTCACCCCAGTGTACCTGGTCCCATGTTTTAAACTGAGTCCTCTCCCCTAAGACATCAGGCAAGGGAAGTCTGGCTAAATCCTCTGCTTCAGGTGCACAGATGGCCACTACCTCTTCAGGGCACTCCCGATAGGGCTTCAGCATATTCACGTGGAACATGCGGATAACCCTGGGGTCGTCACAATCGGCGACATTATAGGTGGTGTCGGCTATTTTCCCCACTACCTGGTAGGGTCCCTGCCAAGCAGCTTGGAACTTGTTCTGTCTAGTGGGCTCTAACACCAGGACCTTCTGCCCTATTTCCAAGGTGCGCTCTCTGGCCCTCCGATCGTACCATACGTTCTGGCGCTGCTGGGCCACCTGCATGTTCCCACGTACAGCCTGGGTCAGCTCCTGTAGGCGGTCCCGGAATTCCAGCACATAGGGTACAATAGGAACCCCTTCTATGATGCCCTCCCCTTCCCAGTGTTCTAGCACTAAGTCTAGGGGTCCCCTTACCCATCTCCTGTATACCAGTTCGAATGGGGAGAACCCCGTGGATTCTTGGGGCACCTCTCGATAGGCAAACAGGAGGTGAGGCAAGAATTTCTCCCAGTCCCTGTAGGTCCTGGTAAAAGTCCCAATGAGTTGTTTTAACGTCTCGTTAAAGCGTTCACACAACCCATTGGTTTGCAGGTGGTACGGGACGCTTCTAATGGACTTTACGCCACACAGCTTCCACAGTTGGTTGGTCACCTCTGCTGTAAAATGGGTACCCTGGTCTGAGATAATCTCCCGGGGAAATCCAACCCGTGAGAAAACCTGGAGCAGGGCAGCCGCCACCGTCTCTGCCAGTATGTTAGGTAACGCAACCGCCTCTGGATACCGTGTGGCATAATCTACCACTGTCAATATATACCTTTTCCCTGACGGACTGGGTTCGGCTAACGGCCCTATCAGATCGACCGCTACTCGGCTAAATGGTTCCTCCACAATGGGGAGGTGGCGTAATTTGGCCTTGCATCGATCTCCCCTCTTGCCAATGCGCTGGCAACTGTCACAGGTCTGGCAGTATTGACGGACATCATAGGTTACCCCCGGCCAAAAGAACTTTTGTGTCAGACGATGCCTCGTGCGACTGATGCCGAAGTGCCCGGCCAAGGGTATGTCATGAGAGATTCGCAGTAACTCCTGCCTATACTTCTTGGGAACTACCAGCTGTCGTTTTATAGTGGAGCTCGTCCCTGTGTGGTGCTGCTCTGTGATCCGGTAGAGGAGTCCCTACTTCCATATAAACTGTTCCCCTTCCAGTACCCCTCTCCCCTCCTGTGCCTTCCCACGATATCCCTCCAATGAAGGATCCTCAAGTAACTCCCTCTTAAATTCATCTGGGGTGGCCCAAGAAATGTGTCTGGCTATGGGAATACGTGTAGGGCAGGGATGTCTTACCTGGGCCTCCTCTGAGTGTGATTCCACCTCCGCAGCTAGAGCTTGTCTCCGCCTTGTGGATGATGCCCAGAAAGAGCATGTACTCAAGTTAATGGCAAGGGTAGCGTTAAGTGGTCTCTCTTCCTCTTCCTCTTCCTCCACCTCAACATAACACCCAGTACAGTCCACAGAGGTGGCACCCAAATTCACCTTGCTTCCCTCCACATCCCAATTCTCCAACTGACTGTACGGACCACAGATGGGTGAGTCTGAAAAGCTATTCACACATTCTATGCCATGATCTTCAGAAGCGTACACAAAAGCTTCGCAGAGTCAAGAGGAGGAAATGTGCACCGAAGCCCAAAATGTAGTGTCCAAACAGCATCCTGACCCTCATCATCAGACGCTAACCCCTGAGAGTTGATCCTGATGAGACTCAGAAACCTAAGGCTCACGCGGACTGTACTATGCTGTCAGGGTAAGAAGAGGAGGAGAGTGAATCCCATGCAAGGAATGTGATAACACAAAGGATGCTGATGATTAGGTGTTCGATCCCATTTGATGTGAACATAGAGGCACAAAGCTGAGTAGAACATCTGAGGAGGAAGACGAGGAGGTTACATTGCGCCTTACGTCGCAGACATGTAGTGATGCAGCCATGACGAGCATTGCATCCTCGGCCACAACTCTGCCTGTGACCCGCAGTATCTATGAGTCTGCAGGTTGCAGGGGTGGCAAGGGTTGCCTTGACTTGGCCTTTTTTGACACTGCAAAGGATGAGCCAACACATGTAATCTACCAACTTTGCAAAAAAAAGAGGTAAAAAGTGCAATAATTTGAATGCTACATATATAAACCTTCACATGCGCAATCAACATGCTTTCCTGTGGGTATACCACTTGCCAAAAATGTGCACCAGCGGACCTCAACAGCCATCAGCCACCCCATTAATCCTCCTCTGTTAACGTGCCAGCTATTGAGACGCAGGTCTTTGACCGCAGAACCTTGGGTTGTTTACCTGCTCCAGTCATGCTGACTAAGAGCCTGCCATCATCTGTGGAAGTGGACATGCATGCTGTTTTTGACAGATCTCAGAGAATGAGCACACCACAAGTTTCTCGATCCACTGTAACATCTCCGCCTGTACCTCTCTCATGGTCCAGCAGTTTGTCCGGTTTACCATACTCTATCCTCTCTCATCACTGCAGCCAGTCCACGGTTCCACAGTTGCGGTCGTGTAAAAGATTGTTTCCTCCTATGCATGACAAAGCTAAGATGTTGAACTCCACCATCTCCAGTCTGTTGGCCATGGAAATGCTGCCTTTCCGACTGGTTGATGGCCGTCGCAGACCTCCAGTACCAATTGCCCAATTGTTATTACTTTTCTAAGAAAGCTGTGCTTACGCTACACCAGCATATCGCAGAAAACATCACCCGTTCCTTTACAAAATCTCTGTCTGCCAGGGTGCATTTCACCACAGACACTTGAATGAGTAAGCATGGCCAAGGGCGTTACATATCGCTGATTGGGCACTGGGTGACTCTGCTGGCTCTGGGGACAGGCGCTGCTCCACAAGTCTTGGAAACCCCAAGGCTTGCAGGACAAACCTTTACATTTAATACTTCCTCCACTGCTTCTGCCTCCTCTATCTCTTCTTGAGCCTCCACCTGCACCCTCAACCTCTGCCTCAACGAGTCACGCATTTCAGCAGTGCAAAGCGAATCCCTACCACCTCCATACTGTGCAGCCAGGGCTCACTGCAATAAGGCAGTATTACAAATGATATGCCTTGGAGATCGCAGTCATACAGCTGAAGAGTTGTGGACAGCTCTTCAGGCTGAGTTTGATCAATGGCTGTTTTTGCTGAACCTGCATCCAGGGAAGGCCATGTCCAATAATAGTGCGAACCTGGTGGCAGCCCTACGGCAAGGGAAGCTCACACACATGTTTTGCATGGCTCATGTCCTCAACCTGGTGGTACAATGTGTTCTCCACCACTACCCTGGCCTGGATGAGCTGCTCCAGAAAACATGTAAGCTGTGTGCTCATTTCCACCATTCGCACATCTCTGGTCATTGAGAGAGATCTTTATCCATGCCTGTTAACAGGTTGATATGCGATGTGCCGACATGATGGAATTCCACTCTGCACATGTTGCAGCGACTGTGGCAGCAGCAACAAGCCCTGATGCAGTATGCCATGTCATATAGCCTGGGCCCATGCAGTACGGACGTGGCGCATATCACATTTACAGAGTGGGAACAGATTAAGCACCCTACTGCACAGTTTTGAAATGGCTACTAAAATGGTTATCGCTGACGACCTTGTCATCACTATTCCTGTCATCTATATGCTGGAGCAGACTTTGAATAGCCTACGGAAGGAGATGGTGGTCCCAGAAGAAGAAGAGGAAGCAGAGGAGGATGAGGAAGGGATAGCAATGTCTCTAAGTTGAAGACTGTTGTCACACAGGCTGGTACCAAAGGAGTTTGGATTACTGCAATTGAGGGGGGCTGGTGATAACAGACAAACTGTTATCAAAGGTGGCTTTTTGCCAAGAAGAGTGGGCAGCTTTACCATCTGAGAAAATAATGAACCTTATCCACAACTACCACAAAACACTTCAAGTTGTCATTGCTGTTAAAGGGGACAATACACGGTATTAAGAAGTGGGGTATGTAAACTTTTTATCAGGTTCATTTGGATGTTTTGTGTTGTCATTATGATTTAAAAAGCAAAAACACAGTAATTTGACAATAAATGGCTTCGGACAACCACTAACCATGAATGAAGAAAAAGTTTTGCTGTTATCATCCATATTCTCTGAAAAAGAAAAGCCAAGAAAGCAAAAATTTTGAGCACAACTGCATACTGTGGTCAAATTGATGCCACTTTTGTCGTGTCTGCCAGTAATTTTTGGAAATGTGAACACTCCTGGTTGGGTGTCCATCTGTTGCATTGGGTGTTGTGGAAGACCTGTTGGTCCCTATTATACTATCTATACTGTGGTGAAATTGATGCCACTTTTATTGTGTCTTCCGGTAATTGTTGGAAATGTGAACACTCCTGGTTGGGTGTCCATATGTTGGATTGGATGTAGTGGAAGACCTGTCACTCCCTATTATACTATCTATACTGTGGTGAAATTGATGCCACTTTTGTGGTGTCTGCCAGTAGTCTTTGGAAATGAGAACACTCCTGATTTATCTGCTTTATTGGGTGTAGTGGAAGACCTGTCGGTCACTATTATACTATTTCTACTATGGGGATTTTGATGCCACTTCTGTGGTGTAAGGCCCTCATTTGTTTAAATATGAACACTCCTGGTTGGGTGTCCTTCTGCTATATTGGGTTTAGTAGAAGACCGATCGGTTCCCATTATATTATTTCTACTGTGGTGAAATTGATGCCACTTCTGTCTTGTAAGGCCCTCATTTGTTTAAATGTGAACAATCCTGGTTGGGTGTCCATCTGCTGGACAGGGTGTAGTGGAAGACCTATTGGTCTCTGTAGCACTATTTCTACTGTGGTGAAATTGATGCCACTTTGATGGTGTCTGCCAATAATTTTTGGAAATGTAAACACTCCTGGTTGGGTCTCCTTCATGCATGTTGCCTGCAGCAGTAGGCCTCCGAGACCATCAGGCTTCCACTTCCTTGGACTCAACTAACCTTGTTGCTATCCTTAAATTTTTCTGACATTGTTAGTCTACAAAACTGATATTTCTGCCCCCTGAGTGTGGCTCAGCATGAAAGCAGGTAGAGGTGTTGCATGTTATATCAGGGCTCCCAGCAAATAAGGCCTTCACCGATCCCTCACCCACCTCATCTTTCTGTGACATTTAAATGAAAGCTGTAAATGATATCCCAGACCACAATACCTCATGCCTGGCTTATTGCTGCAGTGCCATGCTGCAGTTTGTACTGTGGGTGAATTCAGGCCACTTTCCTGGTTTCTGTCCCTCATCTGAGGTGTTTTGGCAGTATTTGGAGCCGTTATAAGGTGTTGTGCATGCGTTTGTTTTTGCTTCCCATTTATTGCAATGGCGTTAGGTTATGCTCGGCGAAAATTCGACTAATTAATCATCGAATATTGCAAATTCGGCAATTGTAATCTGACCAAACATTTAAATATTCACTCATCTCTAGTGGACACCCCCCAAGTTGCACCTGGTGTACGTGTCCCTCCCCTGTAAAAGAGCCAGTACCTCTGCCACCAGCGTTGTCTGAGTGTAATCTTCAGTAAGTCTTCTTCTGGCATGCATGCACTGAAAATGGCACATCTGCCTCCGACATGAGAGAAAGAAATTTATCCTTGTACCGTGGGTCAAGAAAGGTGCACACCCAGTATTGCATTGTGAACAAAATGTCTTTCACGCGAGGGTCTTGGGAAAGGCATCTGGACATGAACTGTGTCATATGTGGTAGACAATAAAGAGTAAAATGTTAAATTTCTTCTATATCGCCTTTATGACACATGTTAGCAGCAGAATCAGGATAATTACAGGTAAATAGTCACGTTTGCGTATCTCAGCAGACTATGCGATGTTTTCATATCTCTGCAGGGTTTGCGCCACTCGCACAACTGCTATATAAAGATATGCTATTTATTTAACCAATAGAAAATTCAATTTTTTCTTAGATCGCCTTTAAGACTCATTCCGACAGCGAATTAAGGAAAAATATTGCCACTGGTAAGTTGTGATGTTTGTGTGTCTCTGCAGAGTTTGCGCCAGTGGCACAACTTCTAGATGAAGATACGCTATTTATTTAACCAATAGAAAATTCAAAATTTTTTTAGATCACCTTTACCATACATGTCAACAGCAGATTAAGTAAAAATTATTGCAACCGGTAAATTGTGACATTTGCATATCTCTGCAGGGTTTGCTCCAGTAGCACAACTGCTAGATAGAGATTCACTATTTATTTAATCTATATAAAATTCTAATTTTTTTATATTGCCTTTACTACACATGCTGACAGCGGATAAAGGAAAATTATTGCCACTGGTAAATTGTAAGGTTTGCATATGTCTGCAGGGTTTGTGCCAGTCACAAAATTGCTAGATAAACATATGCTATTTATTTAACCAATAGAAAACTCTAATTTTTTTAGATCATCTTTACGATACACGCCAACAGCAGATTAAGTTAAATTATCGCAACTGGTAAATTGTGACATTTGCATATCTCTGCAGGGTTTGTGCCACTCTCACAACTGCTAGATAAAAATATGCTATTTATTTAACCAATATAATTTTTTTATTTTTCCTTTTCGAGACACGCCAACAGCAGACTCAGGGAAATTACTGGTAAATAGTGACATTTGCGTATCTCAGCAGGTTCAGGTTTTGCGCCAGTCGCACAACTGCCAGATAAATATTAGCCAGGTGAGGAATATTTTTTAGCAATTAGCCTTGAAAAAAGATGTTTACTATATGCTGGCACTGACAAATATTATTTAGCTGTAATGAAAAAAAATTGTGCTGGTATGCAGGAATATTATGTAGCACCCAAAAAATTGTTTAGTATATGCTGATACCAATAATATTTTATTTGGCTCTAAAAAGAGCTGCTTTGTTTATATGAAACCCTGCCTATCTCTCCCTAATCCCACAGTCTGTTCCTAAACTTTACAGCACAATGCAAACTAGCAGAGATCTCCAGCATGTACTTGCAATGATGATAACACCCAGGTGCCTGCATATCACTCTCCCTTGAATTAAATCTCTTCCTATGCTATCTTCACCTACCAAAGAACTAATCTTCACCCTCAGAAGCTCTTAAAAGAGTTTTTGGAATCACAAACTCTCCATATATGCTACTTTCACTCCCCTACACTCACACTACGCTGTCACTATGCTGTTTCCGGTTGCAATGTGTGCAAGATGGCGCTGGCAGGGATTAAATATCACCTATGACGCAGTAAGCCCAGCCAATCACCATAATACCACACTAAAGATGGCACCAGCATTACTATGATTGGTAAGCAAGCCCAGCAAGAACATCGGCTGCAAATAAAGTGCCAAACATGCTGGGCGGGTCACTTATATATGCGAATAGCAAATTACTCGCCGAGTAATGAATAGCCCGAATAGCGTACGAATTGTGTGTGTAACGAATAGTTCTGAATGTATTCACTCATCACTATTCAGGATCTAATTTAACCCCTTAGCGACCGCCGATACGCCTTTTAACGGCGGCCGCTAAGGGTACTTAAACCACAGCGCCGTTAATTAACGGCGCTGTGGAAAAAGTCCATAGCGCCCCCCAGAGGCCGATTTTCTCCGGGGTCTCGGCTGCCGAGGGTAGCCGAGACCCCAGAGAACATGATTCAGGGGTTTTTTAACACACCCCGCATTTGCGATCTCCGGTAATTAACCGTTTACCGGCGATCGCAAAAAAAAAAAAAGCGATCTCTTTTTAATTTCTCTGTCCTCCGATGTGATCGCACATCGGAGGACAGAGAAAAGGGGTCCCAGGTGGCCCCCCAATACTCACCTAGCTCCCCCGATGCTCCTCGTGTCTCCCGGTGGGCGCCGCCATCTTCAAAATGGCGGGCGCATGCGCAGTGCGCCCGCCGGCCGGCACCGGGAGAATCTTTGGGGTCTCGGCTGCCGGGGGTAGCCGAGACCCCAAAGAGCATGATCGGGGTCGGTATTACCGACCCCTGTTTTGCGATCGCCGGTAATTAACTGTTTACCGGCGACCGCAAAAAAAAAAAAAAAAAGTAAAGTGTAATTCTCTGTCCTCTGATGTGATCGCACATCAGAGGACAGAGAAATAGGGGGATTCGGGGACCCTAGCATACTCACCTAGGTCCCTGGATCCTCTTGCTGCTCCTCCTGGCCGCCGGCAGAAGAACATGGCGGACGCATGCCCAGTGCGCCCGCCATCTGTCTCCATCTGCCGGCCGGCAGGAGAACAGCAGTTGGGGCTAAAATTAGGGTTAGGGGTAGGGTTAGGGGTAGGGTTAGGGTTAGGGTTAGGGGTAGGGGTAGGGTTAGGGGTAGGGGTAGGGGTAGGGTTTGGGGTAGGGGTAGGGTTAGGGGTAGGGGTAGGGTTAGGGGTAGGGTTAGGGGTAGGGTTAGGGGTAGGGGTAGGGTTAGGGGTAGGGGTAGGGTTAGGGGTAGGGTTAGGGGTAGGGTTAGGGGTAGGGGTAGGGTTAGGGGTAGGGGTAGGGTTAGGGGTAGGGTTAGGGGTAGGGTTAGGGGTAGGGTTAGGGGTAGGGCTAGGGTTAGGGCTAGGGTTGGGGCTAAATTTAGGGTTAGGGTTGGGGCTAAATTTAGGGTTAGGGTTGGGGCTAAACTTAGGGTTAGGCTTCTTTCACACTTACGTCGGTACGGGGCCGTCGCAATGCGTCGGCCCGACATACCGACGCACGTTGTGAAAATTGTGCACAACGTTGGCAGCAGCTGTAGTTTGTCAACGCATCCGCTGCCCAATCTATGTCCTGGGGAGGAGGGGGCGGAGTTACGGCCACGCATGCGCGGTCAGAAATGGCGGATGCGACGTACAAAAAAACGTTTCATTGAACTTTTTTTGTGCCGACGCTCCGCCAAAACACAACTGATCCAGTGCACGACGGACGCGATGTGTGGCCATCCGTCACGATCCGTCGGCAATACAAGTCTATGGGCAAAAAACGCATCCTGCGGGCACATTTGCAGGATCCGTTTCTTGTCCAAAACGACGGATTGCGACGGAATGCCAAACGACGCAAGTGTGAAAGTAGCCTTAGGGCTAGGGTTAGGGTTGGGGCTAAAGTTAGGGTTAGAGCTGGGATTAGGGTTAGGGTTTGGATTAGGGTTGGTATTAGGGTTAGGGTTGGCATTAGGGTTACGCTTGGGATTAGGGTTAGGTTTGGGATTAGGGTTAGGGTTGTGATTAGGGGTGTATTGGGATTAGGGTTAGGTTTGAGGTTAGGGTTGAGATTAGGATTAGGGGTGTGTTGGATTTAGGGTTTTGATTAGGGTTATGGTTAGGGTTGACATTAGGGTTGTTTTAGGGTAAGGGTTGTGATTATGGTTAGGGTTAGTGATTAGGATTATGGATCAGGTTGGGATTAGGGTTAGGGGTGTGTTGGGGTTAGGGTTGGAGCTAGAATTGGGGGGTTTCCACTGTTTAGGTACATCAGGGGGTCTGCAAACACGACAGCCAATTTTGCGCTCAAAAAATCAAATGGTGCTCCCTCCCTTCTGAGCTCTGCCGTGCGCCCAAACAGTGGGTTACCCCCACATATGGGGCATCAGCGTACTCGGGATAAATTGGACAACAACTTCTGGGGTCCAATTTCTCTTGTTACCCTTGTGAAAATAAAAACTTGGGGGCTACAAAATCTTTTTTGTGAAAAAAAAAATATTTTTTATTTTCACGACTCTGCATTCTAAACTTCTGTAAAGCACTTGGGCATTCAAAGTTCTCACCACACATCTAGATAAGTTCCTTGGGGGGTCTAGTTTCCAAAATGGGGTCACTTGTGGGGGGTTACTACAGTTTAGGTACATCAGGGGCTCTGCAATCGCAACATAATGCCCACAGACCATTCTATCAAAGTCTGCATTCCAAAAAGGCGCTCCTTCCCTTCCGAGCTCTGCCGTGCGCCCAAACAGTGCTTTACCCCCACATATGGCGCATCAGCGTACTCGGGATAAATTGGACAACAACTATTGCAGTCCAATTTCTCCTGTTACCCTTGTGAAAATAAAAACTTGGGGGCTACAATATCTTTTTTGTGGAAAAAAAAATATTTTTTATTTTCACGACTCTGCATTCTAAACATCTGTGAAGCACTTGGGCATTCAAAGTTCTCACCACACATCTAGATAAGTTCCATGGGGGGTCTAGTTTCCAAAATGGGGTCACTTTTGGAGGGTTTCTACTGGTTAGGCACATCAGGGGCTCTGCAAACGCAACATAATACCCGCAGACCATTCTATCAAAGTCTGCATTCCAAAACGGCGCTCCTTCCTTCCGAGCTCTGCCGTGCGCCCAAACAGTGGTTTACCCCCACATATGGGGTACCAGCATACTCAGGACAAATTGGACAACAACTTTTGGGGTCCAATTTCTCTTGTTACCCTTGTGAAAATAAAAACTTGGGGGCTAAAAAATCTTTTTTGTGGAAAGAAAAAATATTTTTTATTTTCACGGCTCTGCATTATAAACTTCTGTGAAGCACTTGGGCATTCAACGTTCTCACCACACATCTAGATAAGTTCCATGGGGGGTCTAGTTTCCAAAATGGGGTCACTTGTGGGGGGTTTCCACTGTTTAGGCACATCAGGGGCTCTCCAAACGCGACATGGCGTCCAATCTCAATTCCAGCCAATTCTACATTGAAAAAGTAAAATGGCGCTCCTTCACTTCCAAGCTCTGCGGTGCGCCCTAACAGTTGTTTACCCCCACATATTGGGTATCAGTGTACTCAGGAGAAATTGCACAACAACTTTTGTGGTCTAATTTCTCCTGTTACCCTTGTGAAAATAAAAATTTGTGGGCACAAAGATCATTTTTGTAGAAAAAATGCGATTTTTTTTTTTCACGGCTCTACGTTATAAACTTCTGTGAAGCACATGGGGGTTCAAAGTGCTCGCCACACATCTAGATAAGTTCCTTAAGGGGTCTAGTTTCCAAAATGGTGTCACTTGTGGGGGGTTTCCACTGTTTAGGCACATCAGGGGCTCTCCAAACGCGACATGGCATCCAATCTCAATTCCAGCCAATTCAACATTGAAAAAGTAAAACGGCGCTCCTTCACTTCCAAGCTCTGCGGTGCGCCCAAACAGTGGTTTACCCTCACATATGGGGTATCGACGTATTCAGGAGAAATCGCTCAACAACTTTTGTGGTCTAATTTCTCCTGTTACCCTTGTGAAAATAAGAATTTGTGGGCGAAAAGATCATTTTTGTGTAAACAAAAGTGATTTTTTATTTTCACGGCTCTACGTTATAAACTTCTGTGAAGCACTTGGGGGTTCAAAGTGCTCACCACACATCTAGATAAGTTCCTTAAGGGGTCTAGTTTCCAAAATGGTGTCACTTGTGGGGAGTTTCCACTGTTTAGGCACATCAGGGGCTCTCTAAACGTGACATGGCGTCCGATCTCAATTCCAGCCAATTCTGCATTGAAAAAGTCAAACGGCGCTCCTTCACTTCTAAGTTCTGCGGTGCGCCCTAACAGTGGTTTACCCACACATATGGGGTATTGGCGTATTCAGGAGAAATTGCACAACAAAATTTATGGTTACATTTCTGTTTTTACACTTGTGAAAATAAAAAAAATGGTTCTGAATTAAGATATTTGCAAAAAAAAGTTAAATGTTCATTTTTTCCTACCACATTGTTTCAGTTCCTGTGAAGCACGTAAAGGGTTAATAAACTTCTTGAATGTGGTTTTGAGAACCTTGAGGGGTGTAGTTTTTAGAATGGTGTCACACTTCATTATTTTCTATCATATAGACCCCTCAAAATGACTTCAAATATGATGTGGTCCCTAAAAAACAATGGTGTTGTAAAAATGAGAAATTGCTGGTCAACTTTTAACCCTTATAACTCCCTAACAAAAAAAAAATTTGTTTCCACAATTGTGCTGATGTAAAGTAGACATGTGGGAAATGTTATTTATTAACTATTTTTCGTGACATATCTCTCTGATTTAAGGGCATAAAAATACAAATTTTGAAAATTGCAAAATTTTAAAAATTTTCGCCATATTTCCGTTTTTTTCATAAATAATCGCAAGTAATATCGAAGAAATGTTACCACTAACATGAAGTACAATATGTCACGAAAAAACAGTCTCAGAATCAGCGGGATCCGTTGAAGCGTTCCAGAGTTATAACCTCATAAAGTGACAGTGGTCAGAATTGCAAAAATTGGCCTGGTCATTAAGTACCAAATTGGCTCTGTCACTAAGGGGTTAAAGTTTACAACTCATAGCTTGTAGGTCTGTAGGGCCAGTCATAGTGAACCACAGTAAATACTGGATCCTGGACAAACCAAATCATGTGCAGTAAAAGGAGATTACGACATTCCCAAACAATGTTTAATTGTCATTTCCACCTAGATCATGTGGCATAGGATACCATTGTACTACCCTTGAGTACCAATTATTGCACTAAAAGGCTAGCAATTTAGTAACTATTAACATTTCTAAGGATAGTCAATTTTAGAAAGTTCTAATAACCTTATATAGTAATCTGCAGCCTGAAAGATAGGTTTTTTTCACCTAGTGAGCCCAATATCTTGGACTCAGAGAGATAGTACTGGTTTCTCAATATACCAGATGCATTCGCATCTCACTAAGTGTCAGTAGCAAATGCTGCCCTCCTTAATCATCACCGCAATGTATTCATATTAAAGTGGAATGGGGTAATGATTTCTCCTCCCCACAAACACTGTATTTTATGAGGTCTTATCAGATAATACAGTATGTTAGGAATAATCTAACCCAGCACATTGGTGGCTGTTCCCCCTCAATGACTTCCAACGTGTTTTGTTGCTTTACTCATCAGGGGAGTAGCTATGAGAAGAGATCATGTCCAATTGGGACCAAAATCATGTTGTCATTGCTCTGTTACCTGTTGTGGTGTGTCAGATTTTATCCTGCCCGTGTTTTTGGTGTACTTAACTTTGTCAGGCACTTCCTATTTAAGTGTTTTCTTGATTGAACACAGGTGTTTCCGTAATCAGACCTGTGTATGGCTAGGCAATTTGAACTCAGCTTTCCAAAGATGTGATAAACCACAGTTAATTCATGTTTTAAGAGGGTGGAGGGCAATAACCTTTTCACACAAGGTCCTGTAAGTTTGGATTTCTTTTCCTTTAATAATAAAGACCTTCTTTTAAAAACTGCATTTTGTGTTTTCTTGTGTTACCTTTGTCTAATAGTTAAATTTGTTGGTTATCTGAAACATTTAAGTGTGACAAGCATGCAAAAAGAATAGGAACTCAGGAAGGGGGCAAACACTTTTTCACACAACTGTACCTGACTGAAATTGTATTTTTGCCTGTGCCACTATCTGTACTGGTATAGTAAACTTCTTACTGCATCAACCATTGAGGACGTTTGTGAGCATAATCAGACATATTTATTTATGTGTTGCCTAGTCAACAGATCTGGGAGAGTTTGAAGATGTCCTGCAAATGAGCTATTGGAGATGTCAAAAAAATTGTTTGTCCCATATTAGCATGATGACGTTCTGATTACTGGGAGTCAGACCAATTCCTGAGAACGCTCAGAAAGTTACCAGATTGAATCCTGTAATGGCTTATCAAAATGTGTGCTGCATCTTTTCTGTTTCTTTACTTCTGCATTGCGACCACAGAAGATTTGCACCTGCACAATTATTTGACTCTTTTTAGATGTGTTGACTAAGAAGGGATAATGACAATGGCTAACATAAAAGTATATTGTAATTCATTATTTTTATTTTTTATGCCCCAAAACATTAACCTTCCAGTTTCACAATTCTGTCTGATTTATGAAGAATTATTATTAAGTGCACATAATCTAGGCATCCAAAACATAATGGATGCCTAGATTTTGATTTAGGCTTGATAGAGCTGCCATGTGTTTAATTTTGATGTATCATTTATATTTAAAGGCTTACCCCTTCTAAAGTGTCCTTTAGGTAAATGTACAACTTACTTACTTATTGCTTATTCTAAATATATGTTTATTCTATCACCGGTATTTCATTGTTATAGATTTAGGCAATAAAATGTATACCTGTGAGATAAAAATGCTTACTATTTAAATATGTAAGATGCATCTCAGCACCTGTCAATTTGAAAATCTCTCATGTCCTTTAGAAAGATAATTAGGAGGAAATTTTTGATAGAATATTTTATAAAATACTAAACTGTATACAAGAAGGTCACCTTGGAAATTATTAGGTTGTTAAAAAAGGTTCAGCTTGATTCTCAGGGACCAAAAGAGTCTCTTCACTTCTAATACATTCTTTTTAATTCATCCTATTAAAGAACTTCATGTTCTTCTGAGAGGAAAGGTAAAAGCCTTGAGGCAGACTTTTGGTGAAAAATAATCCAACATTTTCCCACAGAAACATATTGAAACAAGTTATGGATGTCACCAGTGAGAAGAATGATGTTAGAGCTGAGCAATAACTGAATAAAAAAGAGAGAAGAAAGTTGGATAAAAGTAATAATCTGGTATAAGCAGACCACAATTATATATCAGTTTACCCTCCAAAATATGTTCGGAAATAAATAGAAAATCTGCCCAAACACGTGAAGATCTCACTTAAAATTTGTTCATAATGCATTCCCTTCTGTAGAGGTCTGAATTAAAAAGGTTTTCCAGGGTTACAAAAACATGCTTGATTTTTTTTCCAAAAAAGACTGACGCATTATGTGGGTTTAATATTGTACTTCAATCAAGTAGAGGGAACGCCATGTTTTTTCAACAGATGATGGTTGCAATATACAGCGGACACCATGCTTCAGTAGCTGTAAACAGAGATAAGGTTGACCTTTTAAACCCTTCGATTTATGATCAGTAGTGATCAGCATCTAGGATCTGAAACAAAGTCTAGGGACAAGTACTTTTATTATATTAATGCCACAGGATATGAGTGTGGTTTGCCAATAGGTAGTTAATAGCTGTTGGTGACCTACAAAGCCCCAAGGACTGCCGTAGTTATATACCAAGGACACGGACTAAAGGACTGCCTGTCAGTTTACCAGTAGTAAGTAATAATGTTTTACTATACTAAGTTTTCCTAAGCTTTATATAGTGTACGTGATGAGCAAATGTTATACAAAGTTATAAAAAAAGACATAAAAAGTGAAAAAACAAAGGTAGAATTGCTTTTTTCTACACCCCTCACTCTCATATATTAAATAATTAAATAAAATAGTTTATATGCCCACTTGCACTCAAGAGTCACATGACCACTCACATGCATCATTCTTACTTACGGTCATGTGTCGACTAGCTTCTCTTCCTGCTTTTCTCAATGATGCAGGGGCTGTAGTTTTTCACTGAACATTGAGACCGTTAGGAAGAGTAGATAGTTGGCATGTGACTGTAAGTCGGCAAATTGCATGAGTGGTCACATGAACACTACATACGCTACTTTGACTATGTATACAAGGGGGTACCAACCTAGATTTGCCCTTGACTTCACATATTCAATAATATACATGTGTTACAAATTATTTTAAAATACAGTAAACCTTATACAAACCTTTTAAAAAACTGACAGAGCAATCGTACATTGAACCAATAAATGCTTCTGGAGTATATCCTGCAGAGTGTAATGTGATTTACCGGTATTGTTCACGTTCCTAAGCCCTCTGGAAAAATTTCAATTACTTGAAGACAGCAGGGAGTATCTGATAGGAAGTTTCAAGAGAAATGTGAAAAATTGACATTTCTTGAGTCACAGAAGACAAATTTTTGAAAATACTGCAACGTTCAATTGGCATATTACACTGTATTACTGAAATTAGGATAGCAAACATTGAAAATAAATATAAAAATAAGATTCCTTAGTATTTGACACATTTTAATGACTAAGTGAAAATTTGTTGAGTTCATCAGGGATGGTTTAACTTTAACCTCAGAGGAGTCACATATGTACATTACATACACCAAAATGCATAGGAATAAGAAGGGGAATGAAGCAAAACTATTAATTTGAGCAGAGAAGTAGATGGTTGTAGCAATAAATTACTGAGATCTAATCCACGATGCCCTCACACAATATGAGGGACACATTCATTAATTGATTTAAAATTACATAAATCTATGCCACACGTTCATTCCTGTTCTGAGTATGTTGAAGATTGTCAATCATTCTTTTCTCTATAAATATGTCTGTCTTAATATGTTGTGCTATATAGAGTTGAGCGACCTTGACCTTTTTAGAGTCGAGCCGGGTTTCGCGAAACCCGACTATCTCAAAAGTCGGGTCGAGTGAAATCGGCCGATTATGATGTAAAGTCGGGATCGACCGAAACACGAAACCCAATGCAAGTCATTGGGGCATCATAGTCAGCAGTGAGTGGGGGCCAGGAAAACACCTAGAGTGCCCATTTTAATGTCAAAACCATCCATTCTTCTTAATGAAGCTTGTCAAGCGTAATTTACCTTATAATAATTGGAAGGCATTTGAAATTGGGGGTCATTTGGCTAAAGTTGTGGTGGGTAGGGCTGGTTCAAGTAATTAGTGGGCCCAGGAAATCTGGACCACGTCACGGCAGTGGAGCAGGGAGAGGTAAGTATTTCAACTTTGCAAGTGCTGTGAACCTGAGCAAGCAGGGGGGGGCCACTCGTTGGCATTGGCACTGGCACAGGGCCCCTCAAAGTACAGCGGTGTGTTTGCACGGCGGGGGCGCCTCCCACCGGCAGCAACACTTTTGCGTACCATGAGAGGCCCTGTGCCAGTGACGTCGCCAACTAGAATTCCTCCCCCCACCTGATGAAGGAACCTGCACTTTCATCTGCACCTTCCTGTTTGTCCCCGTGTAAGGTGGTATGGTATGCGGGAAGGGGGACCTGACTTTCAGCAGGGTCACAATCTTGCAGTGTAGCGTGCACGGGAAATGTTGCGTTATGGGTCAATGTACCAGCAGACTCATCTATCACTGGCTGGGCAATGGGCAGGATGAGGAGGAAACACAGATATAGGCCCAAAGAATAAAGTGGGCTAAATGCAGTTCAAAATTGGTAACACAGGACTAATCAGGGGGCATTGCAGTGGAGGACAACTGGAATGAGAGGCTGACACAGAGAGTAGGCCCAAATCAGTAAGTAGTCGAAATGCAGTTCAAAATTGGCAACAGTAGTAAACAGGCGGCACAGCTTTGTTCAGTGGAGGAGAACAGCAAGGAGTGGCAGACACCGATAGTAGGCCCCAACCCAACTAGTAGGCCAAATGCAGTCTAACATTAACAACTACTTAACGAGCGCCTGAAAACGGAATTTCAGGACAGGAAACCAGGAGAACAGCAAGGAGCGGCAGACACCGATAGTAGGCCCCAAACCAACTAGTACGCCAAATGCAGTTGTTCCGTTTAACCACAATTTAATGAGAGCCTGAAGATAGAAGTTCAGGAAAGGCAACCTGGAGAACACCTTGGAGTGGAACACACCATCTCTCTACACCCCATACCCAATTTGTAGGTCTAATGCAGCGTAGTTTCCAACAACTACTAAACGAGAGCATGATGATCGAAGCATTGGCGAGGAAACCTGGGGAACACCTTGGAGTGTAACACACCATCTCTCTACACCCCATACCCAATTTGTAGGCCTAATGCAGCGTAGTTTCCAACAACTACTAAACGAGAGCATGATGATCGAAGCATTGGCGAGGAAACCTGGGGAACACCTTGGAGTGGAACACACCATCTCTCTACAGTGGAACACACCATCTCTCTACACCCCATACCCAATTTGTAGGCCTAATGCAGCGTAGTTTCCAACAACTACTAAACGAGAGCCGGAAGATCGAAGCTCAGGAAAGGCAACCTGGGGAACACCTTGGAGTGGAACACACCATCTCTCTACACCCCATACCCAATTTGTAGGCCTAATGCAGCGTAGTTTCCAACAACTACTAAACGAGAGCCGGAAGATCGAAGCAATGGAGAGGAAACCTGGGGAACACCTTGGAGTGAAACACACCATCTCTCTACACCCCATACCCAATATGTAGGCCTAATGCAGCGTAGTTTCCAACAACTACTAAACGAGAGCCGGAAGATCGAAGCAATGGAGAGGAAACCTGGGGAACACCTTGGAGTGTAACACACCATCTCTCTACACCCCATACCCAATTTGTAGGCCTAATGCAGCGTAGTTTCCAACAACTACTAAACGAGAGCCGGAAGATCGAAGCAATGGAGAGGAAACCTGGGGAACACCTTGGAGTGTAACACACCATCTCTCTACACCCCATACCCAATTTGTAGGCCTAATGCAGCGTAGATTCCAACAACTACTAAACGAGAGCCGGAAGATCGAAGCAATGGAGAGGAAACCTGGGGAACATCTTGGAGTGTAACACACCATCTCTCTACACCCCATACCCAATTTGTAGGCCTAATGCAGCGTAGTTTCCAACAACTACTAAACGAGAGCATGAAGATCGAAGCAATGGAGAGGAAACCTGGGGAACACCTTGGAGTGGAACACACCATCTCTCTACACCCCATACCCAATTTGTAGGCCTAATGCAGCGTAGTTTCCAACAACTACTAAACGAGAGCATGATGATCGAAGCATTGGCGAGGAAACCTGGGGAACACCTTGGAGTGGAACACACCATCTCTCTAC
Organism: Ranitomeya imitator; assembly: GCF_032444005.1. Lineage (NCBI taxonomy): Eukaryota > Metazoa > Chordata > Amphibia > Anura > Dendrobatidae > Ranitomeya > Ranitomeya imitator. Next base: position 1,056,116,149 of record NC_091282.1, on the reverse strand, counting down.
AGTGGAACACACCATCTCTCTACACCCCATACCCAATTTGTAGGCCTAATGCAGCGTAGTTTCCAACAACTACTAAACGAGAGCCGGAAGATCGAAGCTCAGGAAAGGCAACCTGGGGAACACCTTGGAGTGGAACACACCATCTCTCTACACCCCATACCCAATTTGTAGGCCCAATGCAGCGTAGTTTCCAACAACTACTAAACGAGAGCCGGAAGATCGAAGCTCAGGAAAGGCAACCTGGGGAACACCTTGGAGTGTAACAAACCCTCTCTCTACACCACGGAAGGGCTGATTCTTAGGAAGGAAGGCTGTCGGAAAGAAGCAGGGCGCGTCCGAGGGTGATTATATTCTTATTAGGTATATACTCACCCTCGGACGCGCCCTGCTTCTTTATTTGTAATGAATGTTTATTTGCAATGTGGTTTTGACTTACTCTATTTTTTTGGTAAATAATGATTTTATTATTTTCATTGTTTTGCATCTTCTTGGCAATAATATAAAGAAGACGCGACAGGACAACACTCGGTGGATGCCATATCTGTGTTTAAAATTGAAAAAACCTTTCAGTTAACTACTTGCAGGAGAAAGTTATTGTAGCTGGTGGCCATTTTTAGTACTGTACCAGATTTTTGTTGTATGTGTTTGTTTTTAATGTTAAAATGTTAGGCAATTTTAAATTGGTTACAGGGGTACACGGGCAGCAGTGGTGTGGTCAGTGGAGGCCTAGTGGAAGGAGTGACCGCAGACAGGCATCGAAGGCCTAAAATAATAACACATGGCTGTAGGCAATTTTAAATTGGTTCCAGGGGTACACGGGCAGCAGTGGTGTGGTCAGTGGAGGCCTAGTGGAAGGAGTCACCGCAGACAGGCATCGAAGGCCTAAAATAATAACACATGGCTGTAGGCAATTTTAAATTGGTTCCAGGGGTACACGGGCAGCAGTGGTGTGGTCAGTGGAGGCTTAGTGGAAGGAGTCACCGCAGACAGGCATCGAAGGCCTAAAATAATAACACATGGCTGTAGGCAATTTTAAATTGGTTCCAGGGGTACACAGGCAGCAGTGGTGTGGTCAGTGGAGGCCTAGTGGAAGGAGTGACCGCAGACAGGCATCGAAGGCCTAAAATAATAACACATGGCTGTAGGCAATTTTAAATTGGTTCCAGGGGTACACGGGCAGCAGTGGTGTGGTCAGTGGAGGCCTAGTGGAAGGAGTCACCGCAGACAGGCATCGAAGGCCTAAAATAATAACACATGGCTGTAGGCAATTTTAAATTGGTTCCAGGGGTACACGGGCAGCAGTGGTGTGGTCAGTGGAGGCCTAGTGGAAGGAGTGACCGCAGACAGGCATCGAAGGCCTAAAATAATAACACATGGCTGTAGGCAATTTTAAATTGGTTCCAGGGGTACACGGGCAGCAGTGGTGTGGTCAGTGGAGGCCTAGTGGAAGGAGTGACCGCAGACAGGCATCGAAGGCCTAAAATAATAACACATGGCTGTAGGCAATTTTAAATTGGTTCCAGGGGTACACGGGCAGCAGTGGTGTGGTCAGTGGAGGCCTAGTGGAAGGAGTCACCGCAGACAGGCATCGAAGGCCTAAAATAATAACACATGGCTGTAGGCAATTTTAAATTGGTTCCAGGGGTACACGGGCAGCAGTGGTGTGGTCAGTGGAGGCCTAGTGGAAGGAGTCACCGCAGACAGGCATCGAAGGCCTAAAATAATAACACATGGCTGTAGGCAATTTTAAATTGGTTCCAGGGGTACACGGGCAGCAGTGGTGTGGTCAGTGGAGGCCTAGTGGAAGGAGTGACCGCAGACAGGCATCGAAGGCCTAAAATAATAACACATGGCTGTAGGCAATTTTAATTTGGTTACAGGGGTACACGGGCAGCAGTGGTGTGGTCAGTGGAGGCCTAGTGGAAGGAGTCACCGCAGACAGGCATCGAAGGCCTAAAATAATAACACATGGCTGTAGGCAATTTTAAATTGGTTCCAGGGGTACACGGGCAGCAGTGGTGTGGTCAGTGGAGGCCTAGTGGAAGGAGTGACCGCAGACAGGCATCGAAGGCCTAAAATAATAACACATGGCTGTAGGCAATTTTAAATTGGTTCCAGGGGTACACGGGCAGCAGTGGTGTGGTCAGTGGAGGCCTAGTGGAAGGAGTCACCGCAGACAGGCATCGAAGGCCTAAAATAATAACACATGGCTGTAGGCAATTTTAAATTGGTTCCAGGGGTACACGGGCAGCAGTGGTGTGGTCAGTGGAGGCCTAGTGGAAGGAGTGACCGCAGACAGGCATCGAAGGCCTAAAATAATAACACATGGCTGTAGGCAATTTTAAATTGGTTCCAGGGGTACACGGGCAGCAGTGGTGTGGTCAGTGGAGGCCTAGTGGAAGGAGTGACCGCAGACAGGCATCGAAGGCCTAAAATAATAACACATGGCTGTAGGCAATTTTAAATTGGTTCCAGGGGTACACGGGCAGCAGTGGTGTGGTCAGTGGAGGCCTAGTGGAAGGAGTGACCGCAGACAGGCATCGAAGGCCTAAAATAATAACACATGGCTGTAGGCAATTTTAAATTGGTTCCAGGGGTACACGGGCAGCAGTGGTGTGGTCAGTGGAGGCCTAGTGGAAGGAGTGACCACAGACAGGCATCGAAGGCCTAACATAACAAAAATGTCAATACAATGGTATTGTCAGTGGCAGGCATTGAAGGATGTCAGCACATAGATTAAACATTGGTGGAGCTGTGAGATAATTTTGCAAGTGGTAGAGCACTGTTTGAGCTGGGGTGGGGGGAAACTGTCTTGTGGCCGGCGGTACAGGCCCAGGGCCCCTCATATTACATTGGTGTGTCTGACGTTGGGTGCGCACCACCACCGCCAGAGACACTTTATTGTACTAGGAGGGACCCAGTGGCAGTGCCGTCGACCAAAAGTGGGCTCATCCACCTCTTCAGACAAACTGCACTCTCACGGGTGCTGTCGCCAAGTGTCGATACCACGGCCCCGTGTGGGGAGTTTGGCCATTTAGTGAGGTGTAAACATGTCGTATGCTGGACAATCAGGTGCAGAAAATTACGAGATTGGAAAAGGCATTCAGAATAGTCCACAGGCAAGACCTTTTCATAGGAAAGCTAGGTGTCAGCCGGGCAAGGTGGGGCAAAAGATTTCGAAATCCAGTTGTGGTTCATTTTAATGAAGGTTAGATCATCTACATTTTGGGTAGCCAGACGAGTCCTTTTTTCTGTTAGTATTGAACCTGCAGCACTGAATACTCTTTCTGATAGGACACTAGCTGCCGGGCAAGCAAGCTCCTGCAATGCATATTCTGCCAATTCTGGCCAGGTGTCTAATTTTGATGCCCAGTAATCAAATGGGAATGACGGTTGAGGGAGAACATCGATAAGGGATGAAAAATAGTTTGTAACCATACTGGACAAATGTTGTCTCCTGTCACTTTGAATTGATGCTGCAGTACCTGTCCTGTCTGCGGTCATAGCAAAATCACTCCACAACCTGGTCAGAAAACCCCTCTGGCCAACGCCACTTCTGATTTCTGCCCCTCTAACTCCTCTGGTCTGCTGGCCCCTGCAGCTCGTGTGAGAACGATCACGGGCGCTGTGTGCAGGGAATGCCAGAAGCAAACGGTCAACAAGAGTTGATTGTTTGGTTGCTAATATTAGTTCCAAGTTCTCATGTGGCATTATATTTTGCAATTTGCCTTTATAGCGAGGATCAAGGAGGCAGGCCAACCAGTAATCGTCATCATTCATCATTTTACTTATGCGTGTGTCCCTTTTGAGGATACGTAAGGCATAATCCGCCATGTGGGCCAAAGTTCCAGTTCTCAAATCTGCGGTTGTGCTTGGTTGAGGGGCAGTTTCAGGCAAATCCACGTCACTTGTGTCCCTCAAAAAACCAGAACCCGGCCTTGCCGCGCCACCAATTTCCAGTGGCCCCGGAAAAGCTTCCTCATTAAAAATATAATCATCCCCATCATCCTCCTCGTCCTCCTCCTCCTCTTCGCCCGCTACCTCATCCTGTACACTGCCCTGGCCAGACAATGGCTGACTGTCATCAAGGCTTTCCTCTTCCTCAGCTGCAGACGCCTGATCCTTTATGTGCGTCAAACTTTGCATCAGCAGACGCATTAGGGGGATGCTCATGCTTATTATGGCATTGTCTGCACTAACCAGCCGTGTGCATTCCTCAAAACACTGAAGGACTTGACACATGTCTTGAATCTTCGACCACTGCACACCTGACAACTCCATGTCTGCCATCCTACTGCCTGCCCGTGTATGTGTATCCTCCCACAAAAACATAACAGCCCGACTCTGTTCACACAGTCTCTGAAGCATGTGCAGTGTTGAGTTCCACCTTGTTGCAACGTCTATGATTAGGCGATGCTGGGGAAGGTTCAAAGAATGCTGATAGGTCTGCATACGGCTGGAGTGTACGGGCGAACGGCGGATATGTGAGCAAAGTCCACGCACTTTGAGGAGCAGGTCGGATAACCCCGGATAACTTTTCAGGAAGCACTGCACCACCAGGTTTAAGGTGTGAGCCAGGCAAGGAATGTGTTTCAGTTGGGAAAGGGAGATGGCAGCCATGAAATTCCTTCCGTTATCACTCACTACCTTGCCTGCCTCAAGATCTACAGTGCCCAGCCACGACTGCGTTTCTTTCTGCAAGAACTTGGACAGAACTTCCGCGGTGTGTCTGTTGTCGCCCAAACACTTCATAGCCAATACAGCCTGCTGACGTTTGCCAGTAGCTGCCCCATAATTGGAGACCTGGTGTGCAACAGTGGCAGCTGCGGATGGAGTGGTTGTGCGACTGCGGTCTGTGGACGAGCTCTCGCTTCTGCAGGAGGACGAAGAGGAGGAGGAGGGGGTGCGAACGGCTACAGCCAATTGTTTCCTAGACCGTGGGCTAGGCAGAACTGTCCCAAACTTGCTGTCCCCTGTGGACCCTGCATCCACCACATTTACCCAGTGTGCCGTGATGGACACGTAACGTCCCTGGCCATGCCTACTGGTCCATGCATCTGTTGTCAGGTGCACCTTTGTGCTCACAGATTGCCTGAGTGCATGGACGATGCGCTCTTTAACATGCTGGTGGAGGGCTGGGATGGCTTTTCTGGAAAAAAAGTGTCGACTGGGTAGCTCGTAGCGTGGTACAGCGTAGTCCATCAGGGCTTTGAAAGCTTCGCTTTTAACTAACCGGTAGGGCATCATCTCTAACGAGATTAGTCTAGCTATGTGTGCGTTCAAACCCTGTGTACGCGGATGCGAGGCTAAGTACTTCCTTTTTCTAACCATAGTCTCATGTAGGGTGAGCTGGACTGGAGAGCTGGAGATCGTGGAACTAGCGGGGGTGCCGGTGGACATGGCAGACTGAGAGATGGTGGGAGATGGTATTGTTGCCACCGGTGCCCTAGATGCAGTGTTTCCTACTACGAAACTGGTGATTCCCTGACCCTGACTGCTTTGGCCTGGCAAAGAAACCTGCACAGATACTGCAGGTGGTGCGGAAAATGGTGGCCCTACACTGCCGGAAGGGATGTTGCGTTGCTGACTAGCTTCATTGGCCGAGGGTGCTACAACCTTAAGGGACGTTTGGTAGTTAGTCCAGGCTTGCAAATGCATGGTGGTTAAATGTCTATGCATGCAACTTGTATTGAGACTTTTCAGATTCTGTCCTCTGCTTAAGGTAGTTGAACATTTTTGACGGATGACTTTGCGCTGATCAATTGGATGTTGTTTAAAAAAATGCCAGACTGCACTCTTTCTAGCATCGGATACCTTTTCAGGCATTGCAGACTGAGCTTTAACCGGATGGCCACGCTGTCCTCCAACAGGTTTTGGCTTTGCCACGCGTTTTGGGAAGATACGGGCCCGGCAGATGGAACCTGTTGCGATGTTGATGCCTGCTGCGGCCCCCCCCTCCTCCGCTTCAGAACTGCTGCCGCCTGCACCCTGTTCCCCCAATGGCTGCCAATCAGGGTCAAGAACTGGGTCATCTATTACCTCTTCTTGTAGCTCGTGTGCAACTTCGTCTGTGTCACCGTGTCGGTCGGTGGTATAGCGTTCGTGATGGGGCAACATAGTCTCATCAGGGTCTGATTCTTGATCAGCACCCTGCGAGGGCAATGTTGTGGTCTGAGTCAAAGGACCAGCATAGTAGTCTGGCTGTGGCTGTGCATCAGTGCACTCCATGTCAGATTCAACTTGTAATGGGCATGGACTGTTAACTGCTTCACTTTCTAAGCCAGGGACGGTATGTGTAAAGAGCTCCATGGAGTAACCCGTTGTGTCGCCTGCTGCATTCTTCTCTGTTGTTGTTTTTGCTGAAGAGGACAAGGAAGCGACTTGTCCCTGACCGTGAACATCCACTAACGACGCGCTGCTTTGACATTTACCAGTTTCACGAGAGGAGGCAAAAGAGCTAGAGGCTGAGTCAGCAAGATAAGCCAAAACTTGCTCTTGCTGCTCCGGCTTTAAAAGCGGTTTTCCTACTCCCAGAAAAGGGAGCGTTCGAGGCCTTGTGTAGCCAGACGACGAACCTGGCTCCACAGCTCCAGACTTAGGTGCAATATTTTTTTTCCCACGACCAGCTGATGCTCCACCACTACCACTACCCTCATTACCAGCTGACAATGAACGCCCCCGGCCACGACCTCTTCCACCATACTTCCTCATTGTTTTAAAAACGTAAACAAACTAACGGTATTTGTTGCTGTCACACAAATTACATGGTGAGCTATAACTTCAGTATGATTTAGCTACCCCTTTACAGGTGAGTAAGACCACAACGAAAATCAGGCACAATGTTACACACTCTGTTGTTGGTGGCAACAAATGAGAGAGATGCCACACACGCAGGACTGTCACTGAAGCACAAATGTAAATATTAATCTCCCACTGATTTGATTTTTTTTTTTTTTCAGGGAGACTTTAGGAAAAAAAAAAATAGAATAAAATGATTTTTTCAGGAAGAATTTAGAAACCAAAGAAAATAAAATGATTTTTTCAGGGAGAATTTAGAAAACAAATAAAACAAAAAAAGGCTTTCTATGGCCCACTGAGTGAGAGATGACGCACACAGGAGTCAGGAGTGGCACACAAGCCCAGAGGCCAATATTTATCTCCCACTGATTGATGTAGTGATTTTTTCAGGTAGATTTTGGAACCCAAATCAAGCTAAAAAAAATAATAGGCTTTCTATGGCCCACAATTGGAGAGAGAGAGAGAGAGATGGCACACCCAGGAGTCAAGACTGGCACACAAGCAGAAAGGGCAATATTAATCTCCCACTGATTTGTTTTTGTTTGTTTTTTTTTCAGGGAGACTTTAGGAAAAAAAAATAGAATAAAATGATTTTTTCAAGAAGAATTTAGAAACCAAATAAAATAAAATGATTTTTTCAGGGAGAATTTAGAAAACAAATAAAACAAAAAAAGGCTTTCTATGGCCCACTGAGTGAGAGATGACGCACACAGGAGTCAGGAGTGGCACACAAGCCCAGAGGCCAATATTTATCTCTCACTGATTGATGTAGTGATTTTTTCAGGTAGATTTTGGAACCCAAATCAAGCTAAAAAAATAATAGGCTTTCTATGGCCCACAATTGGAGAGAGAGAGAGAGATGGCACACCCAGGAGTCAAGACTGGCACACAAGCAGAAAGGGCAATATTAATCTCCCACTGATTTTTTTTTTTTTTTTTTTTTCAGGGAGACTTTAGGAAAAAAAAAAATAGAATAAAATGATTTTTTCAGGAAGAATTTAGAAACCAAAGAAAATGAAATGATTTTTTCAGGGAGAATTTAGAAAACAAATAAAACAAAAAAAGGCTTTCTATGGCCCACTGAGTGAGAGATGATGCACACAGGAGTCAGGAGTGGCACACAAGCCCAGAGGCCAATATTTATCTCCCACTGATTGATGTAGTGATTTTTTCAGGTAGATTTTGGAACCCAAATCAAGCTAAAAAAAATAATAGGCTTTCTATGGCCCACAATTGGAGAGAGAGAGAGAGATGGCACACCCAGGAGTCAAGACTGGCACACAAGCAGAAAGGGCAATATTAATCTCCCACTGATTTGTTTTTTTTTTTTTTTTTTTCAGGGAGACTTTAGGAAAAAAAAAATAGAATAAAATGATTTTTTCAGGAAGAATTTAGAAACCAAATAAAATAAAATGATTATTTCAGGGAGAATTTAGAAAACAAATAAAACAAAAAAAGGCTTTCTATGGCCCACTGAGTGAGAGATGACGCACACAGGAGTCAGGAGTGGCACACAAGCCCAGAGGCCAATATTTATCTCCCACTGATTGATATAGTGATTTTTTCAGGTAGATTTTGGAACCCAAATCAAGCTAAAAAAAAATAGGCTTTCTATGGCCCACAATTGGAGAGAGAGAGAGAGATGGCACACCCAGGAGTCAAGACTGGCACACAAGCAGAAAGGGCAATATTAATCTCCCACTGATTTGTTTGTTTTTTTTTTTTTTTCAGGGAGACTTTAGGAAAAAAAAAAAAATAGAATAAAATGATTTTTTCAGGAAGAATTTAGAAACCAAAGAAAATAAAATGATTTTTTCAGGGAAAATTTAGAAAACAAATAAAACAAAAAAAGGCTTTCTATGGCCCACTGAGTGAGAGATGACGCACACAGGAGTCAGGAGTGGCACACAAGCCCAGAGGCCAATATTTATCTCCCACTTTTTTTTTTTGTTCCAGGGAAAATTTATAAACCCAATAAAAAAAATAATAAATAGGCTTTCTATGGCCCACTATCTGAGAGACAGAGAGAGATGGCACGCTTAGGACTGGCACACAAGCCCAAAGGCCAATATTAATCTCCCACTGATTGATTTATTGATTTTTTCAGGTAGAATTTAGAACCCAAATAAAGCAACAACAAAAAAAAAATAATAGGCTTTCTATGGCCCACTGAGTGAGTGATGATGCACACAGGAGTCAGGAGTGGCACACAAGCCCTGAGGCCAATATTTTTCTCCCACTGATTGATGTAGTGATTTTTTCAGGTAGATTTTAGAAACAAAATCAAGCAAAAAAATAAATAGCCTTTCTATGGCCCACTGAGTGAGAGATGACACAGACAGGGATGGCACTCTAGCAGAAATGTCAATCTTAATCTCCCACAAAAAAAAAAAAAAAACAGGGAGTGTCCTTCAATTACTATCTCCCTGCAGTAATCTCAGCCAGGTATGGCAGGCAGCAATAAGGAGTGGACTGATGCACAAATTAAATAAAAAGTGTGTACAAACCAAAAAGATAGCTGTGCAGAAAGGAAGGAACAAGAGGATTTGTGCTTTGAAAAAAGCAGTTGGTTTGCACAGCGGCGTACACACAGCAATGCAGCTATCAGGGAGCCTTCTAGGGCAGCCCAATGAGCTACAGCGCTGAGGGGGAAAAAAAAAAATGTAGCTTCCACTGTCCCTGCACACCGAAGGTGGTGTTGGGCAGTGGAAATCGCTACAGCACAAGCGGTTTTGTGGTTAATGGACCCTGCCTAACGCTATCCCTGCTTCTGACGAAGCGGCAGCAACCTCTCCCTAAGCTCAGATCAGCAGCAGTAACATGGCGGTCGGCGGGAACTCCCCTTTATAGCCCCTGTGACGCCGCAGACAGCAAGCCAATCACTGCAATGCCCTTCTCTAAGATGGTGGGGACCAGGACCTATGTCATCACGCTGCCCACACTCTGCGTTTACCTTCATTGGCTGAGAAATGGCGCTTTTCGCGTCATTGAAACGCGACTTTGGCGCGAAAGTCGCGTACCGCATGGCCGACCCCGCATAGGGGTCGGATCGGGTTTCATGAAACCCGACATTGCCAAAAGTCGGCGACTTTTGAAAATGAACGACCCGTTTCGCTCAACCCTAGTGCTATATACCATGGATAATGAAGAGGTTTTAGCTTCATAATCCTATTTGTCCTATAGTTAGTCATTAAAAAGTATAAGCTACAAAGGACTCACAAGTTTTATATGTTCTATTTATTGGCTAAAATGGGACATACATACTTTTTACTTCAACAAAATTCATAGTGATTATTGTTTGCCCTTTTTCCTTAAAGTGTAGCGTTTGTTTTTATAATATGTTCTAAATAATTAAACAATTCTGTCCTAATTACTTAGTGTATTTTATATTGTTTGTTATATGTTCCTTGGCTCTAAAATCCACTGATTTCATAGATTAGCAGCTAGAGAATCATCTAACAAAGTAAGTGGTTGAAGAGGTTTTCAATTGGACCCTCTTACTTGTTAGAAGGGTCCCTTAACAAAATAAGGTCACAAAATGTATCCCTAGGCACCAAAGTGTTTTTTATTTTAATGAACTTTGGCTCAATCTCTTTATGGATGAACGATCCGTAGAAGGATCAATCTTGTGCATACCAAGATAAGCCCACCAGAGTCTTCTATGCTGTTATCTTGATAGCATCAAGTTATCTGGTTGCTGGTCTTCCTCTTCTCCTTGTTCCTTCTGTTTTTCTTACCTTAATATCCTTCTCCAGTGATTTCTCTCTTTATATGCTGTGTCCAAAGTAAGCAAGTCGTAGCTTGGTTATCCTTGATGACCACCAGTTATCTATAGGGAAACCTGACAGTAAATTCTTATACATTGTCACTACATAGTAAGTAAAGTATTAGTTAGCTCCCATTCATAGATTGTCACAGTAACACAAGACAGGTCTTCCAGAGCGGGGAATGCTGTTATTGCTAAGGGTGTTTTTGAAATGGCATCAGTAAAATGCAAACTTTTCATTAATTTTAATAAAAGTACAGTTTTTAAATTAATAAATAGTATTCTTTTGGGACAATTACCAAAAATGCTTACTGTCAATTTTGATACAGGAAAGATACAGTATATATCTTTGTACCGTGTTAGCCAGTATATAGAAAAATATTTAGAATTGAGAGTCCTCAGTGTTAGGACTGGTGGAAAACACCAAATAATAAAATTAGAGAACATACTAATGAGAGAACACCGTACAGAGATGACACCTACAGCTGAGTAATGGTGGATGGACGCTTGTTCACACGTGGGTTAGACCTCACCCAGTGTGAATGGAAGAGAACTCTGTTGCTTCACAGAGTCACCATAAATACGCTGTGCCCTGTTAGCAGTCACAGGGTGCAGCTGAAAGACACTAGTGGGATGCCTATGAATCACCCCCACTAAACTGGTGATTGGACTCGCTCTGACCCTCGGTGGCTTTTGAGCCCATGCCTGAGGACACCCTGAGTCAGATGCTGAGTCCAAGCAGGAGTTCCCACCCTACATTGACCGGCTGTCAGGAAAGCGCACTGACTGCGCACGGTGCCATACAGGCGGGCACTGTGAATAGACGCTGAAACGTGTGCTAAGTGTGCAGGTAACACTGTCGGGTGCTAGGTAGCTTCCACCATTCATGAGCAGTCATCATCACTAGGAATGGGAATGATTAAGGAGCTTTCATCCATCGACAGACATTCATCTTGCACCCCAAGATAGAGTTCACACGTTCAACCTTTTATAGCTGTAGCTCTCAAGGACCTTCCTAATGGTCCAATAGGAGCTGCTACAGGACCTGAGCATTTGACCCCCCGACCTTCAATGGGAGGTCGTCCCTTGGGCATGCTGAGTATGGAAAAAGCAGGACTTAGTCCCTGAAATGCCTGCTCACTGCTGATCAGCACTGGCTACCATGGCAGAGCCTGGAAAGGAAGTACTAACCAAGTGCACAGTATCAGTTTGAGCCAGACGCTGGGACCGATGTCTCCACTGAGCAGGCTCCACTGCGGCTGGAGGAGAATGGGAGACCGCAGCGGACGTGGTTCGAGATTCCCTCTGTGCAGTGGCAGGAACTCGACTCCTAAGACTCAGTGGTTGATACCATTTAATGCCTAACTGAAAAGATGGTAACAAATTGCAAGCTTTCGAGACTACTCAGGTCCCTTCACCAGGCATAGACTAATACAAATTCTGAAGAATCACATATTTATGCCAATTTTGCAAGCTTTCCCACCTAGGAAAAAATGGAGAGATCCATAATTTTTAATTATAGGTACACTTCAACTGTGAGAGACAGAATTTTAAAAAAATCCATTGTATGATTTTTACATAATTAATTTGCATTTTATAGTGCGAAATAAGTATTTGACACAATAGGAAAACAGAGCTTAATATTTGGTACATAAACCTTTGTTTGCAATTACAGAGGTCAGATATTTCCTGTAGCTCTTGACCAAGTTTCTACACACTGCAACAGGGATTTTGGCCCACTCCTCCCTAGAGAATTTCCAGATCTTTCAGGTTTTGGGGCTGTCCCTGAGCAACATTGAGTTTCAGTGCTCTTACTGAGGGAATGAGGTTGTTGGCCAATATCTTGCAATACATGACTCCATCCTCCCTCAATATGGTGCAGCGGTCCTGTCCCCTTTGCAGAAAAGAAATCCCAAAGTATGTTTTCCCCCACCATCAGGGTTGGGATGGTATTCTTGAGGTTGGACTCATCCTTCTTCTTCCTCCAAACACAGCGAGTGGGGTTGATACCAAAAGGTTCTATTTTGGTCTCATCTGACCACATGACCTTTTCTCTTGCCTCCTCTGGATTATCCAGAATGTCATTGGTGAACTTTAAATGGCCCTGGACATGTTCTGGCATCAGTAGGGGGACCCTGTGTGCCCTGCAGGAATTTAATCCATGATGGCGCAGAATGTTACTAATGGTAATGTTTGAGACTGTGGTCCCTGCTATCTTCAGGTCATTGACTAGGTCCTTCTTCTGCTGACCTTTATGAGAATCATCCTTACCCACAAGGCAAGATCTTGTATTGATCCCCAGGCCAAGGAAGACTGACAGTCATCTTGTGTTTTTTCCATTTTCTAATAATTGTGCCAACAGTTGTTGCTTTCTCATCAGGGTGCTTGAATATTGTCCTGTAGCCCCAATTGGGAGAGTTACCACCTGAATGACACAAAAAGAAAACATATATAACCTTTCTCCATATATTTTGTTAACATGTCTCACAATTGGGGTATCACGATCATGTTTAATGTCTTCAATATTATCCCACATCCGTTTTCCAAGCTCTAAGTTAATTTTACCGATGTAGGCCAAACGACAGGTGCATTTAAACAGATAAACAACACTCCCCATTTACCAGATAGCAGAATGACAACCTAAAAGTATTGGTCTTTCTTAGACAACTTACATGTTCCACTTCTAAATGTCCCCATGGCTCTGTTCTCCAATCAAGTGTCTTCAACTTTCTTACTTGCATAAAGACTAGTGATGGGCGAGCACTAAAATGCTCAGGTGCTCGTTGCTTGGGTCGAGGAAATTGGAATGCTTGGGCGCTCCATCAGAGCAACGAGCCCAAAATAAGTCTATGGGAAACTCGAGCATTTTTCCAGCGGACCCCCCAGCGGTCTGCAGAGGGCCTAGAGATTGTGGAAATTGATAGGAACAGTGCTCAAATGACATGGGACAGCATGGGGAAGACCCCTGGAAGCATTTCTGACTCCCAGGTCACAGCTGTAAACAATTTTGTCTTACGCCACTTTTACAGACTCACAATAAAACATACAAAAACAAAAACAAAATGGATTTTCCTGGGAAATATGTTAAGGAACGTCCTTTCCAGGGTAATGACTTGTATATAAGGCAAAATAAATAACTAAAAACAAAAATGCTTCTCCACACCTTGGGCTATGTTCACACGTAGCGTTTTTGATGCGTTTTTAAACTTTAGCATTGCTTTCAACCAAGACAAATGCATTCACTGGGAAATGTAATTTTAACATTTTACAACCCTATCTGACCATGTGGTGTGTGACATATCATCAGATACATCCTGTTTCATTGTATGAAGCAGCGTCAAAAACGCTGTGGATCCGCGGTAAAAACCGCAACGTGTGAACATAGCCTTAGGGGGCAATCACTTTTTTCAAACAGGGTCCTGTAGGTTTGGTTTTCTTTTCCCCTTAATAATAAAAGCCTCCATTTAAAAACTGCATTTTGTGTTCACTTGTGTATTCTTTGTCTATTATTTAAATTTGTTTGGTGATCTGAAACATTTAAGTTTGACAAACTTGCAAAAGAATAGGAAATCAGGAAGGGGACAAACACTTTTTCACACAACTGTATGCCATGTCAGTGTATCCACAATCCTTTATATTCAACATTAATGGCTTTGTACCTCTGTGTTACTTATTTCCGTTGTTCTGCTCCATTACAGGAACAGAAAAATGAAAATAAGAAAGTGCTTGATCCCCTGACATGAGCCAGATAGACTTTATCAACTATAATAGGAGTCTATCAGGTTGCGACCATGGGGTCATTCATTTTACAGGTTAAGAAGACATGTGCTTACTGAATTATGTTTTACAATAACATTATGTCCTATATGAGTTTCTGTCTCTAACTATACATTAAATCACTTCTATAAATATTCTATTAATAACTAGGTTCTCAATATTTTACTCAATTAAAACTGCAATCCATGCAGATGTATAAAAAAAGAGCTAGTCAGTGAGAATGACACTTCTATTCTGCCTTACGGAAGTTAGTGGGAAATAACTAGCTGAGGCGTTACATAAAACCACTAAATGAGGTATAATCAGTGATTCTATTTTGAGGCTTATTTATACACTTGAATCTGGAAGTACACTGTGTTCAGGAAATGCTTGACATAAAGCACAAAACCAAATGAATGCACTCAATAGAACGAACAATGAAACTGTGTGACAAGCATTATGCAAGAGGGAATGTAGAACCTTGTGAAGGCATCAAAAAGATGAGAGGGAAGGGAGGGTAACACTATTCTTTTTATCATACCAATGTATGCATAACCATAAGCCGAGGTGGCAGGTCACATATGGATGCAGACACAGACATTTAGGACCACAGGTAATGAATCAGCAATGTTAACACAGGACTGGCAATTCAAAAAATGTTGAGAAGCGCCTGAAACTATGGCTGGTTTTATTCTGTACAAGGGACAGATGTTCAGATACACATTTTCTCAGTGTTCTATTAGTACAGCCCACATACTGAACTCTGCATGTTTCGCAGATTATAATAAAAACTTCATGTGTACTACTGCACTTTATAAAATCATCTATAACATATTTTCTGTTTCCTCTGGCTGAAATACATTTTTTAATATTATACGTGTAAGAACTAGAAATGAGCACACCTTCCAAGGTTCGGTTCGTCAAAAGTCCTGATGTTCCCCATACATTAAGTTCAATGGCAGGCAAAACTAAACAACGCCTTAAGGGGTGACAAAAAGCTTACCAAACAGTTAAAATTAGGGGCAGACACCATAAAAGTGGTATCAGTTGATCCACAGTAATTTGCTAATGGCACAGCAGCAGTCAGTCATGGGCCATGCATGAGGTATCAGGATCTGGGCCAGCATTTACAGCTTTGAATTGAAGTTGAATTGACCTGGTGGTTAAAGGAGCGGTGTAAGCCTTCTTTGATGGAAGCCCTGATACCTCATGCAATAACTCAATTTTTTTTCCCAGCTACACCCAAGTGGCACAAACATCAGTATCACAGAATACTACTGGTAGAAAAATGGAAGGATAGTAACACAGGTAGTTGAGTGAAAGTAAGTGCAGGCTACCGTTCTGGAAGCCCTACTGCTACAGGCAGTAGAAATAGTATAAAAGGGCACTTCCACTACAGGCAACCCACCAGATGGAGACCCAACTTGGATTCTCCACATTTCCAAAAAATATTGTTACCACTAAAGTAGCATCAATTTCTACAGTGTAGAAACAGTATAATAAGCCTCTGACACACCTTCCACTACAGGCAACCCACCAGATGGAGACCCAACTTGGAGTCTCCGCATTTCAAAAAATTGTAACATCAGCAGCAGTAGCAACAGCAGGTACAGAAGCCATAACTCTTGTAGCGTGGATCTAACATAGTGGCAACCCAGTAGTCAGTACTATTTATATCCTTAATAATATGGACATCGTGTTACAGATAATGCAACAAGATGTCGCTCATGTGTCATGCACTTCCATGAGGTTCAAGTTCATGGTGTATTGTTGGCAGAGTAACTAATAAATAATAATATGTCCCCTCCTGCCAACCATGAACAACAAAGAGGGGATCATTATCCTCTTCATCTCCTGACTGTTGCGTGTTCATCACTTCTTCCTCCTAATCATCTTCCATTTATTGTTTGGCTCCAAAACCTTTACTAACAGTTTGTCTGGTACCATGAGCCCTCCTCGATCGCTGTATTCCAACCTCCCATGGCTCCCGCCCGGGCAACCACAGTCCGGATCTTAAAGATATTGTTATCCCTTCCGCATCCTCCTTTGCTTTTACCACTTCCTCTGGGACCACCACCTTCTTCCTTTTTTTAATGTGTCTGAGCTCTGCAGACAACTTCCTTTCACCGCCACAAAATTACAACATGGAATATGGCGAGCTGTACCATGTTCAGCCACATCCACCACTAAACAACAAGCATGCTCAGGTAGTCTCCGAGTATTTGTGACTGCTCGGAGATTTAGTTTTCATCGCTGCAGCTGAATGATTTACATGTACATGAGTACATGTGGGGGTTGCCTGGTTGCTAGTGAATCCTCACATGCAATCAAGCTGGCTAGTAGCTGTAAATCATTCAGCTGCAGCGATGAAAACTAAATCACCGAACAGTCACAAATGCTTGGAGACCACTCGAGCGTGCTCGGGAAAACCAGAGCAACGAGTACACTCGCTCATCACTAGTCAGGATATGTGGATGTTTCTTGCGGCCTGATTGGCTAGTCGCAATGTGCACACATAAAGCTAGAAGAAACAAAATGTACGTTTTACAAACATGCCGCTCCTCTGAGCTTACACTCATCAAACACATGCCACACACTCATCATTCACCACCATTATTGTAGCCAAAGTGCTCAAAATACTTTAGTGGCAAAGCAAATATTTTTCCACACTATGTACCAATTGTTACTGACTTTTCCGATGTTATAAAATTTTGCTCATGTTTCTGATCACAAATTCGAATGTGCCATATTTGTGCCGATTTTATGTTTGGCGATCGTTTTTCAAACATCACTAGTCCTGATTGAAACAAATCGACAGAGCTAGCTTATGCTGCATGTCTTGGAGGTGTTTTTGGTGCTTATATGAGGAGTTTGGAAGAGTCTATCTGTGGTCTCCAAATACTTGCTTTTCAGGCATACATTCCATTTTGTTGTCTGTCTGCTACCCTTCTTCCATACAGAATTTGAGGTTAAATTTTTTTTTAAAATCCAGGCCACATATTGAAACAGTCTGTTATCTCAGCCAGATGCCCGGTCTATCTGTGGTGTCCAAATACTTGCTTTTCAGGCATACATTCCAGTTTTTTGTCTATCTGCTACCCTTGTTCTATACAGTAATTTGTGGTTTTGAAAATGTAAAAAAATCCAGGCCACATAGTGAAACAGTCTGTTATCTCAGTCAGATGCCCGGTCTTTCTGTGGTGCCCAAATACTTGCTTTTCAGGCATACATTCCAGTTTTTGTCTATCTGCTACCCTTCTTCTATACAGTAATTTGTGGTTTAAAAAATTTAAAAAAATCCAGACCATATATTGAAACAGTCTGTTATCCCAGTCAGACGCCCGGTCTATGTGTGGTCTCCAAATACTTGCTTTTCAGGCATACATTCCATTTTTTGCCTGTCTGCTATCCTTGTTCTATACAGTAATTTGTGGTTTAAAAAAATTAAAAAAAATTCCAGGCCACATATTGAAACAGTCTGTTATCTCAGTCAGATGCCCGATGTATCTGTGGTGTCCAAATACTGGCTTTTCAGGCATGCATTCCAGTTATTTGTCTGTCTGCTACCCTTGTTCTATACAGTAATTTGTGGTTGAAAAAATTGAAAAAAATTCAGGCAACATATTGAAACAGTCCGTTAACTCAGTCAGACGCTCGGTCTATCTGTGGTCTCCAAATACTTGCTTTTCAGGCATACTTTCCATTTTTGTTTGTCTGCTACCCTTGTTCTATCCAGTAATTTGTGGTTTACAAAATTTTAAAAAAATCCAGGCCACATATTGAAACAATCTGATTTCTCAGTCAGACGCCAGGTCTATCTGTGGTGTCCAAATACTTGCTTTTTAGGCATACATTCCAGTTTTTTCTCTGTCTGCTACCCTTGTTCTATACAGTAATTTGTGGTTTAAAAATTTAAAAAAAATCCAGGCCACATATTGAAACAGTCTGTTATCTCAGTCAGATGCCCGGTCTATCTGTGGTGCCCAAATACTTGCTTTTCAGGCATACATTCCATTGTTTTGCCTGTTTGCTACCCTTGTTCTATACAGTAATTTGTGGTTTAAGAAATTGAAAAAAATTCAGGCAACATATTGAAACAGTCCGTTAGCTCAGAAAGACGACCGGTCTATCTGTGGTCTCCAAATACTTGCTTTTCATGCATACATTCCATTGTTTTGCCTGTCTGTTACCCTTGTTCTATACAGTAATTTGTGTCTATTTTTTTTTCTTTTAAATCCATGCCACATATTGAAACAGTCTGTTATCTCAGTCAGATGCACGGTCTATCTGTGGTCTCCAAATACTTGCTTTCATGCATACATTCCATTGTTTTGTCTGTCTGCTACCCTTGTTCTATACAGTAATTTGTGGTTAAAAAAATAATAAAAAAATCCAGGCCACATATTGAAACAGTCTGTTATCTCAGTCAGATGCCCGGTCTATCTGTGGTGCCCAAATGCTTGTTTTTCAGGCATACATTCCATTGTTTTGCCTGTCTGCTACCCTTGTTCTATACAGTAATTTGTGGTTTAAAAAATGGAAAAAAATTGAGGCAACATATTGAAACAGTCCGTTAGCTCAGAAAGATGCCCGGTCTATCTGTGGTCTCCAAATACTTGCTTTTCATCCATACATTCCATTGTTTTGCCTGTCTGCTGCCCTTGTTCTATACAGTAATTTGTGGTTTAAAAAACTGAAAAAAATTCAGGCAACATATTGAAACAGTCCGTTAGCTCAGAAAGACGCCGGGTCTATCTGTGGTCTCCAAATACTTGCTTTTCATGCATACATTCCATTGTTTTGCCTGTCTGTTACCCTTGTTCTATACAGTAATTTGTGTTTAAATTTTTTTAAAAAAATCCATGCCACATATTGAAACAGTCTGCCATCTCAGTCAGTTGTCCCGTCTATCTGTGATCTGTAAATACTTGCTTTTCAGGCATACAT
Organism: Ranitomeya imitator; assembly: GCF_032444005.1. Classification (NCBI taxonomy): domain Eukaryota; kingdom Metazoa; phylum Chordata; class Amphibia; order Anura; family Dendrobatidae; genus Ranitomeya; species Ranitomeya imitator. The sequence goes on along the minus strand of NC_091282.1, from coordinate 1,056,096,882 downwards.
TCCATTTTTTTGTCTGTCTGATACCTTTGTTCTATACAGCAATTTGTGGTTAAAAGTTTTTAAAAAAATCCAGGCCACATATTGAACATTGTGGTTTCTCTGTCAGACGCCGCCTCTATCTGTGGTTTAAAAATCGTTGCATTTGAGTGCTCCTTTGAAATGGTTTTGGTGTGTCTTATCCTATTTATTAATAAAATTTGTTAAAACCAAAATAAAAAATTACCAATATTCCATAGAAATAAAAGTGTGTTTTTTTTCGGCACACTGTTTACATAAGTTTTCTCAAAATTAATCCATATGTGTTGAAATTTTAAAATATTTCAGTAGTCCATTTAAAGTGGGCAAGGCAAGGGACAAGGGATAGGGGAAGTCGACGTGATGCTGATGGTGCATGCAGAGGACGAGGCCATGGCCAAGCTGAAAGTGGGCTACAACAAAGACCCAAATCTTCTCACTCGACCTGTCCCAGTTTCTAGGGGACCGCAGCACACCACTATTGAAGCGAGAGCAGTGTGAAACGGTTGTTGTTTGGATAGCGGATAACGCTTCCAATCACTTAGCCACCACCACCACCACGTCTTACACATGGTCAAGTCTGAGTAGCCGTGAGTCTGGACCGCATATTACTGACAGTGATCATCCTTTCTCCCACCATGCCAAGTGCCCTGAGACAACTGATCCTACACTTGGACATTCTGAAGACCTGTTCACTTTTCCCTTTAATGATTCCGGACTCTCGGCCAGTCAACTTGAAGAGGGGTAAGGCGAGATTGCATGTAGCGATGCCCAAATATTTGAGCAGCCAGGGTCATATGAAGGCTATGGTGGGAAAGTGTCAAAAGAGGTGGATGATGATGAGACACAATTGCCAGAAAGTGAGTAGGAGGAGCAGGTTGCCGATGTGGAAGACGAGGAGGTGGATGACATAGTAACTGACCCAACCTGGCAGGAGGACATACAGAGCGAAGACAACAGCACACATAGGGAAGGAGGCCTAGCACCCCAACAGGCAGGAATAAGCAGTGTGGTAGCCGCAGACAGAAGGAGTGCATCCATTCCCCGTAACACCAACATGACGGAAGTTGCCATTCCAACTGTTAGATCTTCCCGAGTCTGGTTATTTTTTAAAGACTCTGCAGATAACCTCAAACAGGTCATTTGCAGAACCTGCCATGCCCACATCAGCAGGGGTAGCAAAACTACCTGCCTGACCACCACCAGCATGGTCAGGCACATGGCAGCAAAGCACCCGACTTTGTGGGCCAAACCCCAAGCTCCAGGAACACTGTCTGCAGGTGACACCGCTGCTTCTTCTACAGTTTTGCATCCAAGCCAATCTCTTGGTCCACGGTGCATGCGAACATGCCTCGTGCCCTGCACCTGTTGTTGCCCACAGTCAACTAGCACTGTCATCAAGCCCATCCACATCCTTGCCCCAGCGCAACCTTCAGATGTCTATACCCCAGTCATGGGAATGCAAGTGTAAATATGCAGCCATCGTCCCACAGGCCACAGTGCTAAATTCCCACATTTGTTGTCTGCTTGCACTCGAAATGTTCCTTTTAGGCTCGTTGAGATGGAAGCTTTCCACAACCTGATGTCGGCGGCCACCCCAAGTGCTTTTGGGCAGGGACTAGAGTTGAGCAACCTTGACCTTTTTAGAGTCGAGCCGGGTTTCGCGAAACCCGACTATCTCAAAAGTCGAGACGAGTGGAATCGGCCGATTATCGCGAAAAGTCGGGGATCGACCGAAACACGAAACCCAATGCAAGTCAATGGGGGAGCATAGTCGGCAGTGAGTAGAGGCCAGGAAAACATGTACAGAGCCCATTGTATTGGCAAAAACATCCATTCTTGCTACTGAAGCTTGTCAATTGTAATTTAGCTTATAATAATTGTAAGGCATTTGAAATTGGGGGTCATTTGGCTAAAGTTGTGGGGGGTAGGGCTGGTTCAAGCAATTAGTGGGCCAAGGACATCTGGACCATGTCACGGCAGTGGAGCAGGGAGAGGTAAGTATTTCAACTTTGCAAGTGCTGTGATCCTAAGCAAGCAGGGGGGACCCACTCGTTGGCATTGGCACTGGCACAGGGCCCCTCAAAGTACAGCGGTGTGTTTGCATGGCGGGGGCGCCTCCCACCGGCAGCAACACTTTTGCGTACTATGAGAGGCCCTGTGCCAGTGACGTTACCAACGAGTATTCCTCCCCCCACCTGATGAAGGAACCTGCACCTTCATCTGCACCTTCCTCTTTGTCCCCGTGTAATGTGGTATGTTATGCGGGAAGGGGGACCTGACTTTCAGCAGGGTCACAATCTTGCAGTGTAGCGTGCACGGGGAATGTTGCGTTATGGGTCAATGTACCAGCAGACTCATCTATCACTGGCTGGGCAATAGGCAGGATGAGGGGGAAACAGATATGGGCCCAAAGAATAAAGTGGGCTAAATGCAGTTCAAAATTGGTAACAGGACTAACCAGGAGGCATTGCTTTGTTCAGTGGAGGACAACTGGAATGAGAGGCTGACACAGAGAGTAGGCCCAAATCAGTAAGTATTCTAAATGCAGTTCAAAATTGGCAACAGTAGTAAACCGGCGGCACAGCTTTGTTCACTGGAGGAGAACAGCAAGGAGCGGCAGACACAGATAGAAGGCCCCAACCCAACTAGTAGGCCTAATGCAGTGTTGTTTTCAACAACTACTAAACGAGAGTCGGAAGATCGAAGCAATGGAGAGGAAACCTGGGGAACACCTTGGAGTGGAACACACCGTCTCTACACCCCATACCCAATTTGTAGGCCTAATGTAGTGTAGTTTTCAAAAACTACTAAACGAGAGTCAGAAGATCGAAGCAATGGAGAGGAAACCTGGGGAACACCTTGGAGTGGAACACACCGTCTCTACACCCCATACCCAAGTGGAAATATGCAGCCATCGTCCCACAGGCCACAGTGCTAAATTCCCACATTTGTTGTCTGCTTGCACTCGAAATGTTCCTTTTAGGCTCGTTGAGATGGAAGCTTTCCACAACCTGATGTCGGCGGCCACCCCAAGTGCTTTTGGGCAGGGACTAGAGTTGAGCAACCTTGACCTTTTTAGAGTCGAGCCGGGTTTCGCGAAACCCGACTATCTCAAAAGTCGAGACGAGTGGAATCGGCCGATTATCACGAAAAGTCGGGGATCGACCGAAACACGAAACCCAATGCAAGTCAATGGGGGAGCATAGTCGGCAGTGAGTAGAGGCCAGGAAAACATGTACAGAGCCCATTGTATTGGCAAAAACATCCATTCTTGCTACTGAAGCTTGTCAATTGTAATTTAGCTTATAATAATTGTAAGGCATTTGAAATTGGGGGTCATTTGGCTAAAGTTGTGGGGGGTAGGGCTGGTTCAAGCAATTAGTGGGCCAAGGACATCTGGACCATGTCACGGCAGTGGAGCAGGGAGAGGTAAGTATTTCAACTTTGCAAGTGCTGTGATCCTAAGCAAGCAGGGGGGACCCACTCGTTGGCATTGGCACTGGCACAGGGCCCCTCAAAGTACAGCGGTGTGTTTGCATGGCGGGGGCGCCTCCCACCGGCAGCAACACTTTTGCGTACTATGAGAGGCCCTGTGCCAGTGACGTCACCAACGAGTATTCCTCTCCCCCCACCTGATGAAGGAACCTGCACCTTCATCTGCACCTTCCTCTTTGTCCCCGTGTAATGTGGTATGTTATGCGGGAAGGGGGACCTGACTTTCAGCAGGGTCACAATCTTGCAGTGTAGCGTGCACGGGGAATGTTGCGTTATGGGTCAATGTACCAGCAGACTCATCTATCACTGGCTGGGCAATGGGCAGGATGAGGGGGAAACAGATATGGGCCCAAAGAATAAAGTGGGCTAAATGCAGTTCAAAATTGGTAACAGGACTAACCAGGAGGCATTGCTTTGTTCAGTGGAGGACAACTGGAATGAGAGGCTGACACAGAGAGTAGGCCCAAATCAGTAAGTATTCTAAATGCAGTTCAAAATTGGCAACAGTAGTAAACCGGCGGCACAGCTTTGTTCACTGGAGGAGAACAGCAAGGAGCGGCAGACACAGATAGAAGGCCCCAACCCAACTAGTAGGCCTAATGCAGTGTTGTTTTCAACAACTACTAAACGAGAGTCGGAAGATCGAAGCAATGGAGAGGAAACCTGGGGAACACCTTGGAGTGGAACACACCGTCTCTACACCCCATACCCAATTTGTAGGCCTAATGTAGTGTAGTTTTCAAAAACTACTAAACGAGAGTCAGAAGATCGAAGCAATGGAGAGGAAACCTGGGGAACACCTTGGAGTGGAACACACCGTCTCTACACCCCATACCCAATTTGTAGGCCTAATGCAGTGTAGTTTTCAACAACTACTAAACGGGAGTCGGAAGATCGAAGCAATGGAGAGGAAACCTGGGGAACACCTTGGAGTGGAACACACCGTCTCTACACCCCATATCCAATTTGTAGGCCTAATGCAGTGTCGTTTTCAACAACTACTAAACGAGAGTCGGAAGATCGAAGCAATGGAGAGGAAACCTGGAGAACACCTTGGAGTTGAACACACCGTCTCTACACCCCATACCCAATTTGTAGGCCTAATGCAGTGTAGTTTTAAACAACTACTAAGCGAGAGTCGGAAGACCGAAGCAATGGAGAGGAAACCTGGGGAGCACCTTGGAGTGGAACACACCGTCTCTACACCCCATACCCAATTTGTAGGCCTAATGCAGTTTAGTTTTCAACAACTACTAAACGAGAGTCGGAAGATCGAAGCAATGTAGACGAAACCTGGGGAACACCTTGGAGTGGAACACACCGTCTCTACACCCCATACCCAATTTGTAGGCCTAATGCAGTGTAGTTTTCAACAACTACTAAACGAGAGTCGGAAGACCGAAGCAATGGAGAGGAAACCTGGGGAACACCTTGGAGTGGAACACACCCTCTCTACACCCCATACCCAATTTGTAGGCCTAATGCAGTGTAGTTTTAAACAACTACTAAGCGAGAGTCGGAAGACCGAAGCAATGGAGAGGAAACCTGGGGAGCACCTTGGAGTGGAACACACCGTCTCTACACCCCATACCCAATTTGTAGGCCTAATGCAGTTTAGTTTTCAACAACTACTAAACGAGAGTCGGAAGATCGAAGCAATGTAGACGAAACCTGGGGAACACCTTGGAGTGGAACACACCGTCTCTACACCCCATACCCAATTTGTAGGCCTAATGCAGTGTAGTTTTCAACAACTACTAAACGAGAGTCGGAAGACCGAAGCAATGGAGAGGAAACCTGGGGAACACCTTGGAGTGGAACACACCCTCTCTACACCCCATACCCAATTTGTAGGCCTAATGCAGTGTAGTTTTCAACAACTACTAAACGAGAGTCAGAAGATCGAAGCAATGGAGAGGAAACCTGGGGAACACCTTGGAGTGGAACACACCGTCTCTACACCCCATACCCAATTTGTAGGCCTAATGCAGTTTACTTTTCAACAACTACTAAACGAGAGTGGGAAAATCGAAGCAATGGAGAGGAAACCTGGGGAACACCTTGGAGTGGAACACACCGTCTCTACACCCCATACCCAATTTGTAGGCCTAATGCAGTGTCGTTTTCAACAACTACTAAACGAGAGTCGGAAGATCGAAGCAATGGAGAGGAAACCTGGGAAACACCTTGGAGTGGAACACACCGTCTCTACACCCCATACCCAATTTGTTGGCCTAATGCAGTGTAGTTTTAAACAACTACTAAACGAGAGTCGGAAGACCGAAGCAATGGAGAGGAAACCTGGGGAACACCTTGGAGTGGAACACACCGTCTCTACACCCCATACCCAATTTGTAGGCCTAATGCAGTGTAGTTTTCAACAACTACTAAACGAGAGTCGGAAGATCGAAGCAATGTAGACGAAACCTGGGGAACACCTTGGAGTGGAACACACCGTCTCTACACCCCATACCCAATTTGTAGGCCTAATGCAGTGTAGTTTTCAACAACTACTAAACGAGAGTCGGAAGACCGAAGCAATGGAGAGGAAACCTGGGGAACACCTTGGAGTGGAACACACCGTCTCTACACCCCATACCCAATTTGTAGGCCTAATGCAGTGTAGTTTTCAACAACTACTAAACGAGAGTCGGAAGACCGAAGCAATGGAGAGGAAACCTGGGGAACACCTTGGAGTGGAAGACACCGTCTCTACACCCCATACCCAATTTGTAGGCCTAATGCAGTGTAGTTTTCAACAACTACTAAACGAGAGTCGGAAGATCGAAGCAATGGAGAGGAAACCTGGGGAACACCTTGGAGTGGAACACACCGTCTCTACACCCCATACCCAATTTGTAGGCCTAATGCAGTGTAGTTTTCAACAACTACTAAACGAGAGTCGGAAGACCGAAGCAATGGAGAGGAAACCTGGGGAACACCTTGGAGTGGAACACACCGTCTCTACACCCCATACCCAATTTGTAGGCCTAATGCAGTGTAGTTTTCAACAACTACTAAACGAGAGTCGGAAGATCGAAGCAATGGAGAGGAAACCTGGGGAACACCTTGGAGTGGAACACACCGTCTCTACACCCCATACCCAATTTGTAGGCCTAATGCAGTGTAGTTTTCAACAACTACTAAACGAGAGTCGGAAGACCGAAGCAATGGAGTGGAAACCTGGGGAACACCTTGGAGTGGAACACACCGTCTCTACACCCCATACCCAATTTGTAGGCCTAATGCAGTGTCGTTTTCAACAACTACTAAACGAGAGTCAGAAGACCGAAGCAATGGAGAGGAAACCTGGGGAACACCTTGGAGTGGAACACACCGTCTCTACACCCCATACCCAATTTGTAGGCCTAATGCAGTGTAGTTTTCAACAACTACTAAACGAGAGTCGGAAGATCGAAGCAATGGAGAGGAAACCTGGGGAACACCTTGGAGTGGAACACACCGTCTCTACACCCCATACCCAATTTGTAGGCCTAATGCAGTGTCGTTTTCAACAACTACTAAACGAGAGTCATAAGACCGAAGCAATGGAGAGGAAACCTGGGGAACACCTTGGAGTGGAACACACCGTCTCTACACCCCATACCCAATTTGTAGGCCTAATGCAGTGTAGTTTTCAACAACTACTAAACGAGAGTCGGGAGACCGAAGCAATGGAGAGGAAACCTGGGGAACACCTTGGAGTGGAACACACCGTCTCTACACCCCATACCCAATTTGTAGGCCTAATGCAGTGTAGTTTTCAACAACTACTAAACGAGAGTCGGAAGACCGAAGCAACGGAGAGGAAACCTGGGGAACACCTTGGAGTGGAACACACCGTCTCTACACCCCATACCCAATTTGTAGGCCTAATGCAGTGTAGTTTTCAACAACTACTAAACGAGAGTCGGAAGACCGAAGCAATGGAGAGGAAACCTGGGGAACACCTTGGAGTGGAACACACCGTCTCTACACCCCATACCCAATTTGTAGGCCTAATGCAGTGTCGTTTTCAACAACTACTAAACGAGAGTCAGAAGACCGAAGCAATGGAGAGGAAACCTGGGGAACACCTTGGAGTGGAACACACCGTCTCTACACCCCATACCCAATTTGTAGGCCTAATGCAGTGTAGTTTTCAACAACTACTAAACGAGAGTCGGAAGACCGAAGCAATGGAGAGGAAACCTGGGGAACACCTTGGAGTGGAACACACCGTCTCTACACCCCATACCCAATTTGTAGGCCTAATGCAGTGTCGTTTTCAAGAACTACTAAACGAGAGTCAGAAGACCGAAGCAATGGAGAGGAAACCTGGGGAACACCTTGGAGTGGAACACACCGTCTCTACACCCCATACCCAATTTGTAGGCCTAATGCAGTGTAGTTTTCAACAACTACTAAACGAGAGTCGGGAGACCGAAGCAATGGAGAGGAAACCTGGGGAACACCTTGGAGTGGAACACACCGTCTCTACACCCCATACCCAATTTGTAGGCCTAATGCAGTGTAGTTTTCAACAACTACTAAACGAGAGTCGGAAGACCGAAGCAACGGAGAGGAAACCTGGGGAACACCTTGGAGTGGAACACACCGTCTCTACACCCCATACCCAATTTGTAGGCCTAATGCAGTGTAGTTTTCAACAACTACTAAACGAGAGTCGGAAGACCGAAGCAATGGAGAGGAAACCTGGGGAACACCTTGGAGTGGAACACACCGTCTCTACACCCCATACCCAATTTGTAGGCCTAATGCAGTGTCGTTTTCAACAACTACTAAACGAGTGTCAGAAGACCGAAGCAATGGAGAGGAAACCTGGGGAACACCTTGGAGTGGAACACACCGTCTCTACACCCCATACCCAATTTGTAGGCCTAATGCAGTGTAGTTTTCAACAACTACTAAACGAGAGTCGGAAGACCGAAGCAATGGAGAGGAAACCTGGGGAACACCTTGGAGTGGAACACACCGTCTCTACACCCCATACCCAATTTGTAGGCCTAATGCAGTGTCGTTTTCAACAACTACTAAACGAGAGTCAGAAGACCGAAGCAATGGAGAGGAAACCTGGGGAACACCTTGGAGTGGAACACACCGTCTCTACACCCCATACCCAATTTGTAGGCCTAATGCAGTGTAGTTTTCAACAACTACTAAACGAGAGTCGGAAGATCGAAGCAATGGAGAGGAAACCTGGGGAACACCTTGGAGTGGAACACACCGTCTCTACACCCCATACCCAATTTGTAGGCCTAATGCAGTGTCGTTTTCAACAACTACTAAACGAGAGTCAGAAGACCGAAGCAATGGAGAGGAAACCTGGGGAACACCTTGGAGTGGAACACACCGTCTCTACACCCCATACCCAATTTGTAGGCCTAATGCAGTGTAGTTTTCAACAACTACTAAACGAGAGTCGGAAGATCGAAGCAATGGAGAGGAAACCTGGGGAACACCTTGGAGTGGAACACACCATCTCTACACCCCATATCCAATTTGTAGGCCTAATGCAGTGTCGTTTTCAACAACTACTAAACGAGAGTCAGAAGATCGAAGCAATGGAGAGGAAACCTGGAGAACACCTTGGAGTTGAACACACCGTCTCTACACCCCATACCCAATTTGTAGGCCTAATGCAGTGTAGTTTTAAACAACTACTAAGCGAGAGTCGGAAGACCGAAGCAATGGAGAGGAAACCTGGGGAGCACCTTGGAGTGGAACACACCGTCTCTACACCCCATACCCAATTTGTAGGCCTAATGCAGTTTAGTTTTCAACAACTACTAAACGAGAGTCGGAAGATCGAAGCAATGTAGACGAAACCTGGGGAACACCTTGGAGTGGAACACACCGTCTCTACACCCCATACCCAATTTGTAGGCCTAATGCAGTGTAGTTTTCAACAACTACTAAACGAGAGTCGGAAGACCGAAGCAATGGAGAGGAAACCTGGGGAACACCTTGGAGTGGAACACACCGTCTCTACACCCCATACCCAATTTGTAGGCCTAATGCAGTGTAGTTTTCAACAACTACTAAACGAGAGTCAGAAGATCGAAGCAATGGAGAGGAAACCTGGGGAACACCTTGGAGTGGAACACACCGTCTCTACACCCCATACCCAATTTGTAGGCCTAATGCAGTTTACTTTTAAACAACTACTAAACGAGAGTGGGAAAATCGAAGCAATGGAGAGGAAACCTGGGAAACACCTTGGAGTGGAACACACCGTCTCTACACCCCATACCCAATTTGTAGGCCTAATGCAGTGTCGTTTTCAACAACTACTAAACGAGAGTCGGAAGATCGAAGCAATGGAGAGGAAACCTGGGAAACACCTTGGAGTGGAACACACCGTCTCTACACCCCATACCCAATTTGTTGGCCTAATGCAGTGTAGTTTTAAACAACTACTAAACGAGAGTCGGAAGACCGAAGCAATGGAGAGGAAACCTGGGGAACACCTTGGAGTGGAACACACCGTCTCTACACCCCATACCCAATTTGTAGGCCTAATGCAGTGTAGTTTTCAACAACTACTAAACGAGAGTCGGAAGATCGAAGCAATGTAGACGAAACCTGGGGAACACCTTGGAGTGGAACACACCGTCTCTACACCCCATACCCAATTTGTAGGCCTAATGCAGTGTAGTTTTCAACAACTACTAAACGAGAGTCGGAAGACCGAAGCAATGGAGAGGAAACCTGGGGAACACCTTGGAGTGGAACACACCGTCTCTACACCCCATACCCAATTTGTAGGCCTAATGCAGTGTAGTTTTCAACAACTACTAAACGAGAGTCGGAAGACCGAAGCAATGGAGAGGAAACCTGGGGAACACCTTGGAGTGGAAGACACCATCTCTACACCCCATACCCAATTTGTAGGCCTAATGCAGTGTAGTTTTCAACAACTACTAAACGAGAGTCGGAAGATCGAAGCAATGGAGAGGAAACCTGGGGAACACCTTGGAGTGGAACACACCGTCTCTACACCCCATACCCAATTTGTAGGCATAATGCAGTGTAGTTTTCAACAACTACTAAACGAGAGTCGGAAGACCGAAGCAATGGAGAGGAAACCTGGGGAACACCTTGGAGTGGAACACACCGTCTCTACACCCCATACCCAATTTGTAGGCCTAATGCAGTGTAGTTTTCAACAACTACTAAACTAGAGTCGGAAATCGAAGCAATGGAGAGGAAACCTGGGGAACACCTTGGAGTGGAACACACCGTCTCTACACCTCATACCCAATTTGTAGGCCTAATGCAGTGTAGTTTTCAACAACTACTAAACGAGAGTCGGAAGACCGAAGCAATGGAGAGGAAACCTGGGGAACACCTTGGAGTGGAACACACCGTCTCTACACCCCATACCCAATTTGTAGGCCTAATGCAGTGTCGTTTTCAACAACTACTAAACGAGAGTCAGAAGACCGAAGCAATGGAGAGGAAACCTGGGGAACACCTTGGAGTGGAACACACCGTCTCTACACCCCATACCCAATTTGTAGGCCTAATGCAGTGTAGTTTTCAACAACTACTAAACGAGAGTCGGAAGATCGAAGCAATGGAGAGGAAACCTGGGGAACACCTTGGAGTGGAACACACCGTCTCTACACCCCATACCCAATTTGTAGGCCTAATGCAGTGTAGTTTTCAACAACTACTAAACGAGAGTCGGAAGACCGAAGCAATGGAGAGGAAACCTGGGGAACACCTTGGAGTGGAACACACCGTCTCTACACCCCATACCCAATTTGTAGGCCTAATGCAGTGTAGTTTTCAACAACTACTAAACGAGAGTCGGAAGACCGAAGCAACGGAGAGGAAACCTGGGGAACACCTTGGAGTGGAACACACCGTCTCTACACCCCATACCCAATTTGTAGGCCTAATGCAGTGTAGTTTTCAACAACTACTAAACGAGAGTCGGAAGACCAAAGCAATGGAGAGGAAACCTGGGGAACACCTTGGAGTGGAACACACCGTCTCTACACCCCATACCCAATTTGTAGGCCTAATGCAGTGTCGTTTTCAACAACTACTAAACGAGTGTCAGAAGACCGAAGCAATGGAGAGGAAACCTGGGGAACACCTTGGAGTGGAACACACCGTCTCTACACCCCATACCCAATTTGTAGGCCTAATGCAGTGTAGTTTTCAACAACTACTAAATGAGAGTCGGAAGACCGAAGCAATGGAGAGGAAACCTGGGGAACACCTTGGAGTGGAACACACCGTCTCTACACCCCATACCCAATTTGTAGGCCTAATGCAGTGTCGTTTTCAACAACTACTAAACGAGAGTCGGAAGACCGAAGCAATGGAGAGGAAACCTGGGGAACACCTTGGAGTGGAACACACCGTCTCTACACCCCATACCCAATTTGTAGGCCTAATGCAGTGTAGTTTTCAACAACTACTAAACGAGAGTCGGAAGACCGAAGCAACGGAGAGGAAACCTGGGGAACACCTTGGAGTGGAACACACTGTCTCTACACCCCATACCCAATTTGTAGGCCTAATGCAGTGTAGTTTTCAACAACTACTAAACGAGAGTCGGAAGACCGAAGCAATGGAGAGGAAACCTGGGGAACACCTTGGAGTGGAACACACCGTCTCTACACCCCATACCCAATTTGTAGGCCTAATGCAGTGTCGTTTTCAACAACTACTAAACGAGAGTCAGAAGACCGAAGCAATGGAGAGGAAACCTGGGGAACACCTTGGAGTGGAACACACCGTCTCTACACCCCATACCCAATTTGTAGGCCTAATGCAGTGTAGTTTTCAACATCTACTAAACGAGAGTCGGAAGATCGAAGCAATGGAGAGGAAACCTGGGGAACACCTTGGAGTGGAACACACCGTCTCTACACCCCATACCCAATTTGTAGGCCTAATGCAGTGTAGTTTTCAACAACTACTAAACGAGAGTCGGAAGACCGAAGCAATGGAGAGGAAACCTGGGGAACACCTTGGAGTGGAACACACCGTCTCTACACCCCATACCCAATTTGTAGGCCTAATGCAGTGTAGTTTTCAACAACTACTAAACGAGAGTCGGAAGACCGAAGCAACGGAGAGGAAACCTGGGGAACACCTTGGAGTGGAACACACTGTCTCTACACCCCATACCCAATTTGTAGGCCTAATGCAGTGTAGTTTTCAACAACTACTAAACGAGAGTCAGAAGACCGAAGCAATGGAGAGGAAACCTGGGGAACACCTTGGAGTGGAACACACCGTCTCTACACCCCATACCCAATTTGTAGGCCTAATGTAGTGTAGTTTTCAACAACTACTAAACGAGAGTCGGAAGATCGAAGCAATGGAGAGGAAACCTGGGGAACACCTTGGAGTGGAACACACCGTCTCTACAACCCATACCCAATTTGTAGGCCTAATGCAGTGTAGTTTTCAACAACTACTAAACGAGAGTCGGAAGACCGAAGCAATGGAGAGGAAACCTGGGGATCACCTTGGAGTGGAACACACCGTCTCTACACCCCATACCCAATTTGTAGGCCTAATGCAGTGTAGTTTTCAACAACTACTAAACGAGAGTTGGAAGACCGAAGCAACGGAGAGGAAACCTGGGGAACACCTTGGAGTGGAACACACCGTCTCTACACCCCATACCCAATTTGTAGGCCTAATGCAGTGTAGTTTTCAACAACTACTAAACGAGAGTCAGAAGATCGAAGCAATGTAGAGGAAACCTGGGGAACACCTTGGAGTGGAACACACCGTCTCTACACCCCATACCCAATTTGTAGGCCTAATGCAGTGTAGTTTTCAACAACTACTAAACGAGAGTCGGAAGATCGAAGCAATGGAGAGGAAACCTGGGGAACACCTTGGAGTGGAACACACCGTCTCTACACCCCATACCCAATTTGTAGGCCTAATGCAGTGTAGTTTTCAACAACTACTAAACGAGAGTCGGAAGACCGAAGCAACGGAGAGGAAACCTGGGGAACACCTTGGAGTGGAACACACCGTCTCTACACCCCATACCCAATTTGTAGGCCTAATGCAGTGTAGTTTTCAACAACTACTAAACGAGAGTCGGAAGATCGAAGCAATGGAGAGGAAACCTGGGGAACACCTTGGAGTGGAACACACCGTCTCTACACCCCATACCCAATTTGTAGGCCTAATGCAGTGTAGTTTTCAACAACTACTAAACGAGAGTCGGAAGATCGAAGCAATGGAGAGGAAACCTGGGGATCACCTTGGAGTGGAACACACCGTCTCTACACCCCATACCCAATTTGTAGGCCTAATGCAGTGTAGTTTTCAACAACTACTAAACGAGAGTCGGAAGATCGAAGCAATGGAGAGGAAACCTGGGGAACACCTTGGAGTGGAACACACCGTCTCTACACCCCATACCCAATTTGTAGGCCTAATGCAGTGTAGTTTTCAACAACTACTAAACGAGAGTCGGAAGATCGAAGCAATGGAGAGGAAACCTGGGGAACACCTTGGAGCGGCAGACACCGTTAGTAGGCCCTACCGAAGTAGTAGCAGTTTTCAAATTCCTATAGGCTGAAAACAAGACTATTGACGCTCAGGTTTTTTCAAAGGAGGACAGCTGTATTGAGTGGCGCAGACAGACACAGGTAGTAGGCCTTAAACCAAAAATGTGGCTCAATGCAGTTTAAAAAAGGTTACAGGGGTACACAGGCAGCATTGGTCTGGTCAGTGGAGGACAATTTCAATTATAGACCGCAGACAGACTTTGTACGCCTACTATTAAAAAAAGGATGCTCTATGGAATTAAAAGTAGGTTCCAGGGGTCCACGGGCAGCAGTGGTGTGGTCAGTGGAGGAATATTGGAAGGAGGGACCGCAGACAGGCGTAGTAGGCCTAACATAACAAAATTAGGCTGTAGGCACTTTAAAATTGGTTCCAGGGGTACACGGGCAGCAGTGGTGTGGTCAGCGGAGGACAATTTTAATTAGGGACTGCAGACAGACTTTGTAGGCTGTCCCCTGTGGACCATGCATCCAACACATTAACCCAGTGCGCCGTAATGGACACGTAACTTTTTGTGGACATGCCTATTGGTCCATGAGTCTCTTGTCAGGTGCACCTTTATACTGTTTGATTGCCTGAGTGCTATGACAATGAAGACTTTTTCATGCCGGTGGAGGGCTGGGATGGCTTTTCTCGCAAAAGAAGTGTCGACTGAGTAGCTTGAACCGTGGTACAGCGTAGTTCATCTGGGCTTCATAAATATAAAACAAAGAAAAAAAGTAGGCTCCATGCACTTTCAGCTGGGTTCCAGGGTTACACGGCCAGCATTGGTCTGGTCAGTGGAGAACTATTGGAAGGAGGAACCGCAGACAGGCTTCGAAGGCCTAACATAATAAAATATGGCTGTAGGCACTTTAAAATTGGTTCCAGGGGTACACGGGCAGCAGTAGACATGTCACTGGAGGACTAGTGGAAGGAGAGACCGCAGACAGGCGTAGTAGGCCTAACATAATAAAATATGGCTGTAGGCACTTTAAAATTGGTTCCAGGGGTACACGGGCAGCAGTGGTCTGGTCAGTGGAGGACAAGTTGAAGGAGGGACCGCAGACAGGCGTAGTAGGCCTAACATAATAAAATATGGCTGTAGGCACTTTAAAATTGGTTCCAGGGGTACACGGGCAGCAGTGGTCTGGTCAGTGGAGGACTACTGGAAGGAGGGACCGCAGACCGGCTTCGAAGGCCTAACATAATAAAATTGGGCTGTAGGCACTTTATAATTGGTTCCAGGGGTACACGGGCAGCAGTAGACAGGTCACTGGAGGACTAGTGGAAGGAGGGACCGCAGACAGGTGTAGTAGGCCTAACATAATAAAATATGGCTGTAGACACTTGGAATTCTCTTGCAGGGGTATACAGGCAGCATTGGTGTTGTCAGCGGAGGCTGATTGTAATGAGTGTCTGCCAGTTAGTAGTCCCAAAACAATAAATACATGTTAATGTCTCGCATTACAACAAAACGAAAACACAAAAGGGTGCAATCATTAGGTACAGGGGTGGGCTCCTCCGCGTAGTTTCAGACCTAGTAATTTGGCGCAAAATATTTACTTGGGTAAATATAGGACACTGCCCCTGACTATGTTAAGTACCATCATACATGTCAACACAATGGTATTGTCAGTGGCAGGAATTTAAGGATGTCAGCGCATAGACTAAACATTGGTGGAACTGTGAGAGATAATTGTGCAAGTGGTAGAGCAATGTTTGAGTTGGGGGTGGGGGAGCTCTCTTGTGGCCGGCGGTACAGGCCCAGGGCCCCTCATGTTACAACAGTGTGTCTGACGTTGGGTGTGCACCACCACCGCCAGAGACACTTTATTGTACTATGAGGGACCCAGTGGCAGTGCCGTCGACCAAAAGCGGGCACAACCACCTCTTCAGACAAACAGCACTCTCACGGGTGCTTGCGCCAAGTGGCGATACCACGGCCCCGTGTGGGGAGTTTGGCCATTTAGGGAGGTGTAAACATGTCGTATGCTGGACAATCAGCTGCTGCAAATTACGAGATTGGTAAAGTCATTCAGAGTAGTCCACAGGCACTGATAGGACACTAGCTGCCGGGCAAGCGAGCTCCTGCAATGCATATTCTGCCAATTCTGGCCAGGTGTCTAATTTGGATGCCCAGTAATCAAATGGGAATGACGGTTGAGGTAGAACATCGATAAGGGATGAAAAATAGTTAGTAACCATACTGGACAAATGTTGTCTCCTGTCACTTTGAATTGATGCAGCAGTACCTGTCCTGTCTGCGGTCATAGCAAAATCACTCCACAACCTGGTCAGAAAACCCCTCTGTCCAAAGCCACTTCTGATTTCTGCACCTCTAACACCTCTGGTCTGCTGCCCCCTGCAGCTCACGTGAGAACGATCACGGGCGCTGTGTGCTGGGAATGCCTGAAGCAAACGGTCAACAAGAGATGATTGTTTGGATGCTAATATTAGTTCCAAGTTCTCATGTGGCAGAATATTTTGCAATTTGCCTTTATAGCGAGGATCAAGGAGGCAGGCCAACCAATAATCGTCATCGTTCATCATTTTAGTAATGCGTGTGTCCCTTTTGAGGATACGTAAGGCATAATCCGCCATGTGGGCCAAAGTTCCAGTTGTCAAATCTGCGGTTGTGCTTGGTTGAGGGGCAGTTTCAGGCAAATCTACGTCACTTGTGTCCCTCAAAAAACCAGAACCCGGCCTTGCCACGCCACCAATTTCCAGTGGCCCTGGGAAAGCTTCCTCATTACAAATATACTCATGCCCATCATCCTCCTCGTCCTCCACCTCCTCTTCGCCGGCTACCTCGTCCTGTACACTGCCCTGACCAGACAATGGCTGACTGTCATCAAGGCTTTCCTCTTCCTCTGCTGCAGACGCCTGCTCCTTTATGTGCGTCAAACTTTGCATCAGCAGACGCATTAGGGGGATGCTCATGCTTATTATGGCGTTGTCTGCACTAACCAGCCGTGTGCATTCCTCAAAACACTGAAGGACTTGACACGTCTTGTATCTTCGACCACTGCACACCTGACAACTCCATGTCTGCCATCCTACTGCCTGCCCGTGTATGTGTATCCTCCCACAAAAACATAACAGCCCGCCTCTGTTCACACAGTCTCTGAAGCATGTGCAGTGTTGAGTTCCACCTTGTTGCAACGTCTATGATTAGGCGATGCTGGGGAAGGTTCAAAGACCGCTGATAGGTCTGCATACGGCTGGAGTGTACGGGCGAACGGCTGATATGTGAGCAAAGTCCGCGCACTTTGAGGAGCAGGTCGGATAACCCCGGATAACTTTTCAGGAAGCACTGCACCACCAGGTTTAAGGTGTGAGCCAGGCAAGGAATGTGTTTCAGTTGGGAAAGGGAGATGGCAGCCATGAAATTCCTTTCGTTATCACTCACTACCTTGCCTGCCTCAAGATCTACTGTGCCCAGCCACGACTGCGTTTCTTTCTGCAAGAACTCGGACAGAACTTCCGCGGTGTGTCTGTTGTCGCCCAAACACTTCATAGCCAATACAGCCTGCTGACGCTTGCCAGTAGCTGCCCCATAATGGGACAACTGGTGTGCAACAGTGGCAGCTGTGGATGGAGTGGTTGGGTGACTGCGGTCTGTGGACGAGCTCTCGCTTCTGCAGGAGGACGATGAGGAGGAGGAGGAGGAGGGGGTGCGAACGCCTACAGCCAACTGTTTCCTAGACCGTGGGCTAGGCAGAACTGTCCCGAAATTGCTGTCCCCTGTGGACCCTGCATCCACCACATTCACCCAGTGTGCCGTGATGGACACGTAACGTCCCTGGCCATGCCTACTGGTCCATGCATCTGTTGTCAGGTGCACCTTTGTACTCACAGATTGCCTGAGTGCATGGACGATGCGCTCTTTAACATGCTGGTGGAGGGCTGGGATGGCTTTTCGCGAAAAGAAGTGTCGACTGGGTAGCTCGTAGCGTGGTTCAGCATAGTCCATCAGGGCTTTGAAAGCTTCGTTTTCAACTAACCGGTAGGGCATCATCTCTAATGAGATTAGTCTAGCTATGTGGGCGTTCAAACCCTGTGTACGCGAATGCGAGGATAAGTACTTCCTTTTTCTAACCAGAGTCTCATGTAGGGTGAGCTGGACTGGAGAGCTGGAGATCGTGGAACTAGCGGGTGTGCCGGTGGACATGGCAGACTGAGAGACGGTTGGAGACGGTATTGTTTCAGCCGGTGCCCTAGATGCAGTGTTTCCTACTATGAAACTGGTGATTCCCTTACCCTGACTGCTTTGGCCTGGCAAAGAAACCTGCACAGATACTGCAGGTGGTGCGGAAAATGGTGGCCTTACAGTGACGGAAGGGATGTAGCGTTGCTGACTAGCTTCATTGGCCGAGGGTGCTACAACCTTAAGGGACGTTTGGTAGTTAGTCCAGGCTTGCAAATGCATGGTGGTTAAATGTCTATGCATGCAACTTGATTGAGACTTTTCAGATTCTGACCTCTGCTTAAGGTAGTTGAACATTTTTGACAGATGACTTTGCGCTGATCAATTAAATGTTGTTTAAAAAAATGCCAGACTGCACTCTTTCGAGCATCGGATCCCTTTTCAGGCATTGCAGACTGAGCTTTAACCGGATGGCCACGCTGTCCTCCAACAGGTTTTGGCTTTGCCACGCGTTTTGTCCCATCTATGGGCCCGGCAGATGGAACCTGTTGCGATGTTGATGCCTGCTGCGGCCCCTCCTCCTCCGCTTCAGAACTACTGCCGCCTGCACCCTGTTCCCCCAATGGCTGCCAATCGGGGTCAACAACTGGGTCATCTATAACCTCCTCTTCTAGATCGTGTGCAACTTCGTCTGTGTCACTGTGTAAGTCGGTGGTATAGCGTTCATGACGGGGCAACATAGTCTCATCAGGGTCTGATTCTGGATCAGTACCCTGCGAGTGCAATGTTGTGGTCTGAGTCAAAGGACCAGCATAGTAGTCTGGCTGTGGCTGTGCATCAGTGCACTCCATGTCAGATTCAACTTGTAATGGGCATGGCCTGTTAACTGTTTCACTTTCTAAGCCAGGGACGGTATGTGTAAAGAGCTCCATGGAGTAACCCGTTGTGTCGCCTGCTGCATCCTTCTCTGTTGTTGTTTTTGCTGAAGAGGACAAGGAAGCGACTTGTCCCTGACCGTGAACATCCACTAACGACGCGCTGCTTTTACATTTACCAGTTTCAAAAGAGGAGGCAAAAGAGCTAGAGGCTGAGTCAGCAAGGTAAGCCAAAACTTGCTCTTGCTGCTCCGGCTTTAAAAGCGGTTTTCCTACTCCCAGAAAAGGGAGCGTTCGAGGCCTTGTGTAGCCAGACGACGAACCTGGCTCCACAGCTCCAGACTTAGGTGCTATATTTTTTTTCCCACGACCACCTGATGCTCCACTACCACTACCATCATTACCAGCTGACAATGAACGCCCACGGCCACGACCTCTTCCACCAGACTTCCTCATTGTTTTAAAAACGTAACCAAACTAACGGTATTTGTTGCTGTCAAACAAGTTACACGGTGAGCTATAACTTCAGTATGATTTAGATATCCCTTTACAGGTGGGTGAGACCGCAAGGAAAATCAGGCACAATGTTACACACTCTGTTTTCGGTGGCACCAAATGAGAGAGATGCCACACACGCAGGACTGTCACTCAAGCACAAATGTCAATATTAATCTTCCACTGTTTTTTTTTATTTTTTCAGAGAAAATATAGAAACCAAATCAAAAAAAAAAAATAGGCTTTCTATGGCCCACTATTTGAGAGAGAGAGAGATGGCACACCCAGGAGTCAGGACTGGCACACAAGCAGAAAGGCCAATATTAATCTCCCACTGTTTTTTTTATTTTTTCAGGGAGAATTTAGAAACCAAATAAACAAAATTGATTTTTTCAGGGAGAATTTAGAAACCAAATTAAAAAAAAAAAAATAGGCTTTCTATGGCCCACTATTTGAGAGAGAGAGATGGCACACCCAGGAGTCAGGACTGGAACACAAGCAGAAAGGCCAATATTAATCTCCCACTGTTTTTTTTTATTTTTTCAGGGAGAATTTAGAAACCAAATAAGAAAAAATGATTTTTTTCAGGGAGAATTTAGAAACCAAATAAAAAAAAATAGGCTTTCTATGGCCCACTATATGAGAGAGATGGCAAACCCAGGAGTCAGGACTGGCACACAAACAGAAAGGCCAATATTAATCTCCCACTGTTTTTTTTTTATTTTTTCAGGGAGAATTTAGAAACCAAAGAAACAAAATTGATTTTTTCAGGGAGAATTTAGAAACCAAAAAAAAAAAAAAAAAGCTTTCTATGTCCCACTATTTGAGAGAGAGAGATGGCACACCCAGGAGTCAGGACTGGCACACAAGCAGAAAGGCCAATATTAATCTCCCACTGTTTTTTTTATTTTTTCAGGGAGAATTTAGAAACCAAATAAACAAAATTGATTTTTTCAGGGAGAATTTAGAAACCAAATAAAAAAAAAAAAATAGGCTTTCTATGGCCCACTATTTGAGAGAGAGAGATGGCACACCCAGGAGTCAGGACTGGCACACAAGCAGATAGGCCAATATTAATCTCCCACTGTTTTTTTTTATTTTTTCAGGGAGAATTTAGAAACCAAATAAAAAAATTGATTTTTTTTCAGGGAGAATTTAGAAACCAAATAAAAAAAAATAGGCTTTCTATGGCCCACTATTTGAGAGAGAGAGATGGCACACCCAGGAGTCAGGACTGGCACACAAGCAGAAAGGCCAATATTAATCTCCCACTGTTTTTTTTATTTTTTCAGGGAGAATTTAGAAACCAAATAAAAAAAAATAGGCTTTCTATGGCCCACTATTTGAGAAAGAGAGATGGCACACCCAGGAGTCAGGACTGGCACACAAGCAGAAAGGCCAATATTAATCTCCCACTGTTTGTTTTAATTTTTTCAGGGAGAATTTAGAAACCAAATAAACCAAAATGATTTTTTCAGGGAGAATTTAGAAACCAAATAAAAAAAAAATAGGCTTTCTATGGCCCACTATTTGAGAGAGAGAGATGGCACACCCAGGAGTCAGGACTGGCACACAAGCAGAAAGGCCAATATTAATCTCCCACTGTTTGTTTTAATTTTTTCAGGGAGAATTTACAAACCAAATAAAAAAAATTGATTTTTTCAGGGAGAATTTAGAAACGAAATTAAAAAAAAAATAGGCTTTCTATGGCCCACTATTTGAGAGAGAGAGATGGCACACCCAGGAGTCAGGACTGGCACACAAGCAGAAAGGCCATTATTAATCTCCCACTGTTTTTTTTATTTTTTCAGGGAGAATTTAGAAACCAAATAAACAAAATTGATTTTTTCAGAGAGAATTTAGAAACCAAATTTTAAAAAAATAGGTTTTCTATGGCCCACTATTTGAGAGAGAGAGATGGCACACCCAGGAGTCAGGACTGGCACACAAGCAGAAAGGCCATTATTAATCTCCCACTGTTTTTTTTATTTTTTCAGGGAGAATTTAGAAACCAAATAAACCAAATTGATTTTTTCAGGGAGAATTTAGAAACCAAATTAAAAAAAAAAATAGGCTTTCTATGGCCCACTATTTGAGAGAGAGAGATGGCACACCCAGGAGTCAGGACTGGCACACAAGCAGAAAGGCCATTATTAATCTCCCACTGTTTTTTTTATTTTTTCAGGGAGAATTTAGAAACCAAATAAACAAAATTGATTTTTTCAGAGAGAATTTAGAAACCAAATTTTAAAAAAATAGGCTTTCTATGGCCCACTATTTGAGAGAGATGGCACACCCAGGAGTCAGGACTGGCACACAAGCAGAAAGGCCAATATTAATCTCCCACTGTTTGTTTTAATTTTTTCAGGGAGAATTTAGAAACCAAATAAACCAAATTGATTTTTTCAGGGAGAATTTAGAAACCAAATAAAAAAAAAAATAGGCTTTCTATGGCCCACTATTTGAGAGAGAGAGATGGCACACCCAGGAGTCAGGACTGGCACACAAGCAGAAAGGCCAATATTAATCTCCCACAGTTTTTTTTTATTTTTTCAGGGAGAATTTACAAACCAAATAAAAAAAATTGATTTTTTCAGGGAGAATTTAGAAACCAAATTAAAAAAAAAAATAGGCTTTCTATGGCCCACTATTTGAGAGAGAGAGATGGCACACCCAGGAGTCATGACTGGCACACAAGCAGAAAGGCCAATATTAATCTCCCACTGTTTTTTTTATTTTTTCAGGGAGAATTTAGAAACCAAATAAACAAAATTGATTTTTTTCAGGGAGAATTTAGAAACCAAAAAAAAAAATAGGCTTTCTATGGCCCACTATTTGAGAGAGAGATGGCACACCCAGGAGTCAGGACTGGCACACAAGCAGAAAGGCCAATATTAATCTCCCACTGTTTTTTTTTATTTTTTCAGGGAGAATTTAGAAACCAAATTTTAAAAAAATAGGCTTTCTGTGGCCCACTATTTGAGAGAGAGAGATGGCACACCCAGGAGTCAGGACTGGCACACAAGCAGAAAGGCCAATATTAATCTCCCACTGTTTTTTTTTATTTTTTCAGGGAGAATTTAGAAACCAAATAAAAAAAATTGATTTTTTCAGGGAGAATTTTGAAACAAAAAAAAAAAAAGGCTTTCTATGGCCAACTATTTGAGAGAGAGAGATGGCACACCCAGGAGTCAGGACTGGCACACAAGCAGAAAGGCTAATATTAATCTCCCACTGTTTTTTTTTATTTTTTCAGGGAGAATTTAGAAACCAAATAAAAAAAATTGATTTTTTCAGGGAGAATTTAGAAACCAAAAAAAAAAAAAGGCTTTCTATGGCCCACTATTTGAGAGAGAGAGATGGCACACCCAGGAGTCAGGACTGGCACACAAGCAGAAAGGCCAATAT
Organism: Ranitomeya imitator; assembly: GCF_032444005.1. Taxonomy (NCBI): domain Eukaryota; kingdom Metazoa; phylum Chordata; class Amphibia; order Anura; family Dendrobatidae; genus Ranitomeya; species Ranitomeya imitator. The sequence goes on along the minus strand of NC_091282.1, from coordinate 1,056,073,905 downwards.
TAATCTCCCACTGTGTTAGGAGTCGAGTTTCCTCTGCTGCACAGGGGGAATCTCGATCCGTGTCTGCTGCGGTCTTCCATTCGGTATCGGCCGCAGTGGGCTCTGCTCAGCGGAGACGTCGCTCCCAGCGTCTCGCTGGGGCTGATTCGGTGCATAGGGTCACTACTGCCTTTTCTGGCTTTCCTATGGTACCCTGCACTGATCTGCGGCAAGCGAGCCTCTCTGGGACTAAGTCCTTGTTTACTCACACTGAGCATGCCCAGGGCAGGGTCTCCCATTGGAGGTCGAGGGCCACATGTTCGGTCACATGCTCAGGTGCTGCAGTACATTCCATGGGTCCTTCTGGAAGGTCCTGAAAGGGCAAAACATGCTCAGGTACTGCAGCACTTTCCATTGGTCCTTCTGGAAGGTCCTGAAAGGGCAAAAACTTCAGTAGCAGCTTCCTGTGCTGCAACTATATAAACTGCGCATGACCGCACGGCCATGCGCTAGTATCGTCTTTTGCTATATGCTTTGCGCCAATGTGGTCATATGTTTGTATGTGTTCAGGGACCCGGCTGAAATAAGCCCCTAGAATGCTGGCACCTCCGGCGAGGAGATTGTGTATAAGTGTGTTCAGGGACCCGGCTGAAATAAGCCCCTAGAATGCTGGCTCCTCCGGCGAGGAGATTGAGTATGCATGCATGACCACTCACTGCTCACATCTGGGTAGTTGGCCTGTGCCTCTGTGAAAGTCTAACAGGGCACAGAGCTCACCTCTCGCGGTTACTCTGTGAGGCTAACAGAGTTAGCATATACCGCCATATAGAGCCGCCATTATTTAGCAGCAGGTACTTTCCTGCACGGTGGATCCCGGGTTGCGAACGCACCAATTCCTTTTAATAAACAATATATTTGGTGCGTTCCGCCAACCCTAACAGTATACTAGCGCCAGGATCTGGCTAAGTAATGTTGGATGAACAGCGATTGCAGGGGTACATCCAGCTGCTGGAGGGCCGGTTGGCGTCTCTTGAGCGTGCAACCTCGGCGGTGGATGTTACCGCAATAGCTGTTCAGGCTGCTAGCGTGGCTGCAGCAGCTTTACCAACTGCCACCTCTGTTCCGACCCTATCTCACCTTCCTTTGCCTGAGAGATACTCTGGGGACAGTAAGTCCTGTAGGGGTTTCGTGAGCCAATGTGGTATACACCTCGAGCTTCTGGCTGCACGTTTCCCTACTGAGCGGGCAAAGGTGGGATTCATAATCTCTCTCCTGTCGGACAGAGCGTTGGAGTGGGCTACGCCGCTGTGGGAGCACAACGATCATGTGGTGCGGAGTGTTCCTAGGTTTCTGGACACTCTGAAACAGGTCTTTTTAGGACCTCAAGTCACCCATGATACAGCGCTCCAACTGCTGGCTTTGACTCAGGGTTCAACCATGGTCAGCCATTTTGCCGTTCACTTCCGGACATTAGCGTCTGAGTTGGAATGGCCAGATAAAACCCTCATTCCCGTATTTTGGAGGGGGCTGGCTGACCATGTGAAGGACGCTTTGGCCACTAGGGAGATTCCCGCCACACTGGAGGAGCTCATAGCCGTATCTACTCGTATTGACCTCCGTTTTAACGAGCGGAGGTTGGAGCGAGCCCAGTGTAGGCAGAGGTTTCGGCTGGCTCCCACCTTCGCCAAACGTTTGGAATCTCCAGTCCAGGCATCCGAGTCACATGAGGCCTTAGAGGTGACACGAGCAGGATCCAAGTCTCAGTCTGCCCGTGCACCTAAGGTCCGTCATGTTTGCCAGCAGTCAGGACATCTTGCCTCCAAGGGTCCTCAGCGGTCGGGGAAACGTCAGCGTCTAGTGGCAGTTGGAGGAGGTACACTAGACACGGCGACGTTTGCCTCAAAGTTGTCCTTCAAGGGGACAATTACCATAGGCCCATCCACTCTTATGGTCGAGCTATGCGTGGATTCTGGGGCAGAGGGTAACTTTATGTCTTCCGCTTTTGCCCAGCGTCACGCAATACCCTTGGTGATGCTCGCCATGCCGGTAACCGTTCGAGTGGTAAATGGGTCAACACTACCTTCACAGATTACCCACCAAACCATTCCTTTCACGCTATCTGTGTCTCCATCACATCAGGAGATAATCTCCCTATTAGTCATTCCTGAGGGAATTGATGAGGTCCTGTTGGGGATACCATGGCTTCGCTATCATTCTCCTCATATTGAGTGGTCCTCTGGGAGAATTTTGGGATGGAGTAAATCCTGCGAGGGTAGATGTCAGAGGGAGTGCGTTCAGGTTGCTACTACACAGGTACCCGCAGATCTTTCCTCTCTCCCCAAGCACTATTGGCCCTATGCAGACGTGTTCTCCAAAAAAGCTGCGGAGACTCTTCCGCCTCACCGCCCCTATGACTGTCCTATTGACCTCTTGCCTGGTGCTGAGCCTCCCCGGGGTCGAGTCTATCCGTTATCTCTCCCGGAGACGGAGGCAATGTCCCAGTACATCCAGGAGAATCTGGCAAGAGGATTCATTAGGAAGTCAGTGTCACCGGCAGGGGCAGGGTTCTTCTTTGTACAGAAGAAGACTGGAGACTTACGTCCATGCATAGACTACAGGGGTCTTAACGCCATCACCGTTAAGAACAAGTACCCACTACCTCTGATATCTGAGCTGTTTGATAGGCTACGGGGAGCGAGGGTATTTACAAAGTTAGATCTGCGGGGTGCTTACAACCTGATTCGCATCCGTGAGGGGGATGAATGGAAGACGGCTTTTAACACCAGGGATGGGCACTATGAATATCTGGTGATGCCCTTCGGGCTCTGTAATGCCCCAGCCGTTTTCCAAGACTTTGTGAACGACATCTTCCGGGATATGCTCACCACCTCGGTCGTAGTCTATCTGGATGATATTCTCATCTTCTCTCCAGATATTGACTCCCATCGGAGAGATGTTCGCAAAGTCTTCGACCTCTTACGGGCAAACTCCCTCTACGCCAAGTTGGAGAAGTGTGTGTTTGAGCAGGAGTCCTTGCCTTTCCTTGGTTATATCATCTCTGCCCAGGGTTTGGCTATGGATCCTGCCAAGCTACAGGCTGTAATGGACTGGCAAGAACCCCATTCTCTTAAAGCGGTGCAGCGCTTTATGGGGTTCATTAATTACTATCGCCAGTTCATTCCACACTTCTCAACTTTGGTAGCTCCCTTGGTTGCCCTCACCAAGAAGGGAGCAAATCCCAAGTTGTGGTCAGAGGAGGTCTCCAAAGCCTTTCTCTCGATCAAGTCACACTTCGCTAGTGCTCCCATCCTACATCGCCCCGATGTTGATAAGCCATTTATCTTGGAGGTGGATGCCTCATCCGTTGGTGCTGGAGCAGTCCTTTTCCAAAAGGATGCTCAAGGTCGGAAGCATCCTTGCTTCTTCTTCTCCAAGACCTTCACACCAGCGGAGAGGAATTATTCCATCGGGGACAGGGAGTTGCTGGCCATGAAGTTGGCTTTTTCGGAGTGGAGACATCTCTTGGAGGGAGCTCGCTTTCCCTTCCAAGTCTTCACTGACCACAAGAACTTGGTGTATCTTCAAACGGCCCAGCGGCTGAATTCTCGCCAGGCTAGATGGTCCCTGTTCTTCTCCCGGTTCCATTTTACTCTTCATTTCCTCTCCGGGGAGAAGAACGTTTGTGCTGACGCTCTCTCCCGCTCCGTGGTGTCATCGGAGGAGGAGGAGGAGGAGCCTCGGCTTATTGTCCCTTCTGAGAGCCTGAGAACTGTAGCTCCGGTTTCGCTAGAGTCTGTGCTCCCGGGCAAGACTTTCATACCAGCTAACTTGCGACCGGAGGTTCTCTCTTGGGCTCACTCCTCCAGAGTGGGTGGGCATTTTGGGACCAAGAGGACATCTGAGCTTCTGGCGAGAACATACTGGTGGCCGCATATGGCCCGAGATGTCAAGGACTATATTCAGGCGTGCGTTTCTTGCGCCCAGAATCGGTCTCCTCGGCAACGGCCTGCTGGGTTGCTTTACCCTCTACCGGTGGCAGACAGGCCCTGGGAGATGGTCGGGATGGACTTTGTGGTGGGTCTACCCAAGTCGCGTGGCTGCTCCATTATTTGGGTTGTCACCGACCACTTCTCCAAGATGGTGCATTTGGTGCCGCTTCCTCGGTTACCCTCAGCACGGGCCTTGGCGGTGTTGTTCATTAAACACGTTTTCCGTTTGCATGGTATGCCTGATAAGATTGTCAGTGATCGGGGTCCCCAGTTCGCATCTCGGTTTTGGAGAGAGCTCTGCCGTTTACTCAGCATAGAGTTAAATCTCTCCTCTGCATACCATCCCGAGACGAATGGGTTGGTGGAGAGAACCAACCAGACTCTGGTGACATATTTGCGACATTTCGTCTCTGCCAGGCAGGATGACTGGGCATCTTTGCTACCTTGGGCGGAATTTGCCCTGAACAACGCCGTAGCCGATTCCACTGGTCAAACTCCTTTTCTCCTTAATTACGGCCAGCATCCACGTGTCCCTGTGCCCATGCCCGTGTCATCCACCGATTCTAGTGTGGCAGACTGGGCGGTGGAAGCACATGACATCTGGGACCGCACACAGGATGCCATCCGGGCCTCCAAGGAGAGAATGAGGGTTTCGGCTGATACACACCGGCGCCCCGCTCCGGTCTTTGCTCCTGGCGACTTAGTGTGGCTCTCCGCCCGTAACATCAGACTGCGAGTTGAGTCCACTAAGTTTGCTCCTCGCTACATTGGCCCGTTTAAGGTTCTGGAACAGGTCAACCCTGTGGTCTACCGTTTGGCTATTCCTCCACGCCTTGGTATCACCGATACTTTCCACGTTTCCCTCTTAAAGCCCTTCATTTGTCCCGGTTTTCCGAGTCATCTGCAGGGACATCGGGTTCATCCATGGATGAGTTTGAGGTGAATGCTATTGTGGGGTGCAAGGTGGTACGTGGCAAGAAATTTTATCTGGTGGACTGGAAGGGTCACGGCCCAGAGGATAGAACCTGGGAGCCTGTGGAGCACATTCGGGCTCCGCTGCTTATCGCAGCTTTTGAGCGTAGTGAGGCTCAAGGAGGGGGGGCCCTAGGAGGGGGGTAATGTTAGGAGTCGAGTTTCCTCTGCTGCACAGGGGGAATCTCGATCCGTGTCTGCTGCGGTCTCCCATTCGGTATCGGCCGCAGTGGGCTCTGCTCAGCGGAGACGTCGCTCCCAGCATCTCGCTGGGGCTGATTCGGTGCATAGGGTCACTACTGCCTTTTCTGGCTTTCCTATGGTACCCTGCACTGATCTGCGGCAAGCGAGCCTCTCTGGGACTAAGTCCTTGTTTACTCACACTGAGCATGCCCAGGGCAGGGTCTCCCATTGGAGGTCAAGGGCCACATGTTCGGTCACATGCTCAGGTGCTGCAGTACATTCCATTGGTCCTTCTGGAAGGTCCTGAAAGGGCAAAACATGCTCAGGTACTGCAGCACTTTCCATTGGTCCTTCTGGAAGGTCCTGAAAGGGCAAAAACTTCAGTAGCAGCTTCCTGTGCTGCAACTATATAAATTGCGCATGATCGCACGGCCATGCGCTAGTATCGTCTTTTGCTATATGCTTTGCGCCAATGTGGTCATGTGTTTGTATGTGTTCAGGGACCCGGCTGAAATAAGCCCCTAGAATGCTGGCACCTCCGGCGAGGAGATTGTGTATAAGTGTGTTCAGGGACCCGGCTGAAATAAGCTCCTAGAATGCTGGCTCCTCCGGCGAGGAGATTGAGTATGCATGCATGACCACTCACTGCTCACATCTGGGTATTTGGCCTGTGCCTCTGTGAAAGTCTAACAGGGCACAGAGCTCACCTCTCGCGGTTACTCTGTGAGGCTAACAGAGTTAGTATATACCGCCATATAGAGCCGCCATTATATAGCAGCAGGTACTTTCCTGCACGGTGGATCCCGGGTTGCGAACGCACCAATTCCTTTTAATAAACAATATAATTGGTGCGTTCCGCCAACCCTAACACACTGTTTTTTTTTATTTTTTCAGGGAGAATTTAGAAACCAAATAAAAAAAGTTGATTTTTTCAGGGAGAATTTAGAAACCAAAAAAAAAAAAAAAGGCTTTCTATGGCCCACTATTTGAGAGAGAGAGATGGCACACCCAGGAGTCAGGACTGGCACACAAGCAGAAAGGCTAATATTAATCTCCCACTGTTTTTTTTATTTTTTCAGGGAGAATTTAGAAACCAATAAAAAAAAATAGGCTTTCTATGGCCCACTATTTGAGAGAGAGACGGCACACCCAGGAGTCAGGACTGGCACACAAGCAGAAAGGCCAATATTAATCTCCCACTGTTTTTTTAATTTTTTCAGGGAGAATTTAGAAACCAAATAAAAAAAAATAGGCTTTCTATGGCCCACTATTTGAGAGAGAGAGATGGCACACCCAGGAGTCAGGACTGGCACACAAGCAGAAAGGCCAATATTAATCTCCCACTGTTTGTTTTAATTTTTTCAGGGAGAATTTAGAAACCAAATAAAAAAAAATAGGCTTTCTATGGCCCACTATTTGAGAAAGAGAGATGGCACACCCAGGAGTCAGGACTGGCACACAAGCAGAAAGGCCAATATTAATCTCCCACTGTTTGTTTTAATTTTTTCAGGGAGAATTTAGAAACCAAATAAACCAAAATGATTTTTTCAGGGAGAATTTAGAAACCAAATAAAAAAAAAATAGGCTTTCTATGGCCCACTATTTGAGAGAGAGAGATGGCACACCCAGGAGTCAGGACTGGCACACAAGCAGAAAGGCCAATATTAATCTCCCACTGTTTGTTTTAATTTTTTCAGGGAGAATTTAGAAACCAAATAAACCAAATTGATTTTTTCAGGGAGAATTTAGAAACCAAATTAAAAAAAAATAGGCTTTCTATGGCCCACTATTTGAGAGAGAGAGATGGCACACCCAGGAGTCAGGACTGGCACACAAGCAGAAAGGCCAATATTAATCTCCCACTGTTTTTTTTATTTTTTCAGGGAGAATTTACAAACCAAATAAAAAAAATTGATTTTTTCAGGGAGAATTTAGAAACGAAATTAAAAAAAAAATAGGCTTTCTATGGCCCACTATTTGAGAGAGAGAGATGGCACACCCAGGAGTCAGGACTGGCACACAAGCAGAAAGGCCATTATTAATCTCCCACTGTTTTTTTTATTTTTTCAGGGAGAATTTAGAAACCAAATAAACAAAATTGATTTTTTCAGAGAGAATTTAGAAACCAAATTTTAAAAAAATAGGTTTTCTATGGCCCACTATTTGAGAGAGAGAGATGGCACACCCAGGAGTCAGGACTGGCACACAAGCAGAAAGGCCATTATTAATCTCCCACTGTTTTTTTTATTTTTTCAGGGAGAATTTAGAAACCAAATAAACCAAATTGATTTTTTCAGGGAGAATTTAGAAACCAAATTAAAAAAAAAAATAGGCTTTCTATGGCCCACTATTTGAGAGAGAGATGGCACACCCAGGAGTCAGGACTGGCACACAAGCAGAAAGGCCATTATTAATCTCCCACTGTTTTTTTTATTTTTTCAGGGAGAATTTAGAAACCAAATAAACAAAATTGATTTTTTCAGAGAGAATTTAGAAACCAAATTTTAAAAAAATAGGCTTTCTATGGCCCACTATTTGAGAGAGATGGCACACCCAGGAGTCAGGACTGGCACACAAGCAGAAAGGCCAATATTAATCTCCCACTGTTTGTTTTAATTTTTTCAGGGAGAATTTAGAAACCAAATAAACCAAATTGATTTTTTCAGGGAGAATTTAGAAACCAAATAAAAAAAAAAATAGGCTTTCTATGGCCCACTATTTGAGAGAGAGAGATGGCACACCCAGGAGTCAGGACTGGCACACAAGCAGAAAGGCCAATATTAATCTCCCACAGTTTTTTTTTATTTTTTCAGGGAGAATTTACAAACCAAATAAAAAAAATTGATTTTTTCAGGGAGAATTTAGAAACCAAATTAAAAAAAAAAATAGGCTTTCTATGGCCCACTATTTGAGAGAGAGAGATGGCACACCCAGGAGTCATGACTGGCACACAAGCAGAAAGGCCAATATTAATCTCCCACTGTTTTTTTTATTTTTTCAGGGAGAATTTAGAAACCAAATAAACAAAATTGATTTTTTCAGGGAGAATTTAGAAACCAAAAAAAAAAAATAGGCTTTCTATGGCCCACTATTTGAGAGAGAGATGGCACACCCAGGAGTCAGGACTGGCACACAAGCAGAAAGGCCAATATTAATCTCCCACTGTTTTTTTTTATTTTTTCAGGGAGAATTTAGAAACCAAATAAAAAAAATTGATTTTTTTCAGGGAGAATTTTGAAACAAACAAAAAAAAAGGTTTTCTATGGCCAACTATTTGAGAGAGAGAGATGGCACACCCAGGAGTCAGGACTGGCACACAAGCAGAAAGGCCAATATTAATCTCCCACTGTTTTTTTTTATTTTTTCAGGGAGAATTTAGAAACCAAATAAAAAAAATTGATTTTTTCAGGGAGAATTTTGAAACAAACAAAAAAAAAGGCTTTCTATGGCCAACTATTTGAGAGAGAGAGATGGCACACCCAGGAGTCAGGACTGGCACACAAGCAGAAAGGCTAATATTAATCTCCCACTGTTTTTTTTTATTTTTTCAGGGAGAATTTAGAAACCAAATAAAAAAAATTGATTTTTTCAGGGAGAATTTAGAAACCAAAAAAAAAAAAAGGCTTTCTATGGCCCACTATTTGAGAGAGAGAGATGGCACACCCAGGAGTCAGGACTGGCACACAAGCAGAAAGGCCAATATTAATCTCCCACTGTGTTAGGAGTCGAGTTTCCTCTGCTGCACAGGGGGAATCTCGATCCGTGTCTGCTGCGGTCTCCCATTCGGTATCGGCCGCAGTGGGCTCTGCTCAGCGGAGACGTCGCTCCCAGCGTCTCGCTGGGGCTGATTCGGTGCATAGGGTCACTACTGCCTTTTCTGGCTTTCCTATGGTACCCTGCACTGATCTGCGGCAAGCGAGCCTCTCTGGGACTAAGTCCTTGTTTACTCACACTGAGCATGCCCAGGGCAGGGTCTCCCATTGGAGGTCGAGGGCCACATGTTCGGTCACATGCTCAGGTGCTGCAGTACATTCCATGGGTCCTTCTGGAAGGTCCTGAAAGGGCAAAACATGCTCAGGTACTGCAGCACTTTCCATTGGTCCTTCTGGAAGGTCCTGAAAGGGCAAAAACTTCAGTAGCAGCTTCCTGTGCTGCAACTATATAAACTGCGCATGACCGCACGGCCATGCGCTAGTATCGTCTTTTGCTATATGCTTTGCGCCAATGTGGTCATATGTTTGTATGTGTTCAGGGACCCGGCTGAAATAAGCCCCTAGAATGCTGGCACCTCCGGCGAGGAGATTGTGTATAAGTGTGTTCAGGGACCCGGCTGAAATAAGCCCCTAGAATGCTGGCTCCTCCGGCGAGGAGATTGAGTATGCATGCATGACCACTCACTGCTCACATCTGGGTAGTTGGCCTGTGCCTCTGTGAAAGTCTAACAGGGCACAGAGCTCACCTCTCGCGGTTACTCTGTGAGGCTAACAGAGTTAGCATATACCGCCATATAGAGCCGCCATTATTTAGCAGCAGGTACTTTCCTGCACGGTGGATCCCGGGTTGCGAACGCACCAATTCCTTTTAATAAACAATATATTTGGTGCGTTCCGCCAACCCTAACAGTATACTAGCGCCAGGATCTGGCTAAGTAATGTTGGATGAACAGCGATTGCAGGGGTACATCCAGCTGCTGGAGGGCCGGTTGGCGTCTCTTGAGCGTGCAACCTCGGCGGTGGATGTTACCGCAATAGCTGTTCAGGCTGCTAGCGTGGCTGCAGCAGCTTTACCAACTGCCACCTCTGTTCCGACCCTATCTCACCTTCCTTTGCCTGAGAGATACTCTGGGGACAGTAAGTCCTGTAGGGGTTTCGTGAGCCAATGTGGTATACACCTCGAGCTTCTGGCTGCACGTTTCCCTACTGAGCGGGCAAAGGTGGGATTCATAATCTCTCTCCTGTCGGACAGAGCGTTGGAGTGGGCTACGCCGCTGTGGGAGCACAACGATCATGTGGTGCGGAGTGTTCCTAGGTTTCTGGACACTCTGAAACAGGTCTTTTTAGGACCTCAAGTCACCCATGATACAGCGCTCCAACTGCTGGCTTTGACTCAGGGTTCAACCATGGTCAGCCATTTTGCCGTTCACTTCCGGACATTAGCGTCTGAGTTGGAATGGCCAGATAAAACCCTCATTCCCGTATTTTGGAGGGGGCTGGCTGACCATGTGAAGGACGCTTTGGCCACTAGGGAGATTCCCGCCACACTGGAGGAGCTCATAGCCGTATCTACTCGTATTGACCTCCGTTTTAACGAGCGGAGGTTGGAGCGAGCCCAGTGTAGGCAGAGGTTTCGGCTGGCTCCCACCTTCGCCAAACGTTTGGAATCTCCAGTCCAGGCATCCGAGTCACATGAGGCCTTAGAGGTGACACGAGCAGGATCCAAGTCTCAGTCTGCCCGTGCACCTAAGGTCCGTCATGTTTGCCAGCAGTCAGGACATCTTGCCTCCAAGGGTCCTCAGCGGTCGGGGAAACGTCAGCGTCTAGTGGCAGTTGGAGGAGGTACACTAGACACGGCGACGTTTGCCTCAAAGTTGTCCTTCAAGGGGACAATTACCATAGGCCCATCCACTCTTATGGTCGAGCTATGCGTGGATTCTGGGGCAGAGGGTAACTTTATGTCTTCCGCTTTTGCCCAGCGTCACGCAATACCCTTGGTGATGCTCGCCATGCCGGTAACCGTTCGAGTGGTAAATGGGTCAACACTACCTTCACAGATTACCCACCAAACCATTCCTTTCACGCTATCTGTGTCTCCATCACATCAGGAGATAATCTCCCTATTAGTCATTCCTGAGGGAATTGATGAGGTCCTGTTGGGGATACCATGGCTTCGCTATCATTCTCCTCATATTGAGTGGTCCTCTGGGAGAATTTTGGGATGGAGTAAATCCTGCGAGGGTAGATGTCAGAGGGAGTGCGTTCAGGTTGCTACTACACAGGTACCCGCAGATCTTTCCTCTCTCCCCAAGCACTATTGGCCCTATGCAGACGTGTTCTCCAAAAAAGCTGCGGAGACTCTTCCGCCTCACCGCCCCTATGACTGTCCTATTGACCTCTTGCCTGGTGCTGAGCCTCCCCGGGGTCGAGTCTATCCGTTATCTCTCCCGGAGACGGAGGCAATGTCCCAGTACATCCAGGAGAATCTGGCAAGAGGATTCATTAGGAAGTCAGTGTCACCGGCAGGGGCAGGGTTCTTCTTTGTACAGAAGAAGACTGGAGACTTACGTCCATGCATAGACTACAGGGGTCTTAACGCCATCACCGTTAAGAACAAGTACCCACTACCTCTGATATCTGAGCTGTTTGATAGGCTACGGGGAGCGAGGGTATTTACAAAGTTAGATCTGCGGGGTGCTTACAACCTGATTCGCATCCGTGAGGGGGATGAATGGAAGACGGCTTTTAACACCAGGGATGGGCACTATGAATATCTGGTGATGCCCTTCGGGCTCTGTAATGCCCCAGCCGTTTTCCAAGACTTTGTGAACGACATCTTCCGGGATATGCTCACCACCTCGGTCGTAGTCTATCTGGATGATATTCTCATCTTCTCTCCAGATATTGACTCCCATCGGAGAGATGTTCGCAAAGTCTTCGACCTCTTACGGGCAAACTCCCTCTACGCCAAGTTGGAGAAGTGTGTGTTTGAGCAGGAGTCCTTGCCTTTCCTTGGTTATATCATCTCTGCCCAGGGTTTGGCTATGGATCCTGCCAAGCTACAGGCTGTAATGGACTGGCAAGAACCCCATTCTCTTAAAGCGGTGCAGCGCTTTATGGGGTTCATTAATTACTATCGCCAGTTCATTCCACACTTCTCAACTTTGGTAGCTCCCTTGGTTGCCCTCACCAAGAAGGGAGCAAATCCCAAGTTGTGGTCAGAGGAGGTCTCCAAAGCCTTTCTCTCGATCAAGTCACACTTCGCTAGTGCTCCCATCCTACATCGCCCCGATGTTGATAAGCCATTTATCTTGGAGGTGGATGCCTCATCCGTTGGTGCTGGAGCAGTCCTTTTCCAAAAGGATGCTCAAGGTCGGAAGCATCCTTGCTTCTTCTTCTCCAAGACCTTCACACCAGCGGAGAGGAATTATTCCATCGGGGACAGGGAGTTGCTGGCCATGAAGTTGGCTTTTTCGGAGTGGAGACATCTCTTGGAGGGAGCTCGCTTTCCCTTCCAAGTCTTCACTGACCACAAGAACTTGGTGTATCTTCAAACGGCCCAGCGGCTGAATTCTCGCCAGGCTAGATGGTCCCTGTTCTTCTCCCGGTTCCATTTTACTCTTCATTTCCTCTCCGGGGAGAAGAACGTTTGTGCTGACGCTCTCTCCCGCTCCGTGGTGTCATCGGGGGAGGAGGAGGAGGAGCCTCGGCTTATTGTCCCTTCTGAGAGCCTGAGAACTGTAGCTCCGGTTTCGCTAGAGTCTGTGCTCCCGGGCAAGACTTTCATACCAGCTAACTTGCGACCGGAGGTTCTCTCTTGGGCTCACTCCTCCAGAGTGGGTGGGCATTTTGGGACCAAGAGGACATCTGAGCTTCTGGCGAGAACATACTGGTGGCCGCATATGGCCCGAGATGTCAAGGACTATATTCAGGCGTGCGTTTCTTGCGCCCAGAATCGGTCTCCTCGGCAACGGCCTGCTGGGTTGCTTTACCCTCTACCGGTGGCAGACAGGCCCTGGGAGATGGTCGGGATGGACTTTGTGGTGGGTCTACCCAAGTCGCGTGGCTGCTCCATTATTTGGGTTGTCACCGACCACTTCTCCAAGATGGTGCATTTGGTGCCGCTTCCTCGGTTACCCTCAGCACGGGCCTTGGCGGTGTTGTTCATTAAACACGTTTTCCGTTTGCATGGTATGCCTGATAAGATTGTCAGTGATCGGGGTCCCCAGTTCGCATCTCGGTTTTGGAGAGAGCTCTGCCGTTTACTCAGCATAGAGTTAAATCTCTCCTCTGCATACCATCCCGAGACGAATGGGTTGGTGGAGAGAACCAACCAGACTCTGGTGACATATTTGCGACATTTCGTCTCTGCCAGGCAGGATGACTGGGCATCTTTGCTACCTTGGGCGGAATTTGCCCTGAACAACGCCGTAGCCGATTCCACTGGTCAAACTCCTTTTCTCCTTAATTACGGCCAGCATCCACGTGTCCCTGTGCCCATGCCCGTGTCATCCACCGATTCTAGTGTGGCAGACTGGGCGGTGGAAGCACGTGACATCTGGGACCGCACACAGGATGCCATCTGGGCCTCCAAGGAGAGAATGAGGGTTTCGGCTGATACACACCGGCGCCCCGCTCCGGTCTTTGCTCCTGGCGACTTAGTGTGGCTCTCCGCCCGTAACATCAGACTGCGAGTTGAGTCCACTAAGTTTGCTCCTCGCTACATTGGCCCGTTTAAGGTTCTGGAACAGGTCAACCCTGTGGTCTACCGTTTGGCTATTCCTCCACGCCTTGGTATCACCGATACTTTCCACGTTTCCCTCTTAAAGCCCTTCATTTGTCCCGGTTTTCCGAGTCATCTGCAGGGACATCGGGTTCATCCACGGATGAGTTTGAGGTGAATGCTATTGTGGGGTGCAAGGTGGTACGTGGCAAGAAATTTTATCTGGTGGACTGGAAGGGTCACGGCCCAGAGGATAGAACCTGGGAGCCTGTGGAGCACATTCGGGCTCCGCTGCTTATCGCAGCTTTTGAGCGTAGTGAGGCTCAAGGAGGGGGGGCCCTAGGAGGGGGGTAATGTTAGGAGTCGAGTTTCCTCTGCTGCACAGGGGGAATCTCGATCCGTGTCTGCTGCGGTCTCCCATTCGGTATCGGCCGCAGTGGGCTCTGCTCAGCGGAGACGTCGCTCCCAGCATCTCGCTGGGGCTGATTCGGTGCATAGGGTCACTACTGCCTTTTCTGGCTTTCCTATGGTACCCTGCACTGATCTGCGGCAAGCGAGCCTCTCTGGGACTAAGTCCTTGTTTACTCACACTGAGCATGCCCAGGGCAGGGTCTCCCATTGGAGGTCAAGGGCCACATGTTCGGTCACATGCTCAGGTGCTGCAGTACATTCCATTGGTCCTTCTGGAAGGTCCTGAAAGGGCAAAACATGCTCAGGTACTGCAGCACTTTCCATTGGTCCTTCTGAAAGGTCCTGAAAGGGCAAAAACTTCAGTAGCAGCTTCCTGTGCTGCAACTATATAAATTGCGCATGATCGCACGGCCATGCGCTAGTATCGTCTTTTGCTATATGCTTTGCGCCAATGTGGTCATGTGTTTGTATGTGTTCAGGGACCCGGCTGAAATAAGCCCCTAGAATGCTGGCACCTCCGGCGAGGAGATTGTGTATAAGTGTGTTCAGGGACCCGGCTGAAATAAGCTCCTAGAATGCTGGCTCCTCCGGCGAGGAGATTGAGTATGCATGCATGACCACTCACTGCTCACATCTGGGTATTTGGCCTGTGCCTCTGTGAAAGTCTAACAGGGCACAGAGCTCACCTCTCGCGGTTACTCTGTGAGGCTAACAGAGTTAGTATATACCGCCATATAGAGCCGCCATTATATAGCAGCAGGTACTTTCCTGCACGGTGGATCCCGGGTTGCGAACGCACCAATTCCTTTTAATAAACAATATAATTGGTGCGTTCCGCCAACCCTAACACACTGTTTTTTTTTATTTTTTCAGGGAGAATTTAGAAACCAAATAAAAAAAGTTGATTTTTTCAGGGAGAATTTAGAAACCAAAAAAAAAAAAAAAGGCTTTCTATGGCCCACTATTTGAGAGAGAGAGATGGCACACCCAGGAGTCAGGACTGGCACACAAGCAGAAAGGCTAATATTAATCTCCCACTGTTTTTTTTATTTTTTCAGGGAGAATTTAGAAACCAATAAAAAAAAATAGGCTTTCTATGGCCCACTATTTGAGAGAGAGACGGCACACCCAGGAGTCAGGACTGGCACACAAGCAGAAAGGCCAATATTAATCTCCCACTGTTTTTTTAATTTTTTCAGGGAGAATTTAGAAACCAAATAAAAAAAAATAGGCTTTCTATGGCCCACTATTTGAGAGAGAGAGATGGCACACCCAGGAGTCAGGACTGGCACACAAGCAGAAAGGCCAATATTAATCTCCCACTTTTTTTATTTTTTCTGGGAGAATTTAGAAACCAAAAAAAAAATAGGCTTTCTATGGCCCACTATTTGAGAGAGAGAGATGGCACACCCAGGAGTCAGGACTGGCACACAAGCAGAAAGGCCAATATTAATCTCCCACTGTTTTTTTTTATTTTTTCAGGGAGAATTTAGAAACCAAATTAAAAAAAATAGGCTTTCTATGGCCCACTATTTGAGAGAGAGAGATGGCACACCCAGGAGTCAGGACTGGCACACAAGCAGAAAGGCCAATATTAATCTCCCACTGTTTTTTTTTATTTTTTCAGGGAGAATTTAGAAACCAAATAAAAAAAAATAGGCTTTCTATGGCCCACTATTTGAGAGAGAGAGATGGCACACCCAGGAGTCAGGACTGGCACACAAGCAGAAAGGCCAATATTAATCTCCCACTGTTTTTTTTTTTTCAGGGAGAATATAGAAACCAAATAAAAAAAATTGATTCTTTGAGGGAGAATTTAGAAACCAAAAAAAAAAGGCTTTCTATGGCCCACTATTTGAGAGAGAGAGATGGCACACCCAGGAGTCAGGACTGGCACACAAGCAGAAAGGCCAATATTAATCTCCCACTGTTTTTTTTAATTTTTTCTGGGAGAATTTAGAAACCAAATAAAAAAAAAATAGGCTTTCTATGGCCCACTATTTGAGAGAGAGAGATGGCACGCCCAGGAGTCAGGACTGGCACACAAGCAGAAAGGCCAATATTAATCTCCCACTGTTTATTTTTTATTTTTTCAGGGAGAATTTAGAAACCAAATAATAAAAAATAGACTTTCTATGGCCCACTATTTGAGAGAGAGAGAGGTGGCACACCCAGGAGACAGGACTGGCACACAAGCAGAAAGGCCAATATTAATCTCCCACTGTTTTTTTTTATTTTTCAGGGAGAATTTAGAAACCAAATAAAAATAAATAGGCTTTCTATGGCCCACTATTTGAGAGAGAGAGATGGCACACCCAGGAGTCAGGACTGGCACACAAGCAGAAAGGCCAATATTAATCTCCCACTGTTTTTTTTATTTTTTCAGGGAGAATTTAGAAACCAAATAAAAAAAAATAGGCTTTCTATGGCCCACTATTTGAGAGAGAGAGATGGCACACCCAGGAGTCAGGACTGGCACGCAAGCAGAAAGGCCAATATTAATCTCCCACTGGTTTTTTTTTTTCAGGGAGAATTTAGAAACCAAATAAAAAAAAATAGGCTTTCTATGGCCCACTATTTGAGAGAGAGAGATGGCACACCCAGGAGTCAGGACTGGCACACAAGCAGAAAGGCCAATATTAATCTCCCACTGTTTTTTTTTTTTCAGGGAGAATTTAGAAACCAAATAAAAAAATTGATTCTTTGAGGGAGAATTTAGAAACCAAAAAAACAAAAAAAAAAGGCTTTCTATGGCCCACTATTTGAGAGAGAGAGATGGCACACCCAGGAGTCAGGACTGGCACACAAGCAGAAAGGCCAATATTAATCTCCCACTGTTTTATTTTTATTTTTTCAGGGAGAATTTAGAAACCAAATAAAAAAAAATAGGCTTTCTATGGCCCACTATTTGAGAGAGAGAGATGGCACACCCAGGAGTCAGGACTGGCACACAAGCAGAAAGGCCAATATTAATCTCCCACTTTTTTTATTTTTTCTGGGAGAATTTAGAAACCAAAAAAAATAGGCTTTCTATGGCCCACTATTTGAGAGAGAGAGATGGCACACCCAGGAGTCAGGACTGGCACACAAGCAGAAAGGCCAATATTAATCTCGCAGTGTTTTTTTTTATTTTTTCAGGGAGAAATTAGAAACCAAATAAAAAAAAATAGGCTTTCTATGGCCCACTATTTGAGAGAGAGAAATGGCACGCCCAAGAGTCAGGACTGGCACACAAGCAGAAAGGCCAATATTAATCTCCCACTGTTTTTTTATTTTTTTCTGGGAGAATTTAGAAACCAAAAAAAAAAAAATAGGCTTTCTATGGCTCACGATTTGAGAGAGAGAGATGGCACACCCAGGAGTCAGGACTGGCACACAAGCAGAAAGGCCAATATTAATCTCCCACTGTTTTTTTTTATTTTTCAGGGAGAATTTAGAAACCAAATAAAAAAAAATAGGCTTTCTATGGCCCACTATTTGAGAGAGAGAGAGAGAGATGGCACACCCAGGAGACAGGACTGGCACACAAGCAGAAAGGCCAATATTAATCTTCCACTGTTTTTTTTTATTTTTCAGGGAGAATTTAGAAACCAAATAAAAGAAAATAGGCTTTCTATGGCCCACTATTTGAGAGAGAGAGATGGCACACCCAGGAGTCAGGACTGGCACACAAGCAGAAAGGCCAATATTAATCTTCTACTGTTTGTTTTTATTTTTTCAGGGAGAATTTAGAAACCAAATAAAAAAAAAATAGGCTTTCTTTGGCCCACTATTTGAGAGAGAGATGGCACACCCAGGAGTCAGGACTGGCACACAAGCAGAAAGGCCAATATTAATCTCCCACTGTTTTTTTTTATTTTTTCATGGAGAATTTAAAAAACAAATATAAAAAAATAGGCTTTCTATGGCCCACTATATGAGAGAGAGAGATGGAACACCCAGGAGCCAGGACTGGCACACAAGCAGAAAGGCCAACATTAATCACCCACTGTTTTTTTATTTTTTCAGGGTGAATTTAGAAACGAAATTAAAAAAAAAAAAAGGCTTTCTATGGCCCACTATTTGAGAGAGAGAGACGGCACACCCAGGAGTCAGGACTGGCACACAAGCAGAAAGGCCAATATTAATCTCCTACTGTTTGTTTTTATTTTTTCAGGGAGAATTTAGAAACCAAATTAAAAAAAAAAATAAATAGGCTTTCTATGGCCCACTATTTGAGAGAGAGATGGCACACTCAGGACTGGCACACAAGCCCAAAGGCTAATATTAATCTCCCACTGTTTTTTTTTTTCAGGGAGAATTTATAAACCCCCCCCCAAAAAAAAACAGAAAAATAAAAAGGCTTTCTATGGCCCACTATGTGAGAGAGATGGCACACACAGGGATGGCACTCTAGCAGAAATGCCAATTTTAATCTCCCACAACTTATTTTTTTTAGGGAGAATTAAAAAAAAAAAAAACCGGGACTGTCCTACAATTACTATCTCCCTGCAGTAATCTCAGCCAGGTTTGGCAGGCAGCAATAAGGAGTGGACTGATGCACAAATTAAATAAAAAGTGTGGACAAACAAACAAGATAGCTGTGCAGAAAAGAAGGAACAACAGGATTTGTGCTTTGAAAAAAGCAGTTGGGTTACACAGCGGCGTACACACAGCAATGCAGCTATCAGGGAGCCTTCTAGGGCAGCCCAATGAGCTACAGCGCTGAGGAAAAAAAAAAGTAGCTTCCACTGTCCCTGCAAACAAAAGGTGGTGTTGGACAGTGGAAATCGCTACAGCACAAGCGGTTTGGTGGTTAATGGACCCTGCCTAACGCTATCCCTGCTTCTGACGAAGCGGCAGCAACCTCTTCCTAGGCTCAGATCAGCAGCAGTAAGATGGCGGTCGGCGGGAACGCCTCTTTATAGCCCCTGTGACGCCGCAGACAGCAAGCCAATCACTGCAATTCCCTTCTCTAAGATGGTGGGGACCAGGACCTATGTCATCACGCTGCCCACACTCTGCGTCCACCTTCATTGGCTGAGAAATGGTGCTTTTCGCGTCATTGAAACGCGACTTTGGCGCGAAAGTCGCGTACCGCATGGCCGACCACACACAGGGGTCGGGTCGGGTTTCATGAAACCCGACTTTGCCAAAAGTCGGCGACTTTTGAAAATGAACGATCCGTTTCGCTCAACCCTAGCAGGGACTGTACATCTCACTGGGTTAACATAGTGGAAGCCAGTAACCAGTCGGACCTTGGGATGGAACACATCCTCCCGACGCCGAGGATTGTCAGCCCTACATCAATGAAGGTTGCCCCCACAGTCTACAGCTCCTGCACCTCTTCCTCCTCCTCCTCTTCAGCCCCATCTCTGAAATGAGCACATCAGTCAGAAGCTGGAAGCACTGCAGCACTGACTCAGCCAAGCGGCAACAGGCTGTGCTGAAGCTAATTTGCTTAGGTGACACACCGTACAATGCTGAAGAGTTCTGGACAGCGCTGAAAGAGCAGTCAGATTTTTGTCTGACACCGCTGAACGTACAGCCAGTCATGGTTGTGTGTGACAATGGCCAGAACCTGGGGGCGGCTCTGAGGCAAGGTGAGCTCACACACGTACCTTGCCTGGCCCATATGCGTAACCTCGTTGTTCAACATTTTCTCAAAAGCTACCCGGAGCTGCCGGATCTGCTAGTATAACTACGTCGCCTGTATGCCCATTTTAGAAAGTCAGCTACAGCTTTAGCCGCCCGTATCGTGCTTCAGCAGCATTTGCAGCTTCCAGCTCATCGATGGGTGTGTAATGTCCTCATGCATTGGAACTCTACACTGCATATGTTGGAAAGGATTTGTGAGAAGATGAGGGCAGTTGTTGACTACCAGCATCAACAAGGCCATCGTTATTCAGTTCAAACTCCACACATAAGACCTCAGAAGTGGACATGGATGTCAGACACATGTACCAGCGTCCAAAACTTTGAGGACTGCACCAAGATGGTGACCGGCGATAATGCCATAATTAGCATCACCATCCCACTTCTATGCATTCTGAAAACCTCTCTGCCCACAATTAAAGAGCATGTATTGCAGGCGGAGCACAAGGACATGGAGCAAGGAACCATACAGTGTGATTACACACAGCCCAGCCTCACGTCATGCCAATGTGGATTGGTAGACAATGAGGAAGAGGAGGAGGAAGAAGAACAGGAGCTACTTTCATGTGCTATTGACGGTACTACAAGCACAGCTGTCATTCAGCATGGATCTGAGGACAGGGAGGAGGAGAAGGAGGATGAGGAGGAGGACAGCATGTTAAGTCATCCTCTTGTTGAGGACACGGAAGTCTTGTCTGTTAGCAGTCTGGCATGCAAGGCTGACTTTATGTTGCGCTGCGTTTCCCATGACCCTCGGATTATTAAAATTTTCAGTGAATCTTATTACTGGTTTTGACATGTCTAGACCCACGCTACAACGATATGTTTCAATATCTTCTTCCATAGGCAGACAGGTGTCCTAAAAAGTGCAGTACCAAAGGTCCCTTGTAGCGGAAATAATAAACAAATTCCCATCTGAAAATGCTGGCAGCAGACATCAGAGTTTGTTGTCAACAAAGGAGTACAGGCGAGAGAGACAGAAGTACAATCCAGCACAGGCAGGGGAACAATGGCAAAGTTCTGGGATACTCTTCTCAGACCCTCCCATCGTGCCAGCACAGATGCAAGGGGTGCTTCGACAAGAAGTGCAATGTTTGGGAAGATGCTGAGGGAGTAACTTACTGATACAAATGTCCTACATGATTCCTCTGTGCCTTTTAATTATTTGGTATCCAAACTGGACACGTGGCATGAACTGACTCTCTACGCCTTGCAGGTCCTGGACTGCCCTGCTGCTAGCATTCTGTCAGAGCGGGGTTTTAGTGTAGCTGGCGGAAATATAACTGATAAGCGCATCCGCCCATCAAATGAAAATGCTGACAGGCTGACTCTTATAAAAATGAACAAGGGCTGGATTGGGCAAGACTTCAATACATTTTTTAAAAATGTACCCCCCATGGGGAAATGTTTGTCAGCCAATACACTTAGTGTATGGGCATTACGATTCTCCTTTGTAATGGGACAACTTTTTTATGAGGCCCTCCTCCATGTTTCTTCCAAGGGGGGATTCGGGTGCTTGCAAAATTGGGTCAAGGTGGCCCTTGCATTCAATGCATAAGGAAACAGTATGGCAGGACCAACTGAAGAATGTGAAGTGGGTTTTACTGTGGCCATCCAGTACCCTGGTTCAAATTCTTATGGGGGTGCATATGATTTGGCAGCAGGGCAGGCCTTGCAGTCAATACATAAGAAAACAGTATGGGAGTACAAAATGAATAACGTAAGTGGGTTTTCCTGTGGCCATCCAGTACCTGGGTTCAAAGGCTTATTGGGGTGCATATGACTTAGTAACAGGGCAGGCCTTGCAGTCAATACATAAGAAAATAGTATGGGATAACAAAATTAATAATGTGAAGTGGATTTTCCTGTGGCCATCAAGTACCAGGGTTCAAAGGATTCTTGGGGTGCATATGACTTGATAGCAGGGCAGTAGTGAAGTATATTGTGGCATGTTATGGTCTGGGGATTAAGGAGCGACATGTGACTAGCTCTGAGCAGGTGGGAACTATACTGACCGCAGTCCCTAAGCTCAACACAACACTAGAAGTAGCCGTGGGATGCTCCTAACTCTGCCTAGGCATCTCGTCACAGCCTAAGAGCTAACTACCCCTAAAGATAGAAGCAGGAAAACTATCTTGCCTCAGAGAAAATCCCCAAAGGATAGATAGCCCACCACATGTAATGACTGTGAGAGGAGAAGGAAATGACATACGTAGTATGAAACAAGATTTAGCACAGGAGGCCACTTCTAGCTAGATAGGAATAGTACAGGAAAGAGTACTGTGCGGTCAGTAATAAAACCTAGAAAAAGTCCACCGCAGAGAAATGCAAAAACTCCACACCTAACTAAAGGTGTGGAGGGCAAACTCTGCTGCCCAGAGATTCCAGCTTAGCTAAATAGATCCATACTGATAAACTGGACAAATGAGCAAAAACAAAGACAGTACTGAACAACAAAGTCCACAATAAGTGAACTGCAAAGGACAAGCAAGGACTTAGCTTTGCAGAACTGGTCAGAGTGTCAGGAAAATCCAAAGAGCAATGACTCCAGGCTGCAACAATTGACAACTGGCATTGAATGAGGGCTAAGGCCAGACTAATGTAGCCGAGCCCATAAGACGATCAGTAAAAACAGCTGCAGAAGCTAAATCCAAGAAGCAGCCATACCACTCAAAACCACAGGAGGGAGCCCAAGAGCAGAACTCACAAAAATACTACTTACAGCCACCGGAGGGAGCCCAAGAGCGGAATTCACAACAGTGGCACAGCTGCGTTGGTGCACAAGATAGGTTCCCCATACCAGTGAGTATATAATAAATAATTGGGCACTCAACTTGTAGGTGGTAGTAACTTGAAGAAGTATATTTATTGCAGTCCAAAATATAAACGTTTCGGTCCAAAAAAAGGACCTTCTTCAGTAAACAGACTGCTCTTGTGGTATAAAAAGTAGGCAACAATATAGGTCCATGTATATGGAGGCTAAATCAGAGATGATATCTATGGAGAGTGATCTACCAGGTGTACCAAAATGTATTATGGGTAAACAAAATTTAGAGATCCACCTAATGCCAGAAGCTTGGTCAAATCAGAGCCAAGAAGTAAAGGGGACCAGACCCTGTTGGTAGAGTTTACTTGTGATAGATATTATTCGTGAGGAAATGGCGTTCCAATATATATGGTAGACCAATAGTAACCTGTGTTGTCACGCTAAAATGTGGTGTCCACCGCTGAGTTCAATCAGGCAATCATATGGCCATTGTGGGGGAAGACTCTCCGCCTCCCTCTTGCAAAAGACATCCATGAAGGACCAATAAGTGACTGGTAGGGTTGAGCGAAACGGGTCGAACATTTTCAAAAGTCGCCGACTTTTGGAGAAGTCGAGTTTCATGAAACCCGATCCGACCCCTGTGCGTGGTCGGCCATGCGGTACGCGACTTTCGCGCCAAAGTCGCGTTTCAATGACGCGAAAAGCACCATTTCTCAGCCAATGAAGGTAAACGCAGAGTGTGGGCAGCGTGATGACATAGGTCCTGGTCCCCACCATCTTAGAGAAGGGCATTGCAGTGATTGGCTTGCTGTCTGCGGCGTCACAGGGGCTATAAAGGGGAGTTCCCGCCGACCGCCATGTTACTGCTGCTGATCTGAGCTTAGGGAGAGGTTGCTGCCGCTTCGTCAGAAGCAGGGATAGCGTTAGGCAGGGTCCATTAACCACAAAACCGCTTGTGCTGTAGCGATTTCCACTGCCCAACACCACCTTCGGTGTGCAGGGACAGTGGAAGCTCCTTTTTTTTTTTTTTTTTTCCTCAGCGCTGTAGCTCATTGGGCTGCCCTAGAAGGCTCCCTGATAGCTGCATTGCTGTGTGTACGCCGCTGTGCAAAGCAACTGCTTTTTTCAAAGCACAAATCCTCTTGTTCCTTCCTTTCTGCACAGCTATCTTGTTTGTTTGTCCACACTTTTTATTTAATTTGTGCATCAGTCCACTCCTTATTGCTGCCTGCCATACCTGGCTGAGATTACTGCAGGGAGATAGTAATTGAAGGACAGTTCCTTTTTTTTTTTTTTTTTTGTGGGAGATTAAGATTGACATTTCTGCTAGAGTGCCATCTCTGTCTGTGTCATCTCTCACTCAGTGGGCCATAGAAAGCCTATTTATTTTTTTGCTTGATTTGGGTTCCAAAATCTACCAGAAAAAATCACAACATCAATCAGTGGGAAAAAAATATTGGCCTCAGGGCTTGTGTGCCACTCCTTACTCCTGTGTGTGCCATCTCTCACTCAGTGGGCCATAGAAAGCCTATTAATTTTTTTGCTTGATTTGGGTTCTAAATTCTACCTGAAAAAATCAATAAATCAATCAGTGGGAGATTAATATTGGCCTTTGGGCTTGTGTGCCAGTCCTAAGCGTGCCATCTCTCTCTCTCTCAGATAGTGGGCCATAGAAAGCCTATTTTTTTATTATTTTATTGGGTTTATAAATTTTCCCTGGAAAAAAAAAAAAAGTGGGAGATTAATATTGGCCTCTGGGCTTGTGTGCCAGTCCTGAGCGTGCCATCTCTCTCACAAATAGTGGGCCATAGAAAGCCTATTTATTTTTTTGGTTGATTTGGGTTCATAATTCTACCTGAAAAAATCAATCAATCAATCAGTGGGAGATTAATATTGGCCTTTGGGCTTGTGTGCCAGTCCTAAGCGTGCCATCTCTATCTCTCAGATAGTGGGCCATAGAAAGCCTATTTATTATTATTTTTTTTATTGGGTTTATAAATTTTCCCTGGAAAAAAAAAAAAAGTGGGAGATTAATATTGGCCTCTGGGCTTGTGTGCCAGTCCTGAGCGTGCCATCTCTCTCACAAATAGTGGGCCATAGAAAGCCTATTTATTTTTTGGGTTGATTTGGGTTCCTAATTCTACCTGAAAAAATCAATCAATCAATCAGTGGGAGAAAAATATTGGCCTCAGGGCTTGTGTGCCACTCCTTACTCCTGTGTGTGCCATCTCTCACTCAGTGGGCCATAGAAAGCCTATTAATTTTTTTGCTTGATTTGGGTTCCAAAATCTACCTAAAAAAAAATCACTAAATCAATCAGTGGGAGATTAATATTGGCCTCTGGGCTTGTGTGCCACTCCTGACTCCTGTGTGCGTCATCTGTCACTCAGTGGGCCCTAGAAAGCCTATTTTTTGTTTTATTTGTTTTCTAAATTCTCCCTGAAACAATCATTTTATTTTCTTTGGTTTCTAAATTATTCCTGAAAAAAATCATTTTTTTGGTATTTTTTTTTCTCTCAAGTCTCCCTGAAAAAAAAAAAAAAAATCTGTGGGAGATTCATATTGCCCCTTCTGCTTGTGTGCCAGTCTTGACTCCTGGGTGTGCCATCTCTCTCTCTCTCCCCAATTGTGGGCCATAGAAAGCCTATTAATTTTTTTGCTTGATTTGGGGTCCAAAATCTACCTGAAAAAAATCACTAAATCAATCAGTGGGAGATTAATATTGGCCTCTGGGCTTGTGTGCCACTCCTGACTCCTGTGTGCGTCATCTGTCACTCAGTGGGCCCTAGAAAGCCTATTTTTTGTTTTATTTGTTTTCTAAATTCTCCCTGAAACAATCATTTTATTTTCTTTGGTTTCTAAATTATTCCTGAAAAAAATCATTTTTTTGGTATTTTTTTTTCTCTCAAGTCTCCCTGAAAAAAAAAAAAAAAAAAAAAAAAAATCTGTGGGAGATTCATATTGCCCCTTCTGCTTGTGTGCCAGTCTTGACTCCTGGGTGTGCCATCTCTCTCTCTCTCCCCAATTGTGGGCCATAGAAAGCCTATTAATTTTTTTGCTTGATTTGGGTTCCAAAATCTACCAAAAAAATAACTAAATCAATCGGTGGGAGATTAATATTGGCCTCTGGGCTTGTGTGCCACTCCTGACACCTGTGTGCGTCCTCTCTCACTCAGTGGGCCCTACAAAACCTTTTTTTTTTTTTTTTTCTTCCTAAATTCTCCCTGAAACAATCATTTCATTTTATTTGTTTTATAAATTCTTCTGTAAAAAATAATTTTTTTTTAAATTTTTTTTTTTCTGAAGTCTCCCTTTTAAAAAAAACAAACACAAATCAGTGGGAGATAAATATTTACATTTGCGCTTCAGTGACAGTCCTGCGTGTGTGCCATCTCATTTGTTGCCAACAACAACAGAGTGTGTAACATTGTGGCTGATTTTCGTTGTGGTCTCACCCACCTGTAAAGGGGTAGCTAAATCATACTGAAGTTATAGCTCACCGTGTAAGTTGTGTGACAGCAACAAATACTGTTCGTTTGTTAACGTTTTTAAAACAATGAGGAAGTCTGGTGGAAGAGGTCGTGGCCGGGGGCGTTCATTGTCAGCTGGTAATGAGGGTAGTGGTAGTGGTGGAGCATCAGCTGGTCGTGGGAAAAAAAATATTGCACCTAAGTCTGGAGCTGTGGAGCCAGGTTCGTCGTCTGGCTACACAAGGCCTCGAACGCTCCCTTTTCTGGGAGTAGGAAAACCGCTTTTAAAGCCGGAGCAGCAAGAGCAAGTTTTGGCTTATCTTGCTGACTCAGCCTCTAGCTCTTTTGCCTCCTCTCGTGAAACTGGTAAATGTCAAAGCAGCGCGTCGTTAGTGGATGTTCACGGTCAGGGACAAGTCGCTTCCTTGTCCTCTTCAGCAAAAACAACAACAGAGAAGAATGCAGCAGGCGACACAACGGGTTACTCCATGGAGCTCTTTACACATACCGTCCCTGGCTTAGAAAGTGAAGCAGTTAACAGTCCATGCCCATTACAAGTTGAATCTGACATGGAGTGCACTGATGCACAGCCACAGCCAGACTACTATCCTGGTCCTTTGACTCAGACCACAACATTGCCATCGCAGGGTGCTGATCAAGAATCAGACCCTGATGAGACTATGTAGCCCCATCACGAACGCTATACCACCGACCGCCACGGTGACACAGACGAAGTTGCACACGAGCTACAAGAAGAGGTAATAGATGACCCAGTTCTTGACCCCGATTGGCAGCCATTGGGGGAACAGGGTGCAGGCGGCAGCAGTTCTGAAGCGGAGGAGGAGGGGCCGCAGCAGGCATCAACATCGCAACAGGTTCCATCTGCCGGGCCCGTATCTTGTCCAAAACGCGTGGCAAAGCTAAAACCTGTTGGAGGACAGCGTGGCCATCCGGTTAAAGCTCAGTCTGCAATGCCTGAAAAGGTATCCAATGCTAGAAAGAGTGCAGTCTGGCATTTTTTTAAACAACATCCAATTGATCAGCGCAAAGTCATCTGTCAAAAATGTTCAACTACCTTAAGCAGAGGACAGAATCTGAAAAGTCTCAATACAAGTTGCATGCATAGACATTTAACCACCATGCATTTGCAAGCCTGGACTAACTACCAAACGTCCCTTAAGGTTGTAGCACCCTCGGCCAATGAAGCTAGTCAGCAACGCAACATCCCTTCCGGCAGTGTAGGGCCACCATTTTCCGCACCACCTGCAGTATCTGTGCAGGTTTCTTTGCCAGGCCAAAGCCGTCAGGGTCAGGGAATCACCAGTTTCGTAGTAGGAAACACTGCATCTAGGGCACCGGTGGCAACAATACCATCTCCCACCGTCTCTCAGTCTGCCATGTCCACCGGCACCCCCGCTAGTTCCACGATCTCCAGCTCTCCAGTCCAGCTCACCCTACATGAGACTATGGTTAGAAAAAGGAAGTACTTAGCCTCGCATCCACGTACACAGGGTTTGAACGCACACATAGCTAGACTAATCTCGTTAGAGATGATGCCCTACCGGTTAGTTGAAAGCAAAGCTTTCAAAGCCCTGATGGACTACGCTGTACCACGCTACGAGCTACCCAGTCGACACTTTTTTTCCAGAAAAGCCATCCCAGCCCTCCACCAGCATGTTAAAGAGCGCATCGTCCATGCACTCAGGCAATCTGTGAGCACAAAGGTGCACCTGACAACAGATGCATGGACCAGTAGGCATGGCCAGGGACGTTACGTGTCCATCACGGCACACTGGTTAAATGTGGTGGATGCAGGGTCCACAGGGGACAACAAGTTTGGGACAGTTCTGCCTAGCCCACGGTCTAGGAAACAATTGGCTGTAGCCGTTCGCACCCCCTCCTCCTCCTCTTCGTCCTCCTGCAGAAGCGAGAGCTCGTCCACAGACCGCAGTCGCACAACCACTCCATCCGCAGCTGCCACTGTTGCACACCAGGTCTCCCATTATGGGGCAGCTACTGGCAAACGTCAGCAGGCTGTAATGGCTATGAAGTGTTTGGGCGACAACAGACACACCGCGGAAGTTCTGTCCGAGTTCTTGCAGAAAGAAACGCAGTCGTGGCTGGGCACTGTAGATCTTGAGGCAGGCAAGGTAGTGAGTGATAACGGAAGGAATTTCATGGCTGCCATCTCCCTTTCCCAACTGAAACACATTCCTTGCCTGGCTCACACCTTAAACCTGGTGGTGCAGTGCTTCCTGAAAAGTTATCCGGGGTTATCCGACCTGCTCCTCAAAGTGCGTGGACTTTGCTCACATATCCGCCGTTCGCCCGTACACTCCAGCCGTATGCAGACCTATCGGCGTTCTTTGAACCTTCCCAAGCATCGCCTAATCATAGACGTTGCAACAAGGTGGAACTCAACACTGCTCATGCTTCAGAGACTGTGTGAACAGAGGCGGGCTGTTATGTTTTTGTGGGAGGATACACATACACGGGCAGGCAGTAGGATGGCAGACATGGAGTTGTCAGGTGTGCAGTGGTCGAAGATTCAAGACATGTGTCAAGTCCTTCAGTGTTTTGAGGAATGCACACGGCTGGTTAGTGCAGACAACGCCATAATAAGCATGAGCATCCACCTAATGCGTCTGCTGATGCAAAGTTTGACGCACATAAAGGATCAGGCGTCTGCAGCTGAGGAAGAGGAAAGCCTTGATGACAGTCAGCCATTGTCTGGCCAGGGCAGTGTACAGGACGAGGTAGCGGGCGAAGAGGAGGAGGAGGACGAGGAGGATGATGGGGATGATTATATTTTTAATGAGGAAGCTTTTCCGGGGCCACTGGAAATTGGTGGCGCGGCAAGGCCGGGTTCTGGTTTTTTGAGGGACACAAGTGACGTGGATTTGCCTGAAACTGCCCCTCAACCAAGCACAACCGCAGATTTGAGAACTGGAACTTTGGCCCACATGGCGGATTATGCCTTACGTATCCTCAAAAGGGACACACGCATAACTAAAATGATGAATGATGACGATTACTGGTTGGCCTGCCTCCTTGATCCTCGCTATAAAGGCAAATTGCAAAATATAATGCCACGTGAGAACTTGGAACTAATATTAGCAACCAAACAATCAACTCTTGTTGACCGTTTGCTTCTGGCATTCCCTGCACACAGCGCCCGTGATCGTTCTCACACGAGCTGCAGGGGCCAGCAGACCAGAGGAGTTAGAGGGGCAGAAATCAGAAGTGGCGTTGGCCAGAGGGGTTTTCTGACCAGGTTGTGGAGTGATTTTGCTATGACCGCAGACAGGACAGGTACTGCAGCATCAATTCAAAGTGACAGGAGACAACATTTGTCCAGTATGGTTACAAACTATTTTTCATCCCTTATCGATGTTCTCCCTCAACTGTCATTCCCATTTGATTACTGGGCATCAAAATTAGACACCTGGCCAGAATTGGCAGAATATGCATTGCAGGAGCTTGCTTGCCCGGCAGCTAGTGTCCTATCAGAAAGAGTATTCAGTGCTGCAGGTTCAATACTAACAGAAAAAAGGACTCGTCTGGCTACCCAAAATGTAGATGATCTAACCTTCATTAAAATGAACCACAACTGGATTTCGAAATCTTTTGCCCCACCTTGCCCGGCTGACACCTAGCTTTCCTATGAAAAGGTCTTGCCTGTGGACTATTTTGAATGCCTTTTCCAATCTCGTAATTTTCTGCACCTGATTGTCCAGCATACGACATGTTTACACCTCACTAAATGGCCAAACTCCCCACACGGGGCCGTGGTATCAACACTTGGCGACAGCACCCGTGAGAGTGCAGTTTGTCTGAAGAGGTGGGTGAGCCCGCTTTTGGTCGATGGCACTGCCACTGGGTCCCTCCTAGTACAATAAAGTGTCTCTGGCGGTGGTGGTGCGCACCCAACGTCAGACACACCGTTGTAATATGAGGGGCCCTGGGCCTGTACCGCCGGCCACAAGACAGTTTCCCCCCACCCCAGCTCAAACAGTGCTCTACCACTTGCAAAATTATCTCACAGCTCCACCAATGTTTAGTCTATGCGCTGACATCCTTCAATGCCTGCCACTGACAATACCATTGTATTGACATTTTTGTTATGTTAGGCCTTCGATGCCTGTCTGTTGTCACTCCTTCCACTAGGCCTCCACTGACCACACCACTGCTGCCCGTGTACCCCTGTAACCAATTTAAAATTGCCTACAGCCATGTGTTATTATTTTAGGCCTTCGATGCCTGTCTGCGGTGACTCCTTCCACTAGGCCTCCACTGACCACACCACTGCTGTCCGTGTACCCCTGGAACCAATTTAAAATTGCCTACAGCCATGTGTTATTATTTTAGGCCTTCGATGCCTGTCTGCGGTCACTCCTTCCACTAGGCCTCCACTGACCACACCACTGCTGTCCGTGTACCCCTGGAACCAATTTAAAATTGCCTACAGCCATGTGTTATTATTTTAGGCCTTCGATGCCTGTCTGCGGTGACTCCTTCCACTAGGCCTCCACTGACCACACCACTGCTGTCCGTGTACCCCTGGAACCAATTTAAAAATGCCTACAGCCATGTGTTATTATTTTAGGCCTTCGATGCCTGTCTGCGGTCACTCCTTCCACTAGGCCTCCACTGACCACACCACTGCTGCCCGTGTACCCCTGGAACCAATTTAAAATTGCCTACAGCCATGTGTTATTATTTTAGGCCTTTGATGCCTGTCTGCGGTCACTCCTTCCACTAGGCCTCCACTGACCACACCACTGCTGCCCGTGTACCCCTGGAACCAATTTAAAATTGCCTACAGCCAGCCCAATTTTTTTATTTTAGGCCTTCGATGCCTGTCTGCGGTCCATTCTTTCAACTACTACTACACTGACCAGGTCACTGCTGCCCGTGTACCCCTGGAACCAATTTAAAATTGCCTACAGCCATGTGTTATTATTTTAGGCCTTCGATGCCTGTCTGCGGTCACTCCTTCCACTAGGCCTCCACTGACCACACCACTGCTGCCCGTGTACTCCTGGAACCAATTTAAAATTGCCTACAGCCAGCCCAATTTTTTTATTTTAGGCCTTCGATGCCTGTCTGCGGTCCATTCTTTCAACTACTACTACACTGACCAGGGCACTGCTGCCCGTGTACCCCTGGAACCAACATCAGAAAATATAAAAATAAGTATTTTGCTTACAAAAAAGAAAATACTGGAGAGATATCAAATGCAGACATTTTAACATTAAAAACAAACACACAACTAAAATCTGGTACAGTACTAAAAATGGCCACCAGCTACAATTACTTTCTCCTGCAAGTAGTTAACTGAAAGGTTTTTTCAATTGAAAACACACATATGGCATCCACCGAGTGTTGTCCTGTCGCGTCTTCTTTATATTATTGCCGAGAAGATGCAAAACAATGAAAATAATAAAATCATTAATTACCAAAATAATAGAGAAAGTCAACACCACATTGCAAATAAACATTCATTCCAAATAAAGAAGCAGGGCGCGTCCGAGGGTGAGTATATACCTAATAAGAATATAATCACCCTCGGACGCGCAATGCTTATTTCCAACAGCCTTCCTTCCTAAGAATCAGCCCTTCCGTGGTGTAGAGAGACGTTGTGTTACACTCCAAGGTGTTCCCCAGGTTGCCTTTCCTGAGCTTCGATCTTCCGGCTCTCGTTTAGTAGTTGTTGGAAACTACGCTGCATTAGGCCTTCAAATTGGGTATGGGGTGTAGAGAGAGGGTGTGTTCCACTCCAAGGTGTTCCCCAGGTTGCCTTTCCTGAGCTTCGATCTTCCGGCTCTCGTTTAGTAGTTCTTGGAAACTACACTGCATTAGGCCTTCAAATTGGGTATGGGGTGTAGAGAGAGGTTGTGTTACACTCCAAGGTGTTCCCCAGGTTGCCTTTCCTGAGCTTCGATCTTCATGCTCTCGTTTAGTAGTTGTCGGAAACTACGCTGCATTAGGCCTACAAATTGGGTATGGGGTGTAGAGAGAGGGTTTGTTACACTCCAAGGTGTTCCCCAGGTTGCCTTTCCTGAGCTTCGATCTTCCGGCTCTCGTTTAGTAGTTCTTGGAAACTACACTGCATTAGGCCTTCAAATTGGGTATGGGGTGTAGAGAGAGGGTGTGTTACACTCCAAGGTGTTCCCCAGGTTGCCTTTCCTGAGCTTCGATATTCCGGCTCTCGTTTAGTAGTTGTTGGAAACTACACTGCATTAGGCCTACAAATTTGGTATGGGGGAAACATTGGCGCATCTGCGGTCCCTCCTTCCTCTAGCCCTCCACTGACCTGTCTACTGCTGCCCGTGTTCCCCTGGAACCAATTTAAAATTGCCTACAGGCAGCCCAATTTATTATGTTAGGGCTTCGAAGCCTGTCTGCGGTCCCTCCTTCCACTAGGCCTCCACTGACCTGTCTACTGCTGCCCGTGTACCCCTTGAACCAACATCATAAAATAAAAAAAAAAGTATTTTGCTTATAAAAAAGAAAATACTGACGAGATATCAAATGCAGACATTTTAACATTAAAAACAAACACAGAACTAAAATCTGGTACAGTACTAAAAATGGCCACCAGCTACAATTACTTTCTCCTGCAAGTAGTTAACTGAAAGGTTTTTTCAATTGAAAACACACATATGGCATCCACCGAGTGTTGTCCTGTCGCGTCTTCTTTATATTATTGCCGAGAAGATGCAAAACAATGAAAATAATAAAATCATTAATTACCAAAATAATAGAGAAAGTCAACACCACATTGCAAATAAACATTCATTCCAAATAAAGAAGCAGGGCGCGTCCGAGGGTGAGTATATACCTAATAAGAATATAATCACCCTCGGACGCGCAATGCTTATTTCCAACAGCCTTCCTTCCTAAGAATCAGCCCTTCCGTGGTGTAGAGAGACGTTGTGTTACACTCCAAGGTGTTCCCCAGGTTGCCTTTCCTGAGCTTCGATCTTCCGGCTCTCGTTTAGTAGTTCTTGGAAACTACACTGCATTAGGCCTTCAAATTGGGTATGGGGTGTAGAGAGAGGGTGTGTTACACTCCAAGGTGTTCCCCAGGTTGCCTTTCCTGAGCTTCGATCTTCCGGCTCTCGTTTAGTAGTTCTTGGAAACTACACTGCATTAGGCCTACAAATTGGGTATGGGGTGGAGAGAGATGGTGTGTTACACTCCAAGGTGTTCCCCAGGTTTCCTTGCCATTGCTTCGGTCTTCCGACTCTCGTTTAGTAGTTGTAGAAAAGTACACTGCATTAGGCCTACAAAATGGGTATGGGGTGGAGAGAGAGGGTGTGTTACACTCCAAGGTGTTCCCCAGGTTGCCTTTCCTGAGCTTCTATCTTCAGGCTCTCATTAAATTGTGGTTAAATGGAACAACTGCATTTGGCGTACTAGTTGGTTTGGGGCCTACTCTCGGTGTCTGCCACTCCTTGCTGTTCTCCTGGTTTCCTGTCCTGAAATTCCATTTTCAGGCTCTCGTTAAGTAGTTGTTAATGTTAGTCTGCATTTGGCCTACTAGTTGGGTTGGGGCCTACTATCGGTGTCTGCCACTCCTTGCTCTTCTCCTCCACTGAACAAAGCTGTGCCGCCTGTTTACTACGGTTGCCAATTTTGAACTGCATTTCGACTACTTACTGATTTGGGCCTACTCTCTGTGTCAGCCTCTCATTCCAGTTGTCCTCCACTGCAATGCCCCCTGGTTATTCCTGTGTTACCAATTTTGAACTGCATTTAGCCCACTTTATTCTTTGGGCCTATATCTGTGTTTCCACTTCATCGTGCCCATTGCCCAGCCAGTGATAGATGAGTCTGCTGGTACATTGACCCATAACGCAACATTCCCCGTGCATGCTACACAACAACATTGTGACCCTGCTGAAAGTCAGGTTGCTCTTCCCGCATACCATACCACCTTACACGGGGACAAAGAGGAAGGTGCAGATGAAAGTGCAGGTTCCTTCATCAGGTGGGGGGAGGAATACTAGTTGGCGACGTCACTGGCCCAGGGCCTCTCATAGTACGCAAAAGTGTTGCTGCCGGTGGGAGGCGCCCCCGCCGTGCAAACACACCGCTGTACTTTGAGGGGCCCTGTGCCAGTGCCAATGCCAACAAGTGGGCCCCCCCTGCTTGCTCAGGATCACAGCACTTGCAAAGTTGAAATACTTACCTCTCCCTGCTCCACTGCCGTGACGTGGTCCAGATTTCCTGGGCCCACTAATTACTTGAACCAGCCCTACCCCACACAACTTTAGCCAAATGACCCCCAATTTCAAATGCCTTCCAATTATTATAAGGTAAATTACGCTTGAAAAGCTT
Organism: Ranitomeya imitator; assembly: GCF_032444005.1. NCBI lineage: Eukaryota > Metazoa > Chordata > Amphibia > Anura > Dendrobatidae > Ranitomeya > Ranitomeya imitator. The sequence continues at coordinate 1,056,039,718 of NC_091282.1, read as the reverse complement.
CATTAAGAAGAATGGATGGTTTTGACATTAAAATGGGCACTCTAGGTGTTTTCCTGGCCCCCACTCACTGCCGACTATGCTGCCCCATTGACTTGCATTGGGTTTCGTGTTTCGGTCGATCCCGACTTTACGTCATAATCGGCCGATTTCACTCGACCCGACTTTTGAGATAGTCGGGTTTCGCGAAACCCGGCTCGACTCTAAAAAGGTCAAGGTCGCTCAACTCTAATGACTGGTAATCCAGCCGGAGCGAAGATGGGACTACAAATTTTGGCAGGGAGAACTGATAACAGGCATTGATCATGGCAGTGCTGACCCCAATAAAGAGCGTTCCCCGAGCACCAGTCCAGGATAGGTTCATGTGCCCTCAGCTAAGGCATCCTGAGAAGAATTGCATGGGATAAATTGAGCAAGACGTAGAATGTGATTCTCTCACGATGCAGAGCCCCCACCTGCAACTCCACCTCTTCCGTATCCTTCGTGACAGTCTCTTGTAAAGGCCTTCCATCCACAGAAGAAATCAGATGCGACTCCTTTAGGATCCTGACCAGAATCTAGTGCATCTTGACCTCCTTCAGACTAATGAAGTTGCCTGCCACACCCAAATACATTATGCCAATACAGAGTAGCACCCATTCACAGAAGTTATCTGGACAGACATAGTTAAAGCTAGAGAGGAGTCACACACACCCAGGGAGGCCTCTCCTACCTGACCTAGGTGGAGGAGTTTCCCTGCCGACCGGGGCAGGAATGGAGTAAGTGCGAAGCACTACCAAAATAAAAACAAAGCCCTTGTGCAACCCTCTCTTTCTGAAGCTGATCCGCCATCTTGACCTGATCCACCTGTATAGGTTCAGGCATGGGAACGGAAGAGGACGCTACAGATCGTGGGCCTAGAGATCTATTATTGGAGGAAACCGGATGATGGTATCTCCTCTCCCGAATGGAGTGCTCCTGGAAGTGTAGATTAATACGTGTGGCCAGAGAGATCAAATCCTCTAGAGAGGTGTCATGATTCCAATGGCAGGGAATCACAAAAGGACAAGCACCAACAAGCTCTAGGGTGATGGAACCTGAGCTGACCGCGACCCTAAACCTGAACACACAAATAACAATAGCCGGGGAACGTGCCTACGTTGATCCTAGACGTCTCGCACCAGCCGAAGATCTAACTTCCCCTATTAGAAGAAACACAGACCTCTCTTGCCTCCAGAGAAATACCCCACAGAAATAGCAGCCCCCCACATATAATGACGGTGAAATGAGAGGAAGGCACATACACAGTATGAAATCAGATTCAGCAAAATGAGGCCCGCTAAAACTAGATAGCAGAGGATACAAAAGTAAACTGCGCGGTCAGCAAAAAACCCTTCAAAAAACCATCCTGTAATTACTTGAACTCATGTTCCAACTCATGGAACATGAGGAGCAATTACAGCCCGCTAGAGCAACCAGCAGCAAAGAAACAATTATATGCAAGCTGGACAAGACAAAAATAAATCAAAACGTGGAACAAGAAAATCAAAAACTTAGCTTGTCCTGAAGATTACTGAAGCCAGAAGCTGAGGTAACAAAACACTCTGATAACCTTGATAGCCGGCGGGGAAATGACAAGAAAGCCCGGTTAAATAGGAAACTCCCAAATCCTAATAGAACAGGTGGACACCAGAGACAGCAGAACACAAATCACCCAGTACCATCAGTAACCACCAGAGGGAGCCCAAAAACAGAACTCACAACAGTACCCCCCCTTGAGGAGGGGTCACCGAACCCTCACGAGAACCACCAGGGCGACCAGGATGAGCCCTATGAAAAGCGCGGACCAAATCATCAGCATGAACATCAGAGGCAACCACCCAAGAATTATCCTCCTGACCATAACCCTTCCACTTGACCAAATATTGGAGTTTCCGTCTGGAAACACGAGAATCCAAGATCTTCTCCACAACATACTCCAATTTTCCCTCCACCAGCACCGGAGCAGGAGGCTCAGGCGAAGGAACAACAGGTACCTCATACCTCCGCAACAACAACCGATGGAACACATTATGAATAGCAAACGATGCCGGGAGATCCAAACGAAACGACACAGGGTTAAGAATTTTCAAGATCCTATAAGGACCGATGAACCGAGGCTTGAACTTAGGAGAAGAGACATTCATAGGAACAAAACGAGAAGACAACCACACCAAGTCCCCAACACGAAGTCGAGGACCCACGCGGCGACGGCGATTAGCAAACTGCTGAGCCTTCTCCTGGGACAACTTCAAATTGTCCACCACATGACTCCAAATCTGATGCAACCTATCCACCACCATGTCCACTCCAGGACAATCAGAAGGCTCCACCTGACCAGAGGAAAAACGAGGATGAAACCCCGAATTACAAAAGAAAGGAGAAACCAAGGTAGCAGAACTAGCCCGATTATTAAGGGCAAACTCGGCCAGCGGCAAAAAGGTAACCCAGTCATCCTGATCAGCAGAAACAAAACACCTCAAATAAGTTTCCAAGGTCTGATTAGTTCGCTCCGTCTGGCCATTCGTCTGAGGGTGGAATGCAGACGAAAAGGACAAATCAATGCCCATCTTAGCACAGAACGTCCGCCAAAATCTACACACAAACTGGGATCCCCTGTCAGAAACGATGTTCTCCGGAATCCCATGCAAACGAACCACGTTCTGGAAAAACAGAGGGACCAACTCAGAGGAGGAAGGCAACTTAGGCAAGGGTACAAGATGAACCATTTTAGAAAAGCGGTCACACACAACCCAGATGACGGACATTTTTTGAGAGACAGGGAGATCCGAAATAAAGTCCATGGAAATGTGCGTCCAAGGCCTCTTCGGGATAGGCAAAGGTGACAACAATCCACTGGCTCGAGAACAGCAAGGCTTAGCCCGAGCACAAACCTCACAAGACTGCACAAAAGAACGCACATCCCTAGACAAGGAAGGCCACCAAAAAGACCTGGCCACCAAGTCTCTAGTACCAAATATTCCAGGATGACCTGCCAACGCAGAAGAATGGACCTCAGAGATGACTCTACTGGTCTAGCTATCCGGAACAAACAGTCTCTCAGGCGGACAACGATCAGGTTTACCCGCCTGAAACTCCTGCAAAGCACGTCGCAAGTCTGGGAAGACGGCCGACAAAATCACCCCATCCCTAAGGATACCAGTGGGCTCAGAATTTCCAGGGGAGTCAGGCACAAAACTCCTAGAAAGAGCATCCGCCTTCACATTCTTAGAACCTGGCAGGTATGAAACCACAAAATTGAAACGAGAGAAAAACAGTGACCAACGAGCCTGTCTAGGATTCAGACGCCTGGCAGACTCAAGGTAAATCAGATTTTTGTGATCAGTCAAGACCACCACACGATGTCTAGCACCCTCCAGCCAATGACGCCACTCCTCAAATGCCCACTTCATGGCCAAAAGTTCCCGATTACCCACATCATAATTCCGCTCAGCGGGCAAAAATTTTCTAGAAAAGAACGCACATGGCTTCATCACCGAGCAATCAGAGCTTCTCTGTGACAAAACCGCCCCCGCTCCAATCTCGGAAGCATCAACCTCAACTTGGAAAGGAAGCGAAACATCAGGCTCACGCAACACAGGAGCAGAAGAAAACCGGCGTTTAAGTTCCTGAAAGGCCTCCACAGCCGCAGGAGACCAATCAGCAACATCAGCACCCTTCTTAGTCAAATCCGTCAAAGGCTTAACAACACTAGAAAAATTAGTTATAAAACGACGATAGAAATTAGCAAAGCCCAAGAACTTCTGCAAACTCTTAAGAGATGCAGGCTGCGTCCAGTCACAAATAGCCCGAACCTTGACGGGATCCATCTCAATAGTAGAAGGGGAAAAAATATACCCCAAGAAAGAAATGTTCTGGACTCCAAAGAGACACTTTGAGCCCTTTACAAACAAGGAATTAGCCCGCAGGACCTGAAACACCTTCCTGACCTGCTGAACATGAGACTCCCAGTCATCAGAAAAAACCAAAATATCATCCAAATACACAATCATAAATTTATCCAGATATTCACGGAAAATATCGTGCATAAAGGACTGGAAGACTGAAGGAGCATTAGAAAGTCCGAAAGGCATTACCAAATACTCAAAATGGCCCTCAGGCGTATTAAATGCGGTTGTCCACTCATCACCTTGCTTTATTCGTATAAGATTATACGCACCCCGGAGATCAATCTTAGTGAACCATTTAGTCCCCTTAATGCGAGTAAACAAATCAGTCAACAAAGGCAAAGGATACTGATATTTTACGGTAATCTTATTCAAAAGACGATAATCTATACAAGGTCTCAAGGACCCATCTTTCTTGGCCACGAAAAAAAAACCTGCTCCCAAAGGGGACGAAGATGGACGGATATGTCCCTTTTCCAAGGACTCCTTAACATAATCCCGCATAGCAGTATGCTCTGGCACTGACAGATTGAACAAACGACCTTTAGGAAATTTACTACCAGGAATTAAATCTATAGCACAATCGCAATCCCTGTGAGGAGGAAGCGAACTGAGCTTAGGCTCCTCAAAAACATCCCGATAATCCAACAAAAATACAGGAACCTCAGAAGGAGTAGATGAAGCGATAGAAATCGGAGGTGCATCATCATGAACCCCCTGACATCCCCAGCTTAACACAGACATTGTTTTCCAGTCAAGGACTGGATTATGAGTTTGTAACCATGGCAGACCAAGTACTAGAACATCATGTAAATTATACAACACCAGGAAGCGAATCACCTCCTGATGAACGGGAGTCATACGCATGGTCACTTGTGTCCAGTACTGAGGTTTATTCATAGCTAAAGGTGTAGAGCCAATTCCCTTCAAAGGAATAGGGACTTCCAGAGGCTCAAGACTAAACCCACATCGCTTGGCAAATGACCAATCCATAAGACTCAGGGCAGCGCCTGAATCTACATAGGCATCGACGGAAATGGATGATAATGAGCAAATCAGAGTCACAGACAGAATTAACTTAGACTGTAACGTACTAATGGCAACAGACTTATCAACCTTTTTTGTGCGTTTAGAGCATGCTGATATAACATGAGCTGAATCACCACAATAAAAGCACAACCCATTTTTCCGCCTATAGTTTTGCCGTTCACTTCTAGACTGAACTCTATCACATTGCATTGTCTCAAGTGCCTGTTCAGAAGACACCGCCAAATGGTGCACAGGTTTGCGCTCCCGTAAACGCCGATCAATCTGAATAGCCATAGTCATAGACTCATTCAGACCCGTAGGCGCAGGGAACCCCACCATAACATCTTTAATGGCCTCAAAAAGGCCATCTCTGAACTTTGCAGCCAGGGCGCACTCATTCCACTGAGTAAGCACTGACCATTTCCGAAATTTTTGACAATATATTTCTGCTTCATCTTGCCCCTGAGAGAGAGCTAATAAAGCTTTTTCAGCCTGAATCTCTAGGTTAGGTTCCTCATAGAGCAAACCCAATGCCAGAAAAAACGCATCCACATTAAGCAACGCAGGATCCCCTGGTGCCAATGCAAATGCCCAATTTTGAGGGTCACCCCGCAGGAAAGATATAATAATCTTAACCTGCTGAGCAGGGTCTCCAGAAGAGCGAGATTTCAAAGAAAGGAACAGCTTGCAATTGTTCCTAAAATACAGAAAACTAGATCTATCTCCAGCAAAGAACTCTGGAATAGGAATTCTAGGTTCAGACATAGGAGCATGTACAACAAAATCTTGTATATTTTGAACCTTAGCAGCAAGATTATTCAAGCTGGAAGCTAAACTCTGGACGTCCATGATAAACAGCTAAGGTCAAAGCCATTCAAGGATTAAGAGGAGGAAAAAAAATAAATAAATAAAATCAGCCAGGCTGCAATTAGGGCTAGGCAGCAACCTCAGAGGAGAAAAAAAAAAAAAAAAAAACTTCCTCAGACTACTTTTCCTCCTACTTCAGCCCAAACATTTTGGGCCGGCTATACTGTCATGATTCCAATGGCAGGGAATCACAAAAGGACAAGCACCAACAAGCTCTAGGGTGATGGAACCTGAGCTGACCGCGACCCTAAACCTGAACACACAAATAACAATAGCCGGGGAACGTGCCTACGTTGATCCTAGACGTCTCGCACCAGCCGAAGATCTAACTTCCCCTATTAGAAGAAACACAGACCTCTCTTGCCTCCAGAGAAATACCCCACAGAAATAGCAGCCCCCCACATATAATGACGGTGAAATGAGAGGAAGGCACATACACAGTATGAAATCAGATTCAGCAAAATGAGGCCCGCTAAAACTAGATAGCAGAGGATACAAAAGTAAACTGCGCGGTCAGCAAAAAACCCTTCAAAAAACCATCCTGTAATTACTTGAACTCATGTTCCAACTCATGGAACATGAGGAGCAATTACAGCCCGCTAGAGCAACCAGCAGCAAAGAAACAATTATATGCAAGCTGGACAAGACAAAAATAAATCAAAACGTGGAACAAGAAAATCAAAAACTTAGCTTGTCCTGAAGATTACTGAAGCCAGAAGCTGAGGTAACAAAACACTCTGATAACCTTGATAGCCGGCGGGGAAATGACAAGAAAGCCCGGTTAAATAGGAAACTCCCAAATCCTAATAGAACAGGTGGACACCAGAGACAGCAGAACACAAATCACCCAGTACCATCAGTAACCACCAGAGGGAGCCCAAAAACAGAACTCACAACAGAGAGGTTGGAGTATCCCGACCCGCCAATTCATCCTTAATTCGACCCGACAACCCACGCCAGAATGGTCTGACCAGTGCCTCGTTATTCCACCCCAACTCTGATGACAGAGTATGAAATCGAATAGCATATTGCCCAACCGTAAGGGAGTCTTGGTGAAGATTAAAGAGAGCCTCAGTGGCCGAGGCTACACTACAAAGGCTCGTTTAACACTTTGAGAAAGGTCTCTAAAAAGGTAGACAATTGAGAGGTTATGGGATCATCACATTCCCACAAAGGATTTACCGAGGCCAGAACCTCGCCCTCCTAATGGGAAACCATAAACGCCACTTTTGCCCGATCGCTGGGGTATGGGTGCGGTAATAATTCAAAATGTAGGCGGCATTGATTCAAGAAAACCCGACACAGCTTGGGGTCACCATTAAACCGGGGTGGTTTACCAAGATGGGGTGGAGGGTGTGAAAAGGGATAAGGGTTACGAGACTGAGCTTGGAGAGAGGCTGCGGCGGCAGACTGAAGGGAGAGCAGATGGTCATCCACTGAAGCCATATAGCTTAACATGTGAGTCTGGTTGTCACGCTGCTGAACTAGCTCCTGTTGGAGTCTGAAGAGCTAGGAGGCATTCCAGGGTCAGATGCCTGTAAAGCGGTCAACCAAGATTCCATTGACTTCATGAATTACATTATACGCATCTGATTCTCCCGCAAGTACACCAACTTCTTCTGAGCGGCAGCTGAGGCACCAGCGGGGTCCATTGCCTAATTATTCTGTTATGATTCCTAGAGTGGACCCACTGGATCTGCAGTGATGACCGTTCCCAGGCAAGCTGACCAGGTTGAACTGACCCCTATACAGGGACCATTAGGGGCAAGCCTAGGTGGGAGATTCACCGCGATAGCTTATGACAGAGGGGTGGCTCGAGGAGAATCAGGGTACTCACCAAGGACCAGACGGGTGGAGCAGCCACAGAGAAGACTCAGGACTTAGGACACGGCATACTTCCCACAGAGGGTACCAGATACTGCATGGAGCAGAGCATGCACTGGAAGCGTACAGGGACTGAGCAGAGCATGCACACACTCGAAGTGTACAGAGATTGAGGAGAGCACACACTGGAAGTATACAGGGACTGAGCAGAGCATGCAAGCAGGCACTGGAAGTGTACAGGGACTGAGCAGAGCACACATGCACTTGAAGTGTACAGGGACAGGGCAGAGCATGCACAAACTGGAAGCGTACAGGGACTGAGCAGAGCACACATGCACTGGAAGCATACAGGGACTGAGCAGAGCAAGAACGCACTGGAACTGTACAGGTACTGAGCAGAACACGCACTGGAAGCATACAGGGACCTAACGTACTGAAACCTAAGTGGACCTGGTGGAAGCACGGAAGGGCACAATAATAATCAGGTGCTTCCTCTAGCAGAAAGCGACCTGATATACCCGGAGGACACTGCCGAGGCAGGACAGTGCTTCCGAGTAATTAAAACCCGGCATCATAAAGAAGCCGGGAGTGAGTGCGACCGTGACCTAAACAGCCTAGCACGCATGCACAGGGAACGGGATCCCCGGCACGGCCGAGGACCCGGGAGAGGAGGAGGAGGAACACGGCCAGGGACCCGGGAAGCTAGGTGAGTGTCACAGTGCACCGTAATAGCCTCTACTGATGGAAAAATTAAGGTTTATACTGATGTGTAAATGGAGGTCTGTACTGATGTAAAATGGAGGTCTCTAGTGATCTAAAAATACTAGAGAGTACTAGAGAGTACTCCTATACATAAAACAACTCGGCACAGACGGCAACAACCGTGGCACACGCTGCAAACACGTTTCCTGCAGCGGTGCTCCAGGTGCGCAGAACGTCTGTGGAGAAAATCTAATCTACCCGAAGATTTCATCCATTATAAGTTCATGCTAAAGACATACAATTCTGCCCTTCACCTCTCCAAACAAACCTACTTCAACACCCTCATCACCTCCCTGTCCAATAACCCTAAACGTCTCTTTGACACGTTCCAGTCCCTACTCAACCCAAGAGCGCAGGCCCCAACCACGGATCTCCGTGCTGACAATCTGGCCAATTACTTCAAAGAAAAAATTGACCATATTCGACAGGAAATCATCTCCCAATCTCTTCATACCATGCACTGTCCTCCCTCCCCCACTGCATCTAGTTCACTCTCTGACTTTGAACCAGTTACAGAAGAAGAAGTAAGCAGGCTCCTTGCATCTTCTCGCCCGACCACTTGCACCAGTGACCCCATTCCGTCACATTTCCTCCAGTCCCTTTCCCCGGCTGTCACCTCTCACCTAACAAAAATATTCAACCTTTCCCTCACTTCCGGTATTTTTCCCTCCTCATTTAAGCATGCCATCATACATCCATTACTTAAAAAACCATCCCTCGACCAAAACTGTGCCGCTAATTATAGACCTGTCTCTAATCTTCCCTTCATCTCTAAACTCCTCGAACGCCTGGTCCACTCCCGTCTTACCCGCTATCTCTCAGATAACTCTCTTCTCGACCCTCTTCAATCTGGTTTCCGCTCTTTACACTCTACTGAAACTGCCCTCACTAAAGTCTCTAATGACCTACTAACAGCTAAATCTAATGGTCACTACTCCATGCTAATTCTCTTGGATCTCTCTGCAGCATTTGATACTGTGGATCATCAGCTCCTCCTCACTATGCTCCGCTCCATCGGCCTCAAGGACACCGTTCTCTCCTGGTTCTCCTCCTATCTCTCTGACCGATCCTTCACTGTATGTTTCGCTGGTTCCTCCTCCTCTCACCTTCCCCTTACTGTTGGGGTTCCTCAAGGATCAGTCCTAGGCCCCCTCCTCTTCTCTTTGTATACTGCCCCTATTGGACAAACAATCAGTAGATTTGGCTTCCAGTACCATCTCTATGCTGACGACACCCAACTATACACTTCTTCTCCTGATCTCACGCCTGCCTTATTAGAAAACACCAGTGATTGTCTTACCGCTGTCTCTAGCATCATGTCCTCCCTCTATCTGAAACTAAACCTGTCAAAAACTGAACTCCTCGTGTTTTCTCCCTCTACTAACCTACCTTTGCCTGACATTGCGATCTCCGTTTGCGGTTCCACCATTACTCCAAAGCAACATGCCCGCTGCCTTGGGGTCATCCTTGATTCTGACCTTTCATTCACCCCCCACATCCGATCACTGGCTCGCTCTTCTTACCTGCATCTCAAAAACATTTCTAGAATTCGCCCTTTTCTTACTTTCGACTCTGCAAAAACTCTTACTGTTTCACTTATTCATTCTCGTCTGGACTATTGTAACTCTCTACTAATCGGCCTCCCTCTTACCAAACTCTCCCCGCTCCAATCTGTCCTGAATGCTGCTGCCAGGATCATATTCCTCACCAACCGTTACACCGATGCCTCTACCTTGTGCCAGTCATTACACTGGTTACCCATCCACTCAAGAATCCAGTACAAAACTACTACCCTCATCCACAAAGCACTCCATGGCTCAGCACCACCCTACATCTCCTCTCTGGTCTCAGTCTACCACCCTACCCGTGCCCTCCGCTCCGCTGATGACCTCAGGTTAGCATCCTCAATAATCAGAACCTCCCACTCCCGTCTCCAAGACTTTACACGTGCTGCGCCGATTCTTTGGAATGCACTACCTAGGATAATACGATTAATCCCCAATCCCCACAGTTTTAAGCGTGCCCTAAAAACTCATTTGTTCAGACTGGCCTACCGCCTCAATGCATTAACCTAACGATCCCTGTGTGGCCTATATTAAAAAAAAAAAAAAAAATTAATTAACTGGTTCATGCAGCTTTACATGAACACCCAAGCCTTACACTATGGCTGGTCCGAATAACTATAGCAATTGTTACCATCCACCTCTCGTGTCTCCCCTTTTCCTCATAGTTTGTAAGCTTACGAGCAGGGCCCTCACTCCTCTTGGTATCTGTTTTGAACTGTATTTCTGTTATGCTGTAATGTCTATTGTATGTACAAGTCCCCTCTATAATTTGTAAAGCGCTGCGGAATATGTTGGCGCTATATAAATAAAAATTATTATTATTATTATTATTATTATAGAGAGTGATGTAAAAAAACTAGAGGAGAGAGAGGATTCAAAAAGATATAAATAAACTGGAGCACTGGGCAGCAACTGACATAATTGTTTTTAACGAGGAAAAATGCAAAGTACTACACCTGTGCAATAAAAATGAAAAAAGCATGTACAGCATGGGAGGAATATGGCTCAGCAACAGCACATGTGAAAAAGACTTGGGTAAACTAATAGATCACAGACTGAACATGAGTCAGCAGTGTTATGCAGCTGCAAAAAGGGCAAAATACAATTCTGGGATGTATTAACAGAAGCATACAGTCTAGAACACGTGAAGTCATTATTGCCCTCTACTCCTTTTTGGTCATACCTCATCTGGAATACTGTGTTCAGTTTTGGACACCACAATTTTAAAAAGACATCAACAAACTGGATCAATTTCAGAAAAGAGAGACCACAATGGTGACTGATCTGCAAACCATGTCCTATAAGGAACGGTTACAGGATTTGGGAATGTTTGGCTTGCAGAAAAGAAGACTGAGAGGAGACTTCATAGCTGTCTACAATTATCTCAAGGGCTGTCACATTGTAGAAGGATCATCTTTATTCACATTTGTACAAGGAAAGACTAAAAAGTAGTGTTGAGCATTCCGATACCACAAGTATCGGGTATCGGCCGATACTTGCGGTATCGGAATTCCGATACCGAGATCCGATACTTTTGTGGTATCGGGTATCGGTATCGGATCCATAGGGATGTGTAAAATAAAGATTTAAAATAAAAAATATTGATATATTCACCTGTCCAGCGGCCCCTGGACATCACGCTGCTAACCGGCAGGCTTCTTTGTTTAAAATGCGCGCGTTTAGGACCTGCGAATGATGTCCCGGCTTCTGATTGGTCGCGTGGCGGTCACATGGGCGGCACGCGACCAATCAGAAGCCGTGACGTCATTCGCAGGTCCTCAATTCCTAGAATTAGGAGTTTAGTGAATGAGAATGACGTCGCGGCTTCTGATTGGTCGCGTGCCGCCCATGTGACCGCCACGCGACCAATCAGAAGCCGCGACGTCATTCTCATTCACTAAACTCCTAATTCTAGGAATTGAGGACCTGCGAATGACGTCACAGCTTCTGATTGGTCGCGTGGCGGTCACATGGGCGGCACGCGACCAATCAGAAGCCGGGACGTCATTCGCAGGTCCTAAACGCGCGCATTTTAAACAAAGAAGCCTGCCGGTTAGCAGCGTGATGTCCAGGGGCCGCCGGACAGGTGAATATATCAATATTTTTTATTTTAATTCTTTATTTTACACATTAATATGGATCCCAGGGCCTGAAGGAGAGTTTCCTCTCCTTCAGACCCTGGGAACCATCAGCATACCTTCCGATACTTGGTGTCCCATTGACTTGTATTGGTATCGGATATCGGTATCGGCGATATCCGATATTTTTCGGGTATCGGCCGATACTATCCTATACCGATACTTTCAAGTATCGGACGGTATCGCTCAACACTACTAAAAAGCAATCGGATGAAACTGAATGGGAGGAGACACAGATTAGATAGTAGAAAAAAAACTTTTTGACAGTTAGGGTACCGTCACACTATACGATTTACCTACGATCACGACCAGCGATATGACCTGGCCGTGATCGTAGGTAAATCGTAGTGTGGTCGCTGGGGAGCTGTCACACAGACAGCTCTCCAGCGACCAACGATGCCGAGGTCCCCGGGTAACCAGGGTAAACATCGGGTTACTAAGCGCAGGGCCGCGCTTAGTAACCCGATGTTTACCCTGGTTACCAGCATAAAAAAAAACAAACAGCACATACTTACATTCTGGTGTCCGTCAGGTCCCTTGCCGTCTCTGCTTCCCGCATTCAGTGACTGCCGGCCGTAAAGTGAAAGTGAAAGCACACGTCACCGCTGTGCTCTGCTTTCACTTCACGGCCGGCAGTCACAGTGCGGGAAGCAGAGACGGCAAGGGACCTGACGGACACCAGAATGTAAGTATGTGCTGTTTGTTTTTTTTTAGTTTTACGCTTGTAACCAGGGTAAACATCGGGTTACTAAGCGCGGCCCTGCGCTTAGTAACCCGATGTTTACCCTGGTTACAAGCGAACGCATCGCTAGATCGCATCGCTAGATCGGTGTCACACACACCGATCTAGCGATGACAGCGGGAGATCCAGCGACGAAAGAAAGTTCTAGACGATCTGCTACGACGTACGATTCTCAGCAGGATCCCTGATCGCTGCTGCGTGTCAGACACAGCGATATCGTAACGATATCGCTGGAACGTCACGAATCGTACCGTCGTAGCGATCGAAATAGCAGTGTGTGACGGTACCCTTAGAGTGATCAATGAGTGGAACAGGCTGCCACGAGAGGTGATGAGTTCTCCTTTAATGGAAGTATTCAAACAGAGGCTGGACAGACATCTGTCTGGGATGATTTAGTGAATCCTGCTTCGAGCAGGGGGTTGGACCAGATGACCCAGGAGGTCCCTTCCAACTCTACCCTTCTATGATTCTATGATTCTATGAAAAATAGAGGACTCTACAGATGTGAAATGGAAATCTCTACTTATGTAAAAATGGAGGTCTCAATGAGGTGTCTAGAGATGTAAAAATGGAGGTCTCTACTGATGTGAAAATAGAGGTCTCTACTTATATAAAAATGAAGGTTTCAGTGAGGTATTGACAGATGTAAAAATGTAGGTCTCTGCTGATGTAAAAATGGAGGTTTGAATGAGGCATTGACAGATGTTAAAATGGGGTGTGTACTGTTCTAAAAATGGAGGTCTCTACTGATGGAGAAATGGAGGCCCCTACTGAACACAAATTTAATTTTATAAAGCAGAATGCAGAGGATGTTCCCATAGCAGATGTCATTAGCCATTAGGTTGTATGAAAATGGATGCACAGGTAAAAGCATTTTAACCTTTGTAAACTTTTAAGTGTAGTCTTCTTTCTAGATAAGAGATTTAAATGAAATTAGACAGACGACTGTTTGGCCATCATGGATTATATTCTTTAAATGAATAAAATCCTGTTAATAAGTTCGTTATAAGTAATAAAATGTTCTGTTCTTAAATGAGGGCCACACGGGGCTTTACAATGTCAGTAGTACATTTTAATGACTCGTATTCTGCTGATGTGAGACTCACAGGGCTGCAGTTACCTCCGTCCTCCACTTAAAAGAAGCAACACTTTATTATTTTTGTTATTTCAAAATCCTGTCATCAGCACTGCCTGATTAGCATGCTCAGCCAACACGGTTAATAAGGCATTGTGACCTAGATCTAGCATTATATTATTTACACCTTCATAAATATACTAACCCAGCATGACCAGATACTCGGATTTTCTTCTATTTCAGCTGTAACCTTTTCATAATGCTCAAAAGCAGACATTGGACTGTAATACACCAGATATTTTAGCGTATAATTGGTTGCTAGGGGAAAGGACAACATGACATTGGAGCCAAAAGGCAGTAACTTGGTTAACTGTTGTAATAGTGACTATGACATATTGATAATATTGAACATGGAGCAGTATTCTCTTAACCTCCAAAAGAGATTACAGTCTCCTATATACTGTATCATATTGCGCACAGAAAAACCAGCTTTCCAAGCAATATGAACACTACAATTTGTATCTCATTCTTTGAAATGTTTATTTTTATTTTTTTATATTTTAAGGCCAAATGTATCAGAAAACTTTTTCACAAAAATACAAGCCAAAATCTTAATGTGAAAAATGCAAAAGAAAATATAAAGCTGTAATATTGTGTAACATAAAGTAAGTATTAGTTGGAAAACTCCTACAATATGCATTGTAGCCTAGATTTACAATTCTTCATGAATGTTCTTAAAGTACAATTCCCGCATTTTTTTCATGTCAGCACTGGAGAGGTGCTCTTAATCTCATTTCCCTTACCCTAGTCTCATACTTACCAGTTGCTGTCTTCAGCTGTTCCCGGCGTCGCTCTGGTCACGTGAAGCCATCTTGCGACCACTACTTTTGACTGTCCAGAAGTCAGAGTTATCGGTCAAAAGTAGTGATGGGCGAACCCCTGGATGTTCGGGTCCAGCTGATTCAGTCAGAAAGGTAAAAAAAAGTTTGGTTCGGGTACCAGAACAGTAAACAAACCCGAACCTGAACCCCATTCACATGAATGGGGACCCAAACATCCGTTGTTTGCCACACTGTAATCTCTATGACAGCCAGGCAAATACTGTCTCTGATTGCTAAGATTATTACCGCCAATCAAAATGCTGCATCTCCAAATAGCAGGCACCGGTGATGGGAGTATTCATCAGCCAGCACCTGTGCTATAAATACATTTTAATAAAAGGAATTGGGTTACCCTGTATTTTTGATAACCAGCATGGCAAAACTGACAGGTGCAGGATGCAAACCTCAGCTGTCAGCTTTAGCACGGCTGGTTATCAAGACCAGAAGGGTCACCACACTTTCTTTTAAATTAATTAAATAAATAATTTCAAAAACGGCATGGGGTCTCCCCATTTTTGACAATCGGCCAAGCTAAAGCAGACAGCTGGGGACTGGTATTCTGAACCTGGTAAGGGGCCATGGACATTGACCCTCCAGCCTAAAAATAGCAGCAAGCAGCCACCCCAGAAAAGGTGCATCTATTATATGCACCAATTCTGGCACCTTGCCCTGTTCTTTCCATTTGCCCTGTGGCTTTGTCAATTGGGATAATATTTGTGGGGTTGATATCACCTTTGTATTGTCAGGTGACATCAATAGAGATAATAATAATAATTTTATTTATATAGCGCCAACATATTCCGCAGCGCTTTACAAATTATAGAGGGGACTTGTACAGACAATAGACATTACAGCATAACAGAAATACAGTTCAAAACAGATACCAGGAGGAGTGAGGGCCCTGCTCGCAAGCTTACAAACTAGAGATGAGTGAACCTTCAAGGTTCGGTTCAGCAAACATCCTGATAGGACGAAAAAGTTTGCTGAACGGTTAGTTGAATACACTCAAATCCCTTTGAATTCAATGGGAGACAAAACCAAACACAACACCTAAAGGGGGGACAAAAAGTTTCCCAACAGCTCAATTTAGGGGCAGACACCAGGAAAAGTGGTATAAATTGCCCCAGACTACAAATAGTATAATTGTGCAGCATGCATGAACGGGACAAGGTTGGGACCAGCATTTCTACCTTAAACATTGATCAGTAACAGATGGATGAGTGATAGGTGTAGACCTGGTGCTCTGAGAAGTCTGCCAAATTCAGGCAACACACATGAAGGAGACCCAACTTAGAGTCCAAACATTTAGAAAAATAAGGGGCAGAGACCAGGAAAACAGGCATCAAATTACCCACAGTAGAAATGTAATAATGGCACAGCAGCAGTCAGCCATGGGCCATGCAAGAGGTATCAGGGTCTGGGCTGGCATTTAGAGCATTCAATTGAAGTTTCAATTAATGCAAGGTAGGTGAAGGCATGGTGTAAGCCTTGTTTGCTGGGTGTCCTGCTGCATCATGCAACAGCTCAAATTGATTTTTTCCCAGTCACATTCAGGTGGTGCAAATATCAGTTTCGTAGACTATTTTTGACAGAAAAATGGAAGGATAGTAACACAGGTAGGTGACTGATCAATTAGTTCACAGTAGAACTGTGACCAGTGGGGTACCGCAGGGGTCAGTATTGGGACCTGTTCTCTTCAACATATTCATTAATGATCTGGTAGAAGGTTTACACAGTAAAATATCGATATTTGCAGATGATACAAAACTATGTAAAGCAGTTAATACAAGAGAAGATAGTATTCTGCTACAGATGGATCTGGATAAGTTGGAAACTTGGGCTGAAAGGTGGCAGATGAGGTTTAACAATGATAAATGTAAGGTTATACACATGGGAAGAAGGAATCAATATCACCATTACACACTGAACGGGAAACCACTGGGTAAATCTGACAGGGAGAAGGACTTGGGGATCCTAGTTAATGATAAACTTACCTGGAGCAGCCAGTGCCAGGCAGCAGCTGCCAAGGCAAACAGGATCATGGGGTGCATTAAAAGAGGTCTGGATACACATGATGAGAGCATTATACTGCCTCTGTACAAATCCCTAGTTAGACCGCACATGGAGTACTGTGTCCAGTTTTGGGCACCGGTGCTCAGGAAGGATATAATGGAACTAGAGAGAGTACAAAGGAGGGCAACAAAATTAATAAAGGGGATGGGAGAACTACAATACCCAGATAGATTAGCGAAATTAGGATTATTTAGTCTAGAAAAAAGACGACTGAGGGGCGATCTAATAACCATGTATAAGTATATAAGGGGACAATACAAATATCTCGCTGAGGATCTGTTTATACCAAGGAAGGTGACGGGCACAAGGGGGCATTCTTTGCGTCTGGAGGAGAGAAGGTTTTTCCACCAACATAGAAGAGGATTCTTTACTGTTAGGGCAGTGAGAATCTGGAATTGCTTGCCTGAGGAGGTGGTGATGGCGAACTCAGTCGAGGGGTTCAAGAGAGGCCTGGATGTCTTCCTGGAGCAGAACAATATTGTATCATACAATTATTAGGTTCTGTAGAGGGACGTAGATCTGGGGATTTATTATGATGGAATATAGGCTGAACTGGATGGACAAATGTCTTTTTTCGGCCTTACTAACTATGTTACTATGTTACTATGTTACTATAATGGCACAGCAGCAGTCTGCCATGGGCCATGCAGGAGGTATCAGAATCTGGGCCGGCATTGAGAGCTTTGAATTAAAGTTTCAATTATGACAAGGTGGGTGAGAAAACGGTGTAAGCCTTGTTTGCTGGGTACATAAATACATCATGCAACAGTTCAAACTGTTTTTTTCCCAGCCGCATTCAGGTGGTGCAAATATCAGTTTCGTAGACTATTTTAGGCAGGAAAATGGAAGGATAGTAACACAGGTAGGTGACTGATCAATTAGCCCACAGTAGAACATTTTATAATAGCACAGAAGCAGTCATCCATGTATGTGATATCCGGGGTCTAGACCAGCATTTAAGGTACCGTCACACTGGATGATATTGCTAGCGATCCGTGACGTTGCAGCGTCCTGGCTAGTGATATCGTCCAGTGTGACACACAGCAGCGATCAGGCCCCTGCTGTGATGTCGTTGGTCGGGGCAGAAAGGCCAGGACTTTATTTCGTCGCTGGCTCTCCCGCTGACATCGCTGAATCGGCGTGTGTGACACCGATTCAGCGATGTCTTCGCTGGTAACCAGGGTAAACATCGGGTTACTAAGCGCAGGGCCGCGCTTAGTAACCCGATGTTTACCCTGGTTACCATCGTTAAAGTAAAAAAAAAACCACTACATACTTACCTACCGCTGTCTGTCCCCGGCGCTGTGCTTCTCTGCTCTGGCTGTGAGCGCCGGGCAGCCGGAAAGCACAGCGGTGACGTCACCGCTCTGCTTTCCGGCTACTGTGCTCACAGCCAGAGCAGAGAAGCACAGCGCCGGGGACAGACAGCGGTAGGTAAGTATGTAGTGGTTGTTTATTTTACTTTAACGATGGTAACCAGGGTAAACATCGGGTTACTAAGCGCGGCCCTGCGCTTAGTAACCCGATGTTTACCCTGGTTACCGGCATCGTTGGTCGCTGGAGAGCGGTCTGTGTGACAGCTCTCCAGCGACCAAACAGCGACGCTGCAGCGATCCGGATCGTTGTCGGTATCGCTGCAGCGTCGCTTAGTGTGACGGTACCTTTAGAGCTTTAAATTGAAGTTTCAAATATAACGAGGTGCGAAAAGGAGCAGTGTAAGCCTTCTTTGCTGGGAACCCTGATACCTCTTGCAACAGCTCAAACTGTTTTTTCTCCAGCCACACTCAGGCACAAATATCAGCTTGGTAGAGCACTAATGTTAGAAAAATGTAAGGATAGTAACACAAGAAAATGACTGAAGTAATTGCAGGCCTGCCGGTCAGGGAGCCCTACTTCTACAGGCAACCCACCAGATGGAGACCCAACTTGGTGTCTCCACATTTAAAAAATTAATGTCACACACCACTAAAGTGGCATCAATTTCCACAAAGTAAAAATTGTATAATAGACCTCTGACACACCTTCCACTATAGGCATCCCAACAGATGGAGACCCAACTTTGAGTCTCCACATTTCAAAAAATTGTTTGTAACATCAGCAGCAGTAGCAACAGCAGGCACAGAAGCCACAAAAACATGTCACAGACTGCAATAATGCGAGATCAATGCATGACCCTGAAAACAGCACCGTCACCTAGTCTGTCGAGTCTGCAACTGGGGTGCAAAAATCATTGGAGATCCATGACTTGTCCATTTTGATGAAAGTTAGGCAGTCTACACTTTCAGGGGATGCTTATCCATCAGGGCACCACCAGGGGCGCTGAAGATATGTTCTGAGAGAACGCTGGCTGCCGGGCATGACAAAATCTCCAAGGAAAGACAGGCGAGCTCAAGCCTCTTTTCATTTTTGAAGACAAAATGCAACCATATTCCCCCTGATGGCATTGACACTGAGCTTGAGATACTCCTGCACCATCCCTTTAAGTTGTTCTCAACGTGCCAGACTTGTACTTTGTTCTGTTGCACGGGCTGGTCTAATAAATGTGTAAAACGACTCACAAAAATTACTTATGCCACTTACACTGCTGCTGCTAATGTTTTTGCGCTGTCACCTTGACGTTCCCACGGTTGGAAGTCAAGAACTGTGATGTGCACTGTGTGCCTCACTGCTGTCTTGGGGAAAACCACTTGTAAGGTTGTCTACAAGAGTGTTTTGATACTCCAGCATGCACGCAACCCTTTCCAGGGGGGAAGCAACTGGCACAATGTGCTCTCCTACCGTGGATCTAACAGAGTGGCAGCGCAGTAGTCAGCACTCAGCACTACTTCTGACCCTGGGAATACAAACATCATGTTGAAGATAGTGCAGCAATAAGGTGCTCATGTGTTGGGTGCTTCCATGAAGTCCAAGTCCATGGTGTGTTGGTGACGAGGTAACACTTAATTTTGCTTCCTCCATCCCCTCTCACCATAAAAGACAGCACACAGGGGATCATTATCCTTTTCCTCTCCTGATTGTCCTATGCAAATCACCTCTTCCTCCTCCATTTGATCATTGGCTCCTGCACCTTCACTATCAGTTTTCTAGTACCATGAGAACCCCTCGATCGCTGTAATACACCCTTCCAAGGCACCCGCCTGACAGTCTGGAAATTTGAGATATTGTTATTCCTTCTGCATCCTCCTCTACTTCTACCTCTTCCTGGTTTCATAGCCTTTTGTATATCCCGGACCAAAGCCGTACAGCTGAGGATGCAGTGCTTATCGTGGTTGCATCACTCCTTGTCTGTGTGGTAAGCTGCAACGTAGGCTCCTTATCTTCCTCCTCCACTTCCTCTGCAGAGCTAATTAGCTGCATACCTCTGGGTTCAGATCACATGAGATCTACAACCTCGTTACCATCCTCTCTGTTCTCACACTTCTCCCCTCCTTCTTTGCATGCCCTGACACCACAGTACAGTCCACAAATGCGCCTCTGACATCTGAGTCACATCAGGATCACCTACACCCTTTGTCTGGTGATAATTATCTGGATTCTGGACCCTACTTCATCTGGCCCTAGATCCAACATGAAAAATTTTGGAACAAATGCTTTCCTGTTTTGGATTCTGGGAGTCTTGGACCAGACCTCTGATGCCCATGGAATAGAATGTGTTAACAGCTCTGCAGAATGGCCTATCTGTGGTTCCCCACAGTCAGTCGGATACTTGGAAATGGAAATTTGTGACTCAGGGAAAACAAGGGTGATTGGGGTGTCACCTATGAAGATTGTACTGTGTGATGTTAAGGTGGAGGAAGAGAAGGAGAGGCCACTTGATACATTGCTTGCCATCCACTGGAGCACATGCTCTTTCTGACCCTCATCTACAAGGCATACCACTGTGCGTCTGCCAAAGAAAAGGGGTTGAGTAGTCCGTCCAATAACAGAAGTTGTCAGTTGTCTTTGGATAGGATGAGACAGTGTTTGCTCAGTTGAGCTTTCATTAACATTAACATTTAACCCACATACACGTTGAACTCCAAGCCTATTTCCCCTTCTACTATGACCTCGCTCTTTACCGCTCATGTTGTATGCAGCTAATTCACAACCTTTGGCTCACATCTGTCAGTCACCTGTCACTAAATGAACAATAAATATTTATTTTCTTAGATAGTGTGCCTGAAGAACACTGTTACACCGAACAATTTTTAAGTGGAAATCTGGTCTTCTGATTTCTCTGATTTCTCACAGAAACACAATTTTATTACAAACACTTTCTATTAGCTAATTGGGCCTCCAAGCTGCACCCCAGTATTAGGACTAAGGATTTTTAAGTGGAAATTTGGCCTTCTGATTACTCACTAAAACACAATATCATCACAAATGATTTGTATTAGCAAGTTGGGCCTCATGGCTGCACCCCATATTAGGCCTAAGGATTTTTAAGTGAAAATCTGGTCTTCTGATTTCTCACTGAAACACAGTTTTACCACATATGATTTGGATTAGCAAATGGGGCCTCCTGAGACTGCAACACAATTTTTTCATAACCTAGTTAGATGCGGGAAGATCAATTTCACACACACAGGATCCTAACTAGCTGACTGACAAGTTCACTTGCAGCACAAGTAGGAGCAGCTTATTTGCACTGTGATACTGAGAAAATGGCATTTCACTGCACTTCAAAACTCGATAGAACAATACCGTTTCCACCTTAAAGAACATAAACACCATAATTTTGTAAGGGACCAGCAGTAATTTAAAGAAAACACAGCTTACCAAATTCCCACCAATGAACATTTTCCTAGGATTTTTTAAACAGACATTTCTTCCACAGACACTGATTTATCAGATTCAGATGCACGCCCTAAGACAGCTAGAAGGAGACAAAGGAGTCAGGGTAACCAAACGAGACGTCCTAATCTGGGAGCACTCATTTTTTAGACCAAGAATATTTTTTGAGAAACAGGCCCGGTCCCAAAAACAACTATTGCCTTCACATGCTGCTCAGGTCATCAACCTCTCGTCACTCTCAGTGATTTGGAAGTTCAAGTTCTAAATAAAGGTCTTAATTTTGTGCCCACTTCTTACTTCCATTTTTTTGAAAATGTTAGAGATCCTCTCCTTTTTACAAGAAAATTAAGGTGGAGAAACATTTTATTAGAGAGGATAAACGTATGTGCCAGGACATGAATATCCCAGACTCCTTACTATCAGATGTTAGATTTCTCCATGGTTTGACGGACTCCACTCCAGAGCACTTGGGCGAGGAATCCTTTGCTAAACTTAAAGGGAATCTGTCACCCCATTTTAGGCCTATAAGCTATGCAGTGCGCAGGGAAAGGTCAGAGAGGCCCGGCATCAGGGCAGACAAAGTACGCCAGCGCAGGAACAGTGACAGGAAGCAAAGAAGAGGACGACATCGTATGAAGATGGGAGGTGCCGGACCCGGACCACGATGCCCATCGGACTGGTCAGCATCGGAACCGCCACTGGGTGAGTATAATCTAACTTGTTTTTCTTATCTTTCATGTTACATCGGGGGCTTATCTACAGCATTACAGAATGCATTATAGAATGCTGTAGATAAGCCCCTGATGGCGGTGGCCTTAGCTTATAGGCCTAAAATGAGGTGACAGATTCCCTTTAAAGAAAAAAGCCAGAAAATGCCCCCATTCAGGGGGATTAATCCACTTTTGATGTGTTTGTAGAACTGGTAACCAAGGACCTGGAGAAACTTGAAAATAAAACCAAAGGTGGAAAATACAATTTCTCTAGACCAGAAAAAGACTCCAATATTGTAATTAAATCCTCTTGATAAAGGGAGTAATATTGTTGTCATGGACCACAAAAACTATTAAGAAATGTGTTAGACCATATTGAATGATCAGGGTTATTATGAGAAAATGTCCTCTATTCCTACACCCATCTTTACCAGGCAACTCAAAGAAATTTTGGATATTGTACTGATGAAATCTCTCACTGATAAAACTGAATATGACTACCTGTATCTGTTACATCCAGTTATAGAGACTTTTTACTGTCTCCCCAAAATCCATAAAGGTTTTACACCTCTAAAGGGGAGACCAACAGTCTCTGGGATCAACAGGTTTTGTCATCACATAGGGATTTATTTAGATGAGCTACTAAAACCCTATGTCACATCATTGAACTCATATATGAGGGTTTCAACAGACCTCTTGAGAAAACTAGATGGTGTAATTTTGGAACCAAATACTATCCTATACATCATTGATGTTGAGGCAGTCTATTCCTCCATTAATCTTCATGATGGCTTGAAGTCTGTTGAATATTTTATAAAAAGTAAAGGTCAACAATTTGCAAGTCACAACACATTTTTATTATATCTGCTTGAATCTTGCCTCACAAAAAATTTATTCTTTTCAATGGTTCATTCTACCACCAGCTCAGGGACACAGCAATATTCAGTCCATGTGCATCATCCTATGCCAATTTGCTCCTGGGATGGTGGGAAGAAACCATTGTTTTTAGTGACTCCTTTATTGAAGAACAGACCAAAATAACATTATGGTCTCGGTACATTGATGATGTACTGTTGATATGGAATTACAACTGCCTTGGACTTTCCTTTACCCATGAATATCATAAAACCGAGCTTCCATTTCTGGATCTTTGTATCTAAAAGACGTTGGATGTTCACCTCAATACCAAAACATTCAGGAAACCGACCTCCACCCAAGCCTCCATCCAGTTCTACTGAAGAAGGGCATCCACAAGGGGCAATATTTAAGAATGCAACGCAATTGCTCTTCTGAAAATGATTATCAAAATTAAGATGCTGATTTGCGGATGCAGTTTTTGGATAGGCATTACTCAGATGACATTCTTAGAAAGGCCTACAATGAGATAAAAAATGTCAATAGAACACAAATATTGGTACCAACTCCCAATAAAGATGAGCCACCCTCGTGTCGGTACATCTCCACCTTTAACAACGGTGCATAACAGGTTCGGGCAATATTAAAGTAACATTGGGCCATTCTACATATGGATGAGGACATTGGGGATCTGGTGGGATCTTACCCCCCAAATTTCCTTCCAGAAAGGGAAGTCTATAGGTGATAGACTTGAACGTAGTCATTATATCCCGCCGAAAAAAAAAAAACCTGGCTAACAACTCAGCTCAAAGGATATTACAAATGCAGTGTCTGCATAGCAAGCCCTGTCATATCAACAGGGCATCACTTTAAGAGTAACATCACAGACCAGGAATATCAAATACATAATTTTATCAATTGCTACACAAAATGGGTCATTTTACAGAGCTGTTTGCCCATGTGGCTTAGAATATGTAGGCAAAACAATATGTGAGTTTAGAAGAGGAGTATTTGAACATTTGAGATATATTTAGTAAGAACAAGGCGCACTATCATTCATCAACAATAAATCATAACTAGATAATAGGGTGCAACACGTAGTCTGGACTGAAAACTATGAAGTAAGTAGAAAAGAGACCAAGTGAATAATGGTGTGCACACCTAACACAATATAAACATTAAATATGGTAATCTTTATTGTACATCCTAAAAACACACAAGAAAATAGGTTAAAGGTACTGTCACACTAGACGATATCGCTAGCGATCCGTGACGTTGCAGCGTCCTCGCTAGCGATATCGTCCAGTGTGACAGGCAGCAGCGATCAGGCCCCTGCTGGGAGATCGCTGGTCCGGGAAGAAAGTCCAGAACTTTATTTCGTCGCTGGACTCCCCGTAGACATCGCTGAATCGGCGTGTGTGACACCGATTCAGCGATGTCTTCACTGGTAACCAGGGTAAACATCGGGTAACTAAGCGCAGGGCCACGCTTAGTAACCCGATGTTTACCCTGGTTACCAGCGTAAAAAAACAAACAGTACATACTTACATTCAGCTGTCTGTCCCTTGCCGTCTGGTTCCTGCACTGACTGCTGGTAAAGTGAAAGCAGAGCACAGCCACAGCGGTGAGTCACCGCTGTGTGACTCACCGCTGTGCTGTGCTTTCACTTTCACTTTACGGCCAGCAGTCAGTGCAGGAACCAGACGGCAAGGGACAGACAGCTGAATGTAAGTATGTACTGTTTGTTTTTTTACGCTGGTAACCAGGGTAAACATCGGGTTACTAAGCGCGGCCCTGCGCTTAGTTACCCGATGTTTACCCTGGTTACCGGGGACCTCGGGATCGTTGGTCGCTGGAGAGCTGTCTGTGTGACAGCTCTCCAGCGACCAAACAGCGACGCTGCAGCGATCCGGATCGTTGTCGGTATCGCTGCAGCGTCGCTAAGTGTGACGGTACCTTAAAACCACTTAAAAACATGTACAAAACATGAAAACAAATGGCACCCCAGCACAAAGGGTAACCATATGGGACAACAAAAAGATAAATGGATCTCCACTGATAAGTAAATAAGCCAGGCACACAAGGAGTAAATATAACTCAGTAAACAAATTTAATGCGACTCCCGCCAGGGCAGTGAGGTACTCGGAACCGGGTCAGACAGTTCTTTGGGGAAGTCAGAGGGCCGTGACCTGACTATGTGGCCCTGGGCATGCAATAAAAATGCAAGGGGGGAAATTATATGGGATTGATTTTTGACGCCACCTGTGGTGTTTGGCAAGGGGTGGCAAATGCTGCAGTTCAGGTCCACTGGGGCCGGTGGTGACACAGCAAAGATGGTACAGCTCCCCACAGGTAGAGCGGGGCTCCAGGGCAAATATAACAATTGGTTCAGGTAGTGCTGAACTTTGGGGTGCAGAAAATAAGCAAGGGACACAGTAAAGTGCAGTTTTCTTTACCTTTTTACTTCTTAATAGACGACTTGGCAGTCTGAGGTACCAGCTACAGATGACCAAAGGAGTCAGACTAGCCTGGAAGCATTCAGGGGATCCACCCTGCCAGGTGGGGTTGAAGAACTTCCTGCTGCGCTCTCTTTATGGGTCCCTGCTGCCTGTAGCTAAGCTGCAGCCCTCTCCTGCATGTTGGCTTTGACCTGTATGGCAGAAAGTGCGAACTAAAGGTACCTTCACACTGAACAATTTAACAACGATATTGCTAGCGATCCGTGACGTTGCAGCATCCTGGATAGCGATATCGTTGTGTTTGACACGCAGCAGCAATCTGGATCCTGCTGTGACATCGTTGGTCGGAGCAGAAAGGCCAGAACTTTATTTCCGATTCAGCGATGTCTTCACTGGTAACCAGGGTAATCATCGGGTTACTAAGCGCAAGGCCGCGCTTAGTAACCCAATGTTTACCCTGGTTACCAGTGTAAATGTAAGAAAAACAAACACTACATATTTACATTCCGGTGTCTGTCACGTCCCTCGGCGTTCTGCTTCCCTGCACTGTCAGCGCCGGCCAGCCGTAAAGCAGATTACAGCGGTGACGTCACCACTCTGCTTTACGGCTGGGCGGCGCTCACAGTCAGTGCAGGGAAGCAGAGCGCCAGGGGACAGACACTGGAATGTAAGTATGTACTGTTTTTTTTTTTTAAACATTTACACTGGTAACCAGGGTAAACATCGGGTTACTAAGCGCGGCCCTGCGCTTAGTCACCCGATGTTTACCCTGGTTACCAGGGGACTTCGCATAGTTGGTCGCTGGAGAGCTGTCTGTGTAACAGCTCTCCAGCGACCACACAGTGATGTTCAGTGATCGACATTGTTGTCTAGATCGCTGCAGCATCGCTAAATGTGACGGTACCTTTACTGGCCCCAGGTTCCTGGTCTGCTGTGGTGCCTCCGGGTGCTCGGTATAGCGAGAGAGCTTGCAGTCCCCTGCTCTCCAGATTCGGCTGTCGGGGCATACAGTACCCACACAGCCAAGGACTCTAGCATCCTCCTAGTCAGCACTTCACTCCGGGGACAGCTCTGACACAGCTGCAATTCCCCAGAGCCCTTGTCTCCACTCCTCTCTCTCCCCTCTCCTCAGACTCAGATTAACTAACTCCGCCTCCAGGCCAGAAATTATAGGGAAGCTTCCCTGAAACTGTGTGCCAGAGCTGCCCCTTCTGGTCTGGAGCACAGAAAAGTGCTGGATGCTTGAGTTACCTGGTATGGGGACCCCTCCTTGCTTCCATGCATGACATCCCCCACTGTGAGGTAGGCAATGCCACTGTGGCAACCGGATTCATGGGGTGCCACAATAATAAACATGGACCAGAATCACTTAATAATGTAGGGTGTTCTTAAAGCATATTGACCATACAAAAGCATCAATGCTGGTCAATCAGAAGCTGAGAGATTCCCCCTAGCAATGTATGTAAAGTGCTGTGTTACCCATATGCAAAATAATCAGCATGGCTGAAACGTTTCAGAGATGAATAAACCAGCAACCTGGTGTAATGCAAATTGCATAGTATAACCTGTACACACTTAGTAGCAAAGTATCAATGCAAAGAATAAAGATCAAGGTGAGTAAACATCAAATTGTGCTGGCCTGCAAAGAAATGTAGTACCGGAGCAAGGGGTAAAATCCGGAGCAAGGGGTAAAATCCGGATCTACGTCCTTCTAAAGAACCTAAATAGTAACATATAGTAGTTAGCAGTTAGTACGTAAGTAAGCAGTTAGTAAGCGTTATGCATTCCAAAAAGTTCTTTTAAGAGCTGAAGATTGTCAAGATTAGTTGTTTCTTAGATGGGGATTTAGTAGGGAGAGATTTAGTAGGATTGAGAGTGAAAATCGGGCATTGGGGGTTCGCATCATTCAAAGTACATGCTGCAGATCTCTACTAATTTCCACTGTGTTGTATAGTAGTTAGTAGAGTTGAGCGACCTTTACTTTTATAGGATCGGGTCGGGTTTCACGAAACCCGACTTTTTCAAAAGTCGGGTCGAGTGAAATCGGCCGATCCTATAAAAAAGTCGGGGTCGGGGTCGGCCGAAACTGGAAACCCAATGCAGTGCATTGGGTTTCCAATGGTTCCCAGGGTCTGAAGGAGCGGAAACTCTCCTTCAGGCCTTGGGATCCATAATTAAGTGTAAAATAAAGAATTAAAATAAAAAATATCGCCATACTTACCCTCTGATGCGCCCTGGTACTAACCGGGAACCTTCCTTCCTTAGAATCAGCCTTCTAGGACCTTGCGGTGACGTCGCGGTGACGTCCAGGCTTGTGATTGGTCGCGCGGCCGCCCATACCTATTAGGTATATACTCACCCTCGGACGCGCCCTGCTTCTTTCCGGCAGCCTTCCTTCCTAAGAATCAGCCCTTCCAGGACCTTCGGTGACGTCGCGGTGACGTCGCGGCTTGTGATTGGTCGCGCGAGCAGTCACATGGGCGGCCGCGCGACCAATCACAAGCCGCGACGTCACCGCGACGTCACCGCAAGGTCTTGGAAGGCTGATTCTAAGGAAGGAAGGTTCCCGGTTAGTACCAGGGCGCGTCAGAGGGTAAGTATGGCGATATTTTTTATTTTAATTCTTTATTTTACACTTAAATCTGAATTCCGATACCAATTCCCGATATCTTAAACATATCAGGAATCGGTATCGGTATTCCGATTCCAGATTCAGAAGATCGCCGACTTCATGGCCGACCCCACACAGGGGTTGGGTCGGGTTTCATGAAACCCGACTTTGCCAAAAGTCGGCGACTTCTGAAAATTGCCGACCCGTTTCGCTCAACCCTAGTAGTTAGTATTAGGAACAGACTTTGGGATTAGGGTGAAATAGGGAGGGTTTCATCCACTACCAAAATATCAAAATCAGCTATTTGTAGAGTGAAATAATATTAGGTAGTAAAAGCATATACAGTGGGTACGAAAAGTATTCAGACCCCTTAAAATTTTCCATTGCAACCATTTGGTAAATTGAAAAAAGTTCATTTTTTTCTCATTAATGCACACTCTGCACTCCATCTTGAATGAAAAAAACAGAAATGTAGTAATTTTTTCAAATTTATTAAAAAAGAAAAACTGAAAAATCACATGGTCATAAGTAGTGTTGAGCATTCCGATACCGCAAGTATCGGGTATCGGCCGATATTTGCGGTATCGGAATTCCGATACTGAATTCCGATACTTCCCGCGTATCGGATACCGGAATCGGAAGTTCCCAGAATTCAAATTGAACGCAGCAGCCAATGAGGAATGAATGAAAGTGTGGGCACATCCTGTTTAGCATGGTGGGCATGTAAGTACTGGCAAGGCTGGGATTGGCTGCTGAAATGATGTCACTCTGCACTATAAAAAAGCGCTGCTGCCATTTTGCGCTCACTCTGCTGTGATTTCAGTTAGGGACAGGACGCTGTGTTCTAACTGAGGGCCAGTTGAGCTTGCTAATTGCTTTATTTTCCTTTCCAAAGGCTAATTTAGCAAAACGCTGTGTGTTCTTCACTGTTCACCTTGCTCTTGCCTTGCAGCGCTGTTTTAACAGCGTTCTGCAAGGTCTCTGTGTGTGTGTGTGTGTGTGTGTGTGCAGCTCACTCTGTAGTCTGTGTGCAGCCATATACCCGGTTGTATTCAGCTCAGGGGGGGTTCACACTGCCTCACACAGTTGTTCTTTTTTGCTCTTAGTGCAGCCTGCTGCACATTTTTTCTCAAATTTCCTATTAGTGTTTTTCCACCAGTCTCCAGCTCTATTGTGGAAAAACACTACATAGGATAACCTAGAGGGGGGTTTTTGGGCCTTGCAGCGCCGTTTACGGCTGTCTGCACGGTCTCCGTGTGAGCCCAGCTCGCCCTGTAGTCTGTGTGCAGCCATAGCCGGTTGGATTCAGCTCAGGGTTCGTTACTGGCTCATACCTTGAGAAAAATTTTCCTTTTTTTCAAATAGTGCAGCCTGTTTAAAATTTGAAAAAAAAAATTCCTATTAGTGTCTTTCCACTCGTATCCAGCTAAATAGTGGAAAAACACTATATAGGATAACCTAGAGGAGGGTTTTTTGGCCTTGCAGCGCCGTTTACGGCTGTCTGCACGGTCTCCGTGTGAGCCCAGCTCGCCCTGTAGTCTGTGTGCAGCTATAGCCGGTTGGATTCAGCTCAGGGTTCGTTACTGGCTCATACCTTGCGAAAAATTTTCCTTTTTTTTCAAATAGTGCAGCCTGTTTAAAATTTGACAAAAAAAAAATCCTATAAGTGTCTTTCCACTCGTATCCAGCTAAATAGTGGAAAAACACTATATAGGATAACCTAGAGGAGGGTTTTTTGGCCTTGCAGCGCCGTTTACGGCTGTCTGCACGGTCTCCGTGTGAGCCCAGCTCACCCTGTAGTCTGTGTGCAGCCATAGCCGGTTGGATTCAGCTCAGGGTTCGTTACTGGCTCATACCTTGAGAAAAATTTTCCTTTTTTTGAAATAGTGCAGCCTGTTTAAAATTTGAAAAAAAAAAAATTCCTATTAGTGTCTTTCCACCAGTCTCCAGCTCAATTGTGGAAAAACACTACATAGGATAACCTAGAGGGTTTTTTTGGGGCCTTGCAGCGCCGTTTACGGCTGTCTGCACGGTCTCTGTGTGAGCGCAGCTCGCCCTGTAGTCTGTGTGCAGCCATAGCCGGTTGGATTCAGCTCAGGGTGCGTTACTGCCTCATACCTTGAAAAACAATTTCCTTTTTTTCAAATAGTGCAGCCAGTTTAAAATTTGAAAAAAAAAATTCCTATTAGTGTCTTTCCACTTGTATCCAGCTAAATAGTGGAAAAACACTACATAGGATAACCTAGAGGAGGGTTTTTTGGCCTTGCAGCGCCGTTTACGGCTGTCTGCATGGTCTCCGTGTGATTTAAACTAGCTCTGTAGCCCGATCTGCACCAAAAAAAAAGTTAAGTTCACCAAACACAACTTAACACTTGTGTAGGCCACATTTGAAAAATAATAAAGTTTAGTCCACAATTTACAACATTAGTGTTTCTTACACCTGTTAGGAGGAGCATTACAGGAATAAGCACACTAAGGCCTTAGTACTTTTCTGCTTATCTTTATCTGTCAACCAAGATGAAGAGGGCAGGGAGTAAGGCACGTGGGCGTGGGCGCGGAGCAGGGAGAGGAGCAGGGAGAGGACGTGGTGATTCTGTGCCTGCTGCGGGCGCCGGTGACTCGTCGTCACTCAGTTTCAGCAGGGAACAGTCCTTCATGCGCAGCTTTGTCGGAGAGCGCCGTGCACCGCTGCTGCGTGAAGACCAAATTGAAGCCGTTGTCGGGTGGATGGCAGCTAACGCCTCGGCATCGACTTCAGTTAGTGCCACATCCTCTCAGGCACAGAGCACTGGAGAGCAGCCATCTGTCTCTTCACCACCTGCCAAATTGGCCAGGCAGTCAGAGAGCCCAGGACAGGAGCCGTCTCTACTTCTGTTCTCTGAATCTCTTGGCTTGGAAACAGGGGGCCAGCCAAACAGCATTGGAGAAATGGAAGAAGAGGCAGTGTGCAGTGATGCCCAACACCTTTTTCTCTCTGACTCTGAAGAGGCAGGTGGGCCAGTGCCTCCGGTGACCACAGCGCAGTACGCATCTGATGATGAAACTCAGGTGCCGCTTTCTCGTGCGTACTGTGCTGCTGAGACTACCCAGGAGGAGCAGTTGGTGGCAGAGGGTAGTGGAGATGATGAGGTCGTTGACCCATCGTGGCGTGAGGAACAGGAAGGTGGTGGGAGCAGCTCAGAGGAAGAGCTTCCTCTTACGGGCCAAAGAGGGAGAGGGAGGGGGAAGACTGCGGAGCCTGTAGCCTCCACTTTGGCACCCGTTAGGAGCCTGTCTCTTTCCAAAGCCAAAAAGGGCGCTCCCAAGACTTGCAGTGCCTGGTCCTTTTTTGACACAGTTGCAGATGACATTTGTTTTGTCAAATGCAAGCTGTGTCATCATAAAGTAAAAAGAGGGAAAAATGTCAGCAACCTCAATACCACAAATATGTGGAAACATGTGCGGACCAGGCACGCGGTGGAGTTACAGAAACACACTGAAGATGTAGGCCAACCAACAGCGGCAGCTACCACCTCTTCAGCTCGTGTTGCCTCTTCCTCCAGCTCACGCACAGCTGGTTTGGCTTCCTCCCAGAGACCTTGTGTAATTCCACCCACAGCACCACCTTCCCAGTCATCCTCACACTCCCAGTCTACTCTACAGCCATCGGTAGTACAGGCATGGGAGAAAAGGCGGGCATTCTCGGCCAACCACCCCCGAGCACAGGCTCTGAATGCAGGCATTGCCAAACTGTTGTCCCTGGAAATGCTCTCGTTCAGGCTGGTGGAGACTGACAGCTTCCGTGACTTGATGGCATTGGCAGTCCCACAGTACAAGGTGCCCAGCCGCTTTTACTTCAGCAGGCAGGCTGTCCCTGCCCTGCACAGGCATGTTGAGGCAAACATAAAACATGCGCTACTGAACGCCGTCAGTAGCAAGGTCCACCTCACCACCGATGCGTGGACCAGTCAGCATGGACAGGGGCGATATGTTTCCCTCACTGCCCATTGGGTTAATGTTGTTGAGCCAGGTACAGATCGTGCGAGTGGCGCAGGACGTGTCCTGCCCACTCCAAGGATTGCAGGAATCCAGTCTGTACGCATCGACTCCTCCTCTTACACCAGTTCCTCTGATTCCTCTCTGCAGGATCCGTCACAGTCCACCCCCACATGGACCCGTGAACGTTTACCTATGACCGACATGAGCACAGCCGTGGCCAAACGTCAGCAGGCCATCTTGAAACTAGTTTCATTGGGGCATCGAAGCCACACAGCGCAGGAGCTCTGGAATGCCATAAAGCAGGAGAGCGATGTGTGGTTACTGCCAGCGAATCTCCAGCCAGGCATGGTAGTGTGTGACAATGGCCGAAATCTGGTGGCAGCTTTGGCCCTTGGCAACCTCACTCACATCCCATGTCTGGCACATGTGCTCAATTTGGTTGTGCAGAGTTTTCTGAGGGACTATCCGGATCTTGATGCCCTGCTGCACAAGGTCCGCCTAGAGTGTGCTCACTTGCGGCGTTCCAGCTTGGCCAGATCCCGCATTGCTGCTCTGCGGCGCCGATTCCGCCTTCCGGAACACCGCATCATATGTGACCTACCTACCCGGTGGAATTCCACGTTACATATGTTGGAGCGGTTGTGTGAGCAGCAGCAAGCAGTTATGGAGTACCAGCTGCATCAGGCGCAAAGAAGTCGCAGTCAGCGCCGATCAGACTTCACAACCACAGAGTGGGCCACTATGAAGGACGTCTGCCAGGTTTTGCGTCCTTTTGATTATTCCACGCGGATGGCAAGTGCAGATGATGCACTAGTCAGCATGACTGTCCCCCTTATCTGCCTGCTTCAGCAAACTTTGCAAGGGTTAAGGGATGATGTGGTGGAAGAGGTGGAGGATGAGGAGTCACCTTTTCCATCAGCTTCTGGAGAGTCAGCGCCACGTGGTTCCTCACAAAGGGGTACGCAGGGGCCAATTTGTGAGGAGGATGAGGAGGAGTCAATGGAGGAGGAAGAGCTCCGTCCAGAGGAGGGAGCGACACAATTGTCCAGTGGTCAGTGTGTACAGCGAGGGTGGGGTGATGACGAGCGGGCAGAGATCATGTCTCAAGCAGGGGACAGCGTTTCTGGGCCAGTTGGCACTCTGCAGCACATGGTGGATTTCATGCTGCAGTGCCTGAGAAACGACCGCCGCATCGACCACATTCTCAACATGCCTGATTATTGGGTGTTCACCCTCCTCGATCCTCGCTACCGGGACAACGTCCAAAACCTCATCCCTGCGTTGACCCGGGAGCGTAAATTGCGGGAGTACCACGACACACTGGTGAATTCCATCATCTTCTCCTGTCCAACTGAGAGGAGTGCTGCTAGTGCTTTACAAAGCAGCTCAGTGCGTCGAGGCAGTGGGGGAGGCTCTGCCCAAAGAGGGAGCAGAAGCAGTGCCTCTGCCCAAGGCAAGCCCAGTATGGCACAACTCTGGCACACTTTTGTGTGCCCGCCCCAAATGTCTACACCATCACCGGCGGCTCCAGTCAGCAGGAGGCAACGGTTCCGTCAGATGGTGACAGACTACATGGCTTGCCCTCTTACTGTACTCCCAGACGGCTCTTCCCCGTTCAAGTTTTGGGTCTCTAAGCTGGATACATGGCCAGAGCTAAGCCAGTATGCATTGGAGGTGCTGGCTTGCCCTGCGGCTAGTGTCTTATCGGAACGTGTCTTTAGTGCCGCAGGTGGTGTACTAACAGACCGTCGCATGCGACTATCCTCCGATAACGTTGACCGGCTTACTTTCCTGAAAATGAACCAGGCCTGGATCTCGCAGGAATTTGCCACTCCTCTGCCTGATTAAGTAATTGGGTGTCATCCAGGTCTCCTGCTGTGTTCATCTTTCTACCACCTGAACTGCTATTCCTGGGCTCCAACACCGCCAGTTGCGGCTCAGAAGTGCAGGCTGCACAGTAAAAACATACGACCCAGTGTAATTGGGTTTCAGTAACGTCAGCTGATCCCCAGCTGTGTAGCCGGCAATGTGTCCTGCGACCGCCACGCTGGCACAACAACCTAAATGTAAGGGAACCTGTCCCCCCCCCCCCCCCCCCGTCGTTTGTTACTGAAAGAGCCATCTTGTGCAGCAGTAATGCTGCACAAGGAAAAGGTAGCTTTTTTTTTTTAGCTCTTTGCACACGCAGAACTTAACACTTATAAAATGTGTTCACTGATACCGTTATACCGTCCCGGAGCTGGGACTTTCCTTCGTAATGTGACGCAGCACAGCCGTCATTCCTACCCCCTTGGTGCCATGCGCTGCCTCCTCAGCGTTGTTTTAAGCTGTCACGGAGCCTGCGCTGTTCTGTTATCCCTTGGGCATGCCCTATTTGCGCTGCCTGTCTTCTGACATAATTTGGTGTCAGGCTGGCTGCGCCTGTGCGGCCGCGGTGCCCGAGATCCCGCCTCGCAGTGTCTTCTGATTGAGTCACACTGCGGGCCTGGGATCCATGGGCATGCGCAGTGCATATCTTCCCCTCGGGCTCTCGCTCATTTCCCTCCGCCTTCTTTAGACTGTGCGCCGTCAGCTGATCCCTAGCATGCCACGGCCGTGACACCGCACAGTCTGAAGAAGAGGGAAGGAGGGGAGTGAGAGTCGAGGTTATGCACTGTGCATGCCCATGGTTCCAAGGCCCGCAGTGGGATTACGTTAGATGAGACTGCGAGGTGGGATCTGGAGCAGCGTGGACGCACAGGCACTGACAGCCTGACACCAAATTATGTCAGAAGACAGGCAGCGCTAATTGGGCATGGCCAAGGGCTAACAGAACAGCGCAGGCTCCGTGACAGCTTAAAACAACGCTGAGGAGGCAGCGCACGGCATCAAGGGGATAGGAATGACAGCTGTGCTGTGTCCCATTACAAAGGAAATTCGCACCTCCGGAACGGTTTAACGGTATAAAGGGACACATTTTTAGTGTTTACTTCGGTGTTTGCAAGGAGCATAATTAAAAGAGCAACCTTTTCCTTTTGCATCCTTAGTGCTGCACAACATGGCTCTTTCAGCTACAAACGTCTTGGGGGGGGGTTAAAGGTTTCCTTTCAACTTGCTCCAATCAGGCTTCGGCCTACACTCTGTTCCTCTGCTCCTCCTGCTGTCCCTGGGCTCTAACACCGCCAGTTGGTGCCTGGAAGTGCTGTGTGCACAGTCAACAGTCGCTCCTCTGTTATTGGGGTTCAGTAACGTCAGCTGATCCCCAGCTGTGTGTGCGGCAATACCTCCAATCTGCTCCTCCTGCTGTCCCTGGGCTCTAACACCGCCAGTTGGTGCCTGGAAGTGCTGTGTGCACAGTCAACAGTCGCTCCTCTGTTATTGGGGTTCAGTAACGTCAGCTGATCCCCAGCTGTGTATCCGGCAACGTGTCATGCGACCGCCACGCTGGCACAACTAAAATGTAAGGGGACCTGTCCCCCCCCCCCAGGCGTTTGTTACTGAAAGAGCCACCATGTGCAGCACTAATACTGCACAAGGGAAAGGTCGCTCTTGAAATTATGCTCCTTGCAAACGCTGAACTACACACTCATGTAATGTGTCCCCTCACACCGTCCAACCGTCCCGGAGGTGGGACTTTCCTTTGTAATGTGACGCAGCACAGCCGTCATTGCTACCCCCTTGGCACCGTGCGCTGCCTCCTTAGCGTTGTTTGATTCCGTCATGGACCCTGCGCTGTTATGTTATCCCTTGGCCATGCACAGTTTGCGCTGCCCGTCCTCT
The DNA here is from genome assembly GCF_032444005.1 of Ranitomeya imitator. NCBI lineage: Eukaryota > Metazoa > Chordata > Amphibia > Anura > Dendrobatidae > Ranitomeya > Ranitomeya imitator. The sequence goes on along the minus strand of NC_091282.1, from coordinate 1,056,003,694 downwards.
GACATCATTTGTTGTCGTCCTGGCTGCGCCTGTGCGTCCACGCTGCCCGAAATCACACCTCGCAGTGTCGTCTAATGTGATCCCACAGTGGGCCTGGTATCCATGGCCATGCGCAGTGCATATACTAGCCTCTCACTCCCCTTCTTCACGCTTCTTCAGACTAGGCGGCGTCAGCTGATCCCTAATAGCATGCCACGGCCGTGACGCCGCACAGTCTGAAGAAGCAGGAAGGAGGTGAGTGAGAGGCGATGATATGCACTGCGCATGCCCATGGATCCCTGGCCCGCAGTGGGACTACATTAGATGACACTGCAAGGTTGGATCTCGGGCAGCTTGGACGCACAGGCACTGCCAGCCTGACACCTACATGATGTCAGAAGACGGGCACCGCTAACTGTGCATGGCCAAGGGATAACATTACAGCGCGGGCTCCGTGACAGAACCAAACAACGTTGAGGAGGTGGCGCCCGGCACCAAGGGGGTTGGAATGACGGCTGTGCTGTGTCACATTACAAAGGAAAGTCCCACTTCCGGGATGGTTTGACGGTGTGAGGGGACACATTATATGAGTGTGTACTTCAGCGTTTGCAAGGAGCATAATTTTCGGAACAACCATTTTCCATGTGCAGTATTACTGCTGTACAAGATGGCTCTTTCAGCAACAAATGCCTGGGGGGGGGGTTAAAGGTTCCCTTTCAACTTGCTCCACTGCAGGCTTCGGCCTACACTCTGCTCCTCTTTGATTCCCTGGGTTTCAACACTGTCAGTTGCCACCTGGAAGTGTTGTCTACACAGAAAAAACACTAGGTGATGTGTCAGTGGGGTTCAGCACCGCCAGCTGTTCCCCTGCTGTGTAGTCGGCAACGTGTCCAGCACAAGCCACGCTGGCACAACAGAACAAAAGCTGCCACCAGTGCAGGCTTCGGCCTACACTCTGCTCCTCTCCTCCTCCTGCTGACCCTGGGCTCAAACACCGCTAGTTTTTGCCCAGAAGTGCTAGCTGCACAGAGAAAAACACCAGCCAATGTGTTAGTGGGGTTCAGCAACGCCAGCTGTTCCCCTGCTGTGTAGCCGGCAACGTGACCTGCAAACGCCATGCAGGCACAGGAACTGAAATTAAAAGGGAACCTGGCCCCACCCCCCCAGGTGTTTCTATGTATAACAGCCACCTAGTACAGCAGTACTGCTGCATTTGTACAAGGTGGCTGACTTTTTCTCCTTGCCCACGTGGAACTCAACACGTACAAAATGTGTCTCATTGAGACCATTCCACTGTCCCTGAGGTGTGACTTTCCTTTGTAATGATACGCAGCACCCCCCTTGGTAGCGTTTCCCGTCTTTTGTCATCATGGTTAGCTGGCTGCGCCTGTGCATCCGCCCTGCTAGAAACAACGCCCCTCGTTGTCATATTTATTTTGTCAGCGAGGGTGTGGTTTATGGGCACGAGCAGTGCATATGTTCGCCTGTCTTAACTCATCTCCTTCCGCCTTCTTCAGACTGTGCGGCCTCCTGGCCGTGGTAAGCGATAAGGGATCAGCTGAGGCAGCCCAGTCTGGAGCAGGTGTAAGGACATGTGTAAGCGGCAAACCTATTTACTGCACAAGGCCACGAATCCCAGCCACGCAGTGTGATTTTTTGAAAACACACTGTGGGTCTGGGATTCATGTCCATCGCTAACCGCAACGGCCGACATGAAATGAGGTCAGAAGACAGGAAGCGCTCACAGCGCATGGCCAAGGGATCACAATAGCGCAGACTCCTGTACAGCAAATAACAACGCTCAGGAATCTGCGCCCAGTACCTAGGTGCAAATTTTGACACCTGTGCTGCGTCTCGTTAAAAAGACAAGTCACGCCTCCACAACTGTTTGACAGTATAATGGGCTAAATAGTGTACGTGTTTTAGTCAGCGTGTGCAAGGAGCAAAACAAATAGAGCAACCTTTTACTTGTGCAGCATTAATGCTGCACAAGGTGTGGCTCTTGTACCTTGCAACACCTGAGGGGGGTTAAAGGTAACCTTTGAAATTGGTTCAACTAGGCTTCGGCCTACACTCTGCTCCTCTACTCCTCCTGCTGACCCTGGGCTCAAACACCGCTAGTTTTTGCCCGGAACTGCTAGCTGCACAGAGAAAAACACCAGCCAATGTGTTAGTGGGGTTCAGCACCGCCAGCTGTTCCCCTGCTGTGTAGTCGGCAACGTGTCCAGCACAAGCCACGCTGGCACAACAGAACAAAAGCTGCCACCAGTGCAGGCTTCGGCCTACACTTTGCTCCTCTCCTCCTCCTGCTGACCCTGGGCTCAAACAACGCCAGTTTCTGCCCGGACATGCTAGCTGCACAGAGAAAAACACCAGCCAATGTGTTAGTGGGGTTCAGCACCGCCAGCTGTTCCCCTGCTGTGTAGCTGGCAACGTTTCCTGCAAACGCCACGCAGGAACATGAACTGAAATTGAAGGGAGCCTGCCCCCCACCCCCCAGGTGTTTCTATGTATAACAGCCACCTTGTACAGCAGTACTGCTGCATTTGTACAAGGTGGCTGACTTTTTCTCCTTGCACACGTGGAACTCAACAAGTACAAAATGTGTCTCATTACAGACCATTACAATGTCCCTGAGGTGTGACTTTCCTTTTTAATGACACGCAGCACCCCCATTGTTAGCGCTGCCCGTCTCCTGACATCATTGGTTGGCTGGCTGTGCCTGTGCGTCCCCCCTGCCCGACACAACGCCCCCCGTTGTCTCATATATTTTGACTGCGAGGGTGTGATTGATGGGCACGAGCAGTGCATATGTTCCCCTGTTTTCACTCCCCTCCTTCCGCCTTCTTCTGACTGTGCGGCCTCATGGCCGCGGCATGCGATAAGGGAACAGCTGAGGCCGCCCAGTCTGAAGCAGGTGTAAGGACATGTGTGAGCGGCGAACATATTTACTGCACAAGGCCACGAATCCCGGCACCGCAGTGTGACTTTAGGAAAAGCCACTGTGGGTCTGGGATTTATGGCCATCGTTAACCGCACCGGCCAACATGAAATGAGGTCATGAGACGGCCTGCACTAACAGGGTATTGCCAAGGGATAACACAAGAGCGCAGTTTCCTGTACTGCAAATAACAACGGTAAGGAATCTGCGCACAGCACCTAGGTGTAAATTTGTACACCTGTGCTGCGTCACCGTAAAAAGACTAGTAGTCACGCCTCCACTACTGTTTGACAGTATAATGGGCTAAATAGTGTACGTGTTTAATTTAGCGTGTGCAAGGAGCAAAATTAAATAGAGCAACCTTTGACTTGTGCATCATTAATGCTGTTCAAGGTGTGGCTCTTGTACCTTGCAACACCTGAGGGGGGGGTTAAAGGTAACCTTTGAAATTGGTTCAACTAGGCTTCGGCCTACACTCTGCTCCTCTACTCCTCCTGCTGACCCTGGGCTCAAACACCGCTAGTTTTTGCCCGGAAATGCTAGCTGCACAGAGAAAAACACCAGCCAATGTGTTAGTGGGGTTCAGCACCGCCAGCTGTTCCCCCGCTGTGTAGCCGGCATCGTGTCCAGCACAAGCCACGCTGGCACAACCGACCAAAAGCTGCCACCAGTGCAGGCTTCGGCCTACACTTTGCTCCTCTCCTCTTCCTCCTGCTGACCCTGGGCTCTAACACCGCTAGTTTTTGCCCGGACATGCAATCTGCACAGAGAAAAACACCAGTCAATGTGTCAGTGGGGTTCAGCAACGCCAGCTGTTCCCCTGCTGTGTAGCTTGCAACGTGACCTGCAAACGCCACGCAGGCACATGTACTGAAATTGAAGGGAGCCTGCCCCCCACCCACAGGTGTTTCTATGTATAACAGCCACCTTGTACAGCAGTACTGCTGCATTTGTACAAGGTGGCTGACTTTTTCTCCTTGCCCACGTGGAACTCAACACGTACAAAATGTGTCTCATTAGAGACCATTACAATGTCCCTGAGGTGTGACTTTCCTTTGTAATGACACGCAGCACCACCCTTGTTAGCGCTGCCCGTCTTTTGACATCATTGGTTAGCTGGCTGCGCCTGTGCATCTCCCCTGCTCGAAACAACGCCCCTCGGTGTCTTATTTTTTTGGACAGCGAGGGTGTGATTGATGGGCATGTGCAGTGCATATGTTTGCCTGTGTTCACTCATCTCCTTCCGCCTTCTTCAGACTGGGTGTCCTCATGGCCGCGGCAGGCGATAAGGGATCAGATGAGGCCGCCCAGTCTGAAGCAGGTGTAAGGACATGTGTGAGCGGCAAACATATTTAGTGCACCAGGGCACGAATCCCAGCACCGCAGTGTGATTTTTTAAAAACACACTGTGGGTCTGGGATTCATGTCCATCGCTAAACGCAACGGCCAACATGAAATGAGGTCATAAGACAGGAAGCGCTCACAGCGCATGGCCAAAGGATCACAAGAGCGCAGACTCCTGTACAGCAACTAACAACGCTCAGGAAGCTTCGCCCATGCAAAAAGGTGTTGTTTTCGACACCTGTGCTGCTTTTCTTTAAAAAGACAAGTCACGCCTCCACTACTGTTTAACAGTATAATGGGCTAAATAGTGTACGTGTTGCATTCAGCTTGTGCACGTAGACAAATTAATAGAGCAACCTTTTACTTGTGCAGCATTAATGCTGCAGAAGGAGTGGCTCTTGTACTTTGTAACACCTGAGGGGGGGTTAAAGGTAACCTTTGAAATTGGTTCAACTAGGCTTCGGCCTACACTCTGCTCCTCTCCTCCTCCTGCTGACCCTGGGCTCTAACAACGCTAGTTTTTGCCCGGAAATGCTAGCTGCACAGAGAAAAACACCAGCCAATGTGTTAGTGGGGTTCAGCACCGCCAGCTGTTCCCCCGCTGTGTAGCCGGCATCGTGTCCAGCACAAGCCACGCTGGCACAACCGACCAAAAGCTGCCACCAGTGCAGGCTTCGGCCTACACTTTGCTCCTCTCCTCCTCCTCCTGCTGACCCTGGGCTCAAACACCGCTAGTTTTTGCCCGGAAATGCTAGCTGCACAGAGAAAAACACCAGCCAATGTGTTAGTGGGGTTCAGCACCGCCAGCTGTTCCCCTGCTGTGCAGCTTGCAACGTGACCTGCAAACGCCACGCAGGCACATGAACTGAAATTGAAGGGAGCCTGGCCCCCACCCCCAGGTGTCTCTATGTATAACAGCCACCTTGTACAGCAGCACTGCTGCATTTGTACAAGGTGGCTGATGTTTTCTCCTTGCCCACGTGGAACTCAACACGTACAAAATGTGTCTCTTTGAGACCATTCCACTGTCCCTGAGGTGTGACTTTCCTTTCTAATGATACGCAGCACCCCCCTTGGTAGCGCTTCCCGTCTTCTGACATCATTGGTTGGCTACTTGCGCCTGTTCGTCCGCCCTGCCTGAATAAAATGCTCCTCGTTGTCTTAATTATTTTGACTGCGAGGGTGTGATTGATGGGCACGAGCAGTGCATATGTTCGCCTGTCTTAACTCATCTCCTTCCGCCTTCTTCAGACTGTGCGGCCTCCTGGCCGTGGTAGGCGATAAGGGATCAGCTGAGGCCGCCCAGTCTGGAGCAGGTGTAAGGACATGTGTAAGCGGCAAACCTATTTACTGCACAAGGCCACGAATCCCAGCCACGCAGTGTGATTTTTTGAAAACACACTGTGGGTCTGGGATTCATGTCCATCGCTAACCGCAACGGCCGACATGAAATGAGGTCAGAAGACAGGAAGCGCTCACAGCGCATGGCCAAGGGATCACAATAGCGCAGACTCCTGTACAGCAAATAACAACGCTCAGGAATCTGCGCCCAGTACCTAGGTGCAAATTTTGACACCTGTGCTGCGTCTCGTTAAAAAGACAAGTCACGCCTCCACAACTGTTTGACAGTATAATGGGCTAAATAGTGTACGTGTTTTAGTCAGCGTGTGCAAGGAGCAAAACAAATAGAGCAACCTTTTACTTGTGCAGCATTAATGCTGCACAAGGTGTGGCTCTTGTACCTTGCAACACCTGAGGGGGGTTAAAGGTAACCTTTGAAATTGGTTCAACTAGGCTTCGGCCTACACTCTGCTCCTCTACTCCTCCTGCTGACCCTGGGCTCAAACACCGCTAGTTTTTGCCCGGAACTGCTAGCTGCACAGAGAAAAACACCAGCCAATGTGTTAGTGGGGTTCAGCACCGCCAGCTGTTCCCCTGCTGTGTAGTCGGCAACGTGTCCAGCACAAGCCACGCTGGCACAACAGAACAAAAGCTGCCACCAGTGCAGGCTTCGGCCTACACTTTGCTCCTCTCCTCCTCCTGCTGACCCTGGGCTCAAACAACGCCAGTTTCTGCCCGGACATGCTAGCTGCACAGAGAAAAACACCAGCCAATGTGTTAGTGGGGTTCAGCACCGCCAGCTGTTCCCCTGCTGTGCAGCTTGCAACGTGACCTGCAAACGCCACGCAGGCACATGAACTGAAATTGAAGGGAGCCTGGCCCCCACCCCCAGGTGTTTCTATGTATAACAGCCACCTTGTACAGCAGTACTGCTGCATTTGTACAAGGTGGCTGATGTTTTCTCCTTGCCCACGTGGAACTCAACACGTACAAAATGTGTCTCTTTGAGACCATTCCACTGTCCCTGAGGTGTGACTTTCCTTTCTAATGATACGCAGCACCCCCCTTGGTAGCGCTTCCCGTCTTCTGACATCATTGGTTGGCTACTTGCGCCTGTTCGTCCGCCCTGCCTGAATAAAATGCTCCTCGTTGTCTTAATTATTTTGACTGCGAGGGTGTGATTGATGGGCACGAGCAGTGCATATCTTCGCCTGTCTTAACTCATCTCCTTCCGCCTTCTTCAGACTGTGCAGCCTCATGGCCGCGGCATGCGAGAAGGGATCAGCAGAGGCCGCCCAGTCTGAAGCAGGTGTAAGGACGTGTGTGAGCGGCCAAAATATTTACTGCTCAAGGCCACGAATCCCAGCACCGCAGTGTGGCTTTATGAAAAGACACTGTGGGTCTGGGATTTATGGCCATCGTTAACCGCACCGGCCAACATGAAATGATGTCATAAGATTGGCAGCGCTAACAGGGCATTGCCAAGGGATAACACAAGAGCACAGACTCCTGTACAGCAAATAACAATGCTCAGGAAGCTGCGCCAAGCACCAAGGCGTTATTTTGGACACCTGTGCTGCGTCTCATCAAAAAACCAATTCACGCATCCACTACAGTTTGACTGTAGAATGGGGTAAATTGTGTATGTCTTTCATTCAGCGTGTGCAAGTAGACAAATTAATAGAGCAACCTTTCACTTGTGCAGCATTAATACTGCACAAGGTGTGTCTCTTGTACTTTGTAACACCTGAGGGGGGGGTTAAAGGTTTCCTTTGAAATTGGTTCAACTAGGCTTCGGCCTACACTCTGCTCCTCTCCTCCTCCTCCTGCTTCAACACGGGCTCTAACATCGCTAGTTTTGCCCGCAAGTGCTAGCTGCACAGAGAAAAACACACGCCATTGTGTTAGTGGGGTTCAGCAACGCCAGCTGTTCCCCCAGTGTGTAGCCGGCAAAGTGTCCTGCAAACGCAACGCAGACACAAAGCTGCCTCCAGTGCAGGCTTCGGCCTACACTCATCTCCCCCTGCTTACCCTTTGCTCCAACACCGCTAGTTGGGGCTCTAGGAAGACAATCTTTAATAGGCAAGGCAACGCATCTGGGTTCCAGCACCGCCAGCTGGTTCTCGGCAGTGTTCTTGTCACAGGTACTCCCTCGTGCCAAGCCTGGTTTCAGCACCGTCAGCTGTTTCCGGGTTGTGTCAACTTCACTGAGACGCCTATGCTTGCCCCGTCGTGGTGCGGTCGAGTTAGCCAACTCCAGGGTGCCTCCAGTTTAGGAGCTTCCTATGTGGGCTGCGTGAACTGGTAGTCAAGGCTGGTTCTGTAGTGCCAGTAGGCCCAGCTCCCCCTGTAGGACTGTTGGGGTTCGGTAACTGCGGCTGCCTCGCGGCATAGCTGTTCTCTCCTCTCCTGTGGGCCTTGGGGTCCACCACCTGGTTCCAGCACCGTCAGCTGGTTCCGGGCCGAGCCTTTGGCTTAGGTGCCTCCTCCTGGGTATCCGAGTTCCGCCAACGCCAGGCGGTCCTTGGTAGTGCTTTTAAGCGCGGGCACCTACAGCTTAGTAACCGGGTTCCAGCACCGTCAGCTAGTCCTCGGGCGTGCCATTGTCTCTTGCACACTGGGGCAACGCATCCGGGTTCCAGCACCGCCAGCTGGTTCTCGGCAGTGTTTTTGTCACAGGTACTCCCTCGTGCCAAACCTGGTTTCAGCACCGTCAGCTGTTTCCGGGTTGTGTCAAGCTCACTGAGACACCTATGCTTGCCTCGTCGTGGTGCGGTCGGGTTAGCCAACTCCAGGGTGCCTCCAGTTTAGGAGCTTCCTATGTGGGCTGCGTGAACTGGTAGTCAAGGCTGGTTCTGTAGTGCCAGTAGGCCCAGCTCCCCCTGTAGGACTGTTGGGGTTCGGTAACTGCGGCTGCCTCGCGGCCTAGCTGTTCTCTCCTCTCCTGTGGGCCTTGGGGTCCACCACCTGGTTCCAGCACCGTCAGCTGGTTCTGGGCCGAGCCTTTGGCTTAGGTGCCTCCTCCTGGGTATCCGAGTTCCGCCAACGCCAGGCGGTCCTTGGTAGTGCTTTTAAGCGCGGGCACCTACAGCTTAGTAACCGGGTTCCAGCACCGTCAGCTAGTCCTCGGTCGTGCCATTGGCTCTTGCACACTGGGGCAACGCATCCGGGTTCCAGCACCGCCAGCTGGTTCTCGGCAGTGTTTTTGTCACAGGTACTCCCTCATGCCAAACCTGGTTTCAGCACCATCAGCTGTTTCCGGGTTGTGTCAAGCTCACTGAGACACCTATGCTTGCCTCGTCGTGGTGCGGTCGGGTTAGCCAACTCCAGGGTGCCTCCAGTTTAGGAGCTTCCTATGTGGGCTGCGTGAACTGGTAGTCAAGGCTGGTTCTGTAGTGCCAGTAGGCCCAGCTCCCCCTGTAGGACTGTTGGGGTTCGGTAACTGCGGCTGCCTCGCGGCCTAGCTGTTCTCTCCTCTCCTGTGGGCCTTGGGGTCCACCACCTGGTTCCAGCACCGTCAGCTGATTCTGGGCCGAGCCTTTGGCTTAGGTGCCTCCTCCTGGGTATCCGAGTTCCGCCAACGCCAGGCGGTCCTTGGTAGTGCTTTTAAGCGCGGGCACCTACAGCTTAGTAACCGGGTTCCAGCACCGTCAGCTAGTCCTCGGTCGTGCCATTGGCTCTTGCACACTGGGGCAACGCATCCGGGTTCCAGCACCGCCAGCTGGTTCTCGGCAGTGTTTTTGTCACAGGTACTCCCTCGTGCCAAACCTGGTTTCAGCACCGTCAGCTGTTTCCGGGTTGTGTCAAGCTCACTGAGACACCTATGCTTGCCTCGTCGTGGTGCGGTCGGGTTAGCCAACTCCAGGGTGCCTCCAGTTTAGGAGCTTCCTATGTGGGCTGCGTGAACTGGTAGTCAAGGCTGGTTCTGTAGTGCCAGTAGGCCCAGCTCCCCCTGTAGGACTGTTGGGGTTCGGTAACTGCGGCTGCCTCGCGGCCTAGCTGTTCTCTCCTCTCCTGTGGGCCTTGGGGTCCACCACCTGGTTCCAGCACCGTCAGCTGGTTCCGGGCCGAGCCTTTGGCTTAGGTGCCTCCTCCTGGGTATCCGAGTTCCGCCAACGCCAGGCGGTCCTTGGTAGTGCTTTTAAGCGCGGGCACCTACAGCTTAGTAACCGGGTTCCAGCACCGTCAGCTGGTCCTCGGTCGTGCCATTGGCTCTTGCACACTGGGGCAACGCATCCGGGTTCCAGCACCGCCAGCTGGTTCTCGGCAGTGTTCTTGTCACAGGTACTCCCTCGTGCCAAGCCTGGTTTCAGCACCGTCAGCTGTTTCCGGGTTGTGTCAAGCTCACTGAGACACCTATGCTTGCCTCGTCGTGGTGCGGTCGGGTTAGCCAACTCCAGGGTGCCTCCAGTTTAGGAGCTTCCTATGTGGGCTGCGTGAACTGGTAGTCAAGGCTGGTTCTGTAGTGCCAGTAGGCCCAGCTCCCCCTGTAGGACTGTTGGGGTTCGGTAACTGCGGCTGCCTCGCGGCCTAGCTGTTCTCTCCTCTCCTGTGGGCCTTGGGGTTCACCACCTGGTTCCAGCACCGTCAGCTGGTTCCGGGCCGAGCCTTTGGCTTAGGTGCCTCCTCCTGGGTATCCGAGTTCCGCCAACGCCAGGCGGTCCTTGGTAGTGCTTTTAAGCGCGGGCACCTACAGCTTAGTAACCGGGTTCCAGCACCGTCAGCTAGTCCTCGGTCGTGCCATTGGCTCTTGCACACTGGGGCAACGCATCCGGGTTCCAGCACCGCCAGCTGGTTCTCGGCAGTGTTTTTGTCACAGGTACTCCCTCGTGCCAAACCTGGTTTCAGCACCGTCAGCTGTTTCCGGGTTGTGTCAAGCTCACTGAGACACCTATGCTTGCCTCGTCGTGGTGCGGTCGGGTTAGCCAACTCCAGGGTGCCTCCAGTTTAGGAGCTTCCTATGTGGGCTGCGTGAACTGGTAGTCAAGGCTGGTTCTGTAGTGCCAGTAGGCCCAGCTCCCCCTGTAGGACTGTTGGGGTTCGGTAACTGCGGCTGCCTCGCGGCCTAGCTGTTCTCTCCTCTCCTGTGGGCCTTGGGGTCCACCACCTGGTTCCAGCACCGTCAGCTGGTTCCGGGCCGAGCCTTTGGCTTAGGTGCCTCCTCCTGGGTATCCGAGTTCCGCCAACGCCAGGCGGTCCTTGGTAGTGCTTTTAAGCGCGGGCACCTACAGCTTAGTAACCGGGTTCCAGCACCGTCAGCTAGTCCTCGGTCGTGCCATTGGCTCTTGCACACTGGGGCAACGCATCCGGGTTCCAGCACCGCCAGCTGGTTCTCGGCAGTGTTTTTGTCACAGGTACTCCCTCGTGCCAAACCTGGTTTCAGCACCGTCAGCTGTTTCCGGGTTGTGTCAAGCTCACTGAGACACCTATGCTTGCCTCGTCGTGGTGCGGTCGGGTTAGCCAACTCCAGGGTGCCTCCAGTTTAGGAGCTTCCTATGTGGGCTGCGTGAACTGGTAGTCAAGGCTGGTTCTGTAGTGCCAGTAGGCCCAGCTCCCCCTGTAGGACTGTTGGGGTTCGGTAACTGCGGCTGCCTCGCGGCCTAGCTGTTCTCTCCTCTCCTGTGGGCCTTGGGGTCCACCACCTGGTTCCAGCACCGTCAGCTGGTTCTGGGCCGAGCATTTGGCTTAGGTGCCTCCTCCTGGGTATCCGAGTTCCGCCAACGCCAGGCGGTCCTTGGTAGTGCTTTTAAGCGCGGGCACCTACAGCTTAGTAACCGGGTTCCAGCACCTTCAGCTGGTTCTCTGTAGTGTCTTTTGCTCTTGTACCTTCTGCTCCCCATCCTGGTTCCAGTACCGTCAGCTGGTTCCGGGCAGAGCCTTTGGCTTAGGTGCCTCCTTCTGGGTATCCAAGTTCCACCAACGTCAGGTGGTCCTTGGTAGTGCTTTCAGGCACGGGTACCTCCTGCTTAGTAACCGGGTTCCAGTAACGTCAGCTGGTCCTTGGTAGTTCCATTGGCTCTTGGACCTTCGGCTACCCATCCGGGTTCCAGTACCGTCAGCTGGTTCTCGGCAGTGTCTTTTGCTCTTGTACCTTCTGCTCCCCATCCTGGTTCCAGTAACGTCAGCTGGTTCCGGGCAGAGCCTTTGGCTTAGGTGCCTCCTTCTGGGTATCCGAGTTCCGCCAACGTCAGGCGGTCCTTGGTAGTGCTTTTTAGCACGGGTACCTCCTGCTTAGTAACCGGGTTCCAGTAACGTCAGCTGGTCCTCGGTAGTTCCATAGGCTCTTGAACCTTCGGGTAGCCATCCGAGTTCCAGTTCCATCAGCTGGTTCTTGGCATTTTCTCAGCCTTCTTGTACCTTCTGCTACATTTCCAAGTTGAAGACCCTAACGTCGACGACCCGGAAGACCACCCCGATGACGACGACCCGGAAGACCACCCCGATGACGACGACGACGACGGCGGAGACGACAACGGCGGAGACGACGACGGCGGAGACGACGACGGCTGAGACGACGACGGCGGAGATGACGACACTGGAGACGACGACCCTGGAGACGACAACATGGAAGACCGAGAAGCAGAAGAACAAGAGGCTGCAGAACAAAGAGCAGAAGAACATTAAGCATAAGACTTAATATCAGAGCAAAAGATATTATCTAAATTATATGCAGAAGAAGACTAAGCAGTGTATGGGGGTGAGTCCGTTCCTCCTCGTGGTGCCCCTGGATAAAGCCTGATGCTGCAGGCCAAACTGAACGCGGACAAATGTAACTTTTGTGACTGGCAGAACGGAAGGTGTAATCTTCCAACTTTTATAGATAACAACTACGGGAATGCCTGTCACAAATGAGAATATGATGAAGAAGTAGAATAGGAAGAATAATAACAGTGGAATAAAAAGAATATGTAGAATAGGAAGAATAATAATAGTTGAAGAAAATGAATATGAAGAATGTAATAAAAAAAAAAATATAGGTAGAAGATGAAGAAGAAGATGAATAAGGTGAAGAAGTTGATGTCAAAGATGCTGATGATGATGAAGATGAAAGTGTGGGAAAAGGAAAAAAAAGAAGGGGAAGGTCGTGGAATAGTGAAACATCAATATCTGACAAAATAAAAAAAATTTACATAGTCAATATCTTTTTCAATCCGAACGTCTTTAAAAAAAAAAAAATCATGCTATTCTATTTGATTGGACTAATCCTCATTGCCTTTAATGTCTCCGCCACCTCCCCCATACATCCTACATTATTCTTAGTTGTTTTCCTTCATGTAGAATGAACCTACAAGGAAAGAAAGGGTTTATTTTAATTCCGATATTTTGGTCCCATTGACTTGCATTGGGATCGGGTATCGGTATCGGCGATATCCGATATTTTTTGAATATCGGCCGATCCAAACCGATACCGATACTTTCCGATATCGGAAGGTATCGCTCAACACTAGTCATAAGTATTCAGACCCTTTGCTCAGTAGTGAATAGAACCACCCTTTGATCTAGTGCAGCCATGAGTCTTCTAAGAATGATGCAACAAGTTTTTCACACCTGGATTTGGGGATCCTCTGCCATTCTTCCTTGCACATCCTCTCCAGTTCTGTCAGGTTGGATGGTGAACGTTGGATGCTCAATTGGGTTTAGGTCAGTGCTCTGGCTGGGCCAGTCAAGAATGTTCACAGATATGTTTTGGAAGTGCATTGAACAGCAGGGTGGATTTCTGCTAAAAAATCTTTAAATCTTCTGCCTAGCGAGTGTGACAGGAGAGAGAGTGCGAACAGTGGTAAGTGTGTGACTTGTGATTCAGTGACTTTGGATTCAGGGCATTTCCAAGGGAGGAATTACTGAATTGCTATCTGTATTTTATTAATACTTTGTATTTATTTTTATTTAACTTTTCTGTCTTATGCAATCCCAATTAGGTAATGTGCTCCACTATTGTTAATGCTATCCAGGGCACATCTTGCCACATGTATGCAATCCTTGAAAAGCCGGTCGAGGGTGCATACTGCTGTGCGAGATGTGAGCACTTTGTGCATTTGGAAGCCCAGATACTGGATCTAAATGTGTAGCTGATAACACTGAGATCCATAGACAATATGGAAAGGAGTCTTCTTCTCACTGAGCAGACACTCAATGGGATAGATGGGGGGATGGTAGGATGTAGCTGCAAGACAGTGAAGCAGCAAGCTGGGTGACAGTTAGAAAGCGGGGTAAAGGAAACAGTGCCAGGGAGACTAGTCCTGAACTGGCACACCCAAATAAGTTTGCTAAGTTGTCGTATGAGGGGGGTGCCAGTACAGGGGTAGCACTGCTGCAGCCAGGCATGTCCTCTGAAAGTCGGGGGAGTGTCTGCTACAGTAAGGGGGGAAATATGAGAGCAGGGCAGGCCAGACAGGTGCTGGAAGTGGGGGATTCACTTATTAGAGGAACAGATCGGGCAATCTGTCACAAAGACAGGGATCGTTGAACCGTGTGCTGCCTACCTGACGCTAAATTCTGACACATCGCTGATCGGGTTGACAGATTACTGGGAGGGGCTGGTGAGGACCCAGCGGACATGGTTCACATTGGCAGAAATGACAAAGATAGAGGTAGATGGAAGGTCCTTAAAAACAAATCAAGGGAATTAGGCTGCAAAACTAAAGCAAGGACCTCCAAGGTGGTATTTTCTGAAATACTGCCTGTACCACCTGCCACGCCAGAGAGGCAACGGGAGATTAGGGAGGTTAATAAGTGGCTCAAGAATTGGTGACTCTCCCCGCTGAACCTCCAGCCAGGTCTGGTTGTGTGCGATAATGGGTGTAACTTTGTGGCGGCTTTAAAGCTCGGCAAGCTGGTAAACCTTCCATGCATGGCCCACATGCTGAACTTGATTGTACAGCTGTTTTTAAAAACATACCCTGAGTTGCCTGACCTACTTACCAAGGTATGCCGGGTTAGCGCACATTTCTGAAAGTCATCTCAGGTTTTCACCGGTTTAGCTTTGCTGCAGCACCGCTTTAATTCTTTAATTTGCCCCATCACCAACTGATTTGTAACCTGCCCACACATTGGAATTCGACCTTCCATATGTTGGTAACACAGTGAGCAACAGAGGACAGTTTCTGAAGTACAGCTTCTCAATGTCCATCAAAGTAACACTCAGCCCTGACACATAACAACTGCCAAGTGGCTGTGAATCGCTGACCTATGTGAGGTTCTTCAAAACTTGAACACTTGAGTACTAGAATAACATTATTTTCAACAATATGTCATAACTGAATGAGTGGGACAAAGGGACGTGTCATCCACACAAAGCAAGGAGGAGAGCGGCATTGCAAGAAGAAGGGAGGCGCCAGATCAGGACCAGTGATGCCCATTGGACCGGACCGCCACGCAGGTGAGCATGATATCTTTCTTCTCTTGCAGGTCAAGTTGGGGGCAGAAATACAGCATTATAGAATGCTGTATATCAGCCCGGAAAGGTGATGGCCGTATCTTATATCGGTCAAAACTGGTGACAGGTTCCCTTTAAGTGTCTTGAGAACAAAGTTTAAATTCTCAAAGCTTTTCTTTCACCTGCATGGAATGCCCTTCTGGCACAGAAACATATTTGTTGTCATTGTGCAGTAGCACAGCTTTCAGACTATTTTGACTTCGTAAAGAGAACTGCAGCCAATCATAGCACAGCATCCATTCATTTCTAACCAATCTAACACTAAAATCACACCAAAGGTCACGCAAAGGTGTCAAAATATGTTGCAAGAAAAAACATATTGAGTCAGTGTTTGTAAAAAAACTATAAGATGAATTTTTTAAATATTTTTACTGAGTTCAGCAATCAAAAGTATATAAAAATCACCTGTTACTTTTCAAACAATTTTACCCTTGCAGACCTGTATAATCTATTCCACACAAATATACACTCCAAAAATCAAATAGTGCTCTTTCCTTTTTGAGACTTGTCATGTGCTCAAACAGACGTTTTAGACCACAAACTGTATGGGGCTTCATCTCAATCGAGACAAATTGTTTAACACAATATGGGGTACATTTTGTCCAATTATTCATTGTGAAAATTACAAATTTGGAGCTAAAACAATATATTAGCAAAACATATGGTTTTCATATTCACATCCATATTTTAAATGTTCTGTGAAGCACATATGGGTTTAAAATGCACAACATATCATTAGATAAATTTATTGATGGGTCTAGCTTCCAAAATGGGGTCATTTGTGGGGGTTTCTGAAGGTTTGGTACCTCAGGGTGTCACAAATCATTAATGGTTTCGTGGCAGTTCTGTTTCTGCTGAAATTTAAATGTTGTTCTTTCCTTTTGGTCCAGTAAGAGTTAATATCAGTGTCTAGCTGGCAGTTCATTTAGGCTGGTCACTCAGCTTATGTTGGTTGGTAACCACTCCCACCTCCCTTTAAATAGTCACATGACTCATCAACTGATCATCAGTTATAGAGTTCTATGTTCTATGCAGACCAGCTTGGTGTGTGGAGCTCGCCTGTGATGGTGGTGTTGCTGCTGTGGGCGTTCTTTCACTGTGGTACAGGGACTCATTTTTTCTGTGGTCTTACAAATCATTATATTAAAATCTTGCGCCAAAAATGGTACTCCGTCGCAAAAGTCACGTTCCCTTGGTTGTTTGGAGGGAGATGACCAGGCTGTGTACATTTCCTTCACTTTTACGTCTCTGTTTAGCATTTTGTCTGAAATTGTGTTTGGTGGGAAAACTGAGACTATTATAGCTCTTGTGGATAGTGGAGCTGGAGTCAGTTTGGTGGATTCATGCTTTGCTCAGACCAATGAGCTAATAGGGAGAACTCTAGTGGGATCCTTTGCTTTACATGCTATTGATTCTGCTTCTTTCAACCAGAAGAGTTTGACCAAAGTATTACATAATGTGAACTTGTTATTATTATTTATTGTTATAGCGCCATTTATTCCATGGCGCTTTACATGTGAGGAGGGGTATACATAAAAACAAGTACAATAATCTTAAACAATACAAGTCATAACTGGTACAGGAGGAATGAGGACCCTGCCCGCGAAGGCTCACAATCTACAAGGGATGGGTGAGAATACAGTAGGTGACTTGCACATATGGACTCTTCTTGAAGAGTTCCTACATCTTTGAGGGCATGCTTACTCCCATCAGCTTAGGCCTTCCCTGGCTGAAGAAACACAATCTGGTCATTGATTGGTGGTCCAGAGAATTAATCAGTTGGGGCAAGTTTTGTAAAAGCTGTTGCCTGGGTGGTACGATCTCTGCAGTCATTGTTAAATCTATCACTCCTTCAATAGTGGAGATAGCTAAGGTGCTACTGGAGAATAGGGACAAACTCTACCCACACCTCAGGTTACCTCTGAATCTCGGTATCCTTCTGGGAAGATTGATCAGGGGAGGGTGGTGGTTCTCTCTGAGTATCCTGAGGGTAAGAGTTTTGTGTATGTCCTTCAATGAGAGAACCATCTTATGCTAGACGTACTGTAAGCATGCTAATAAATGTTCAAGTCCGGACCTGTGTGTGAATGAGTACTTGTAGGTGTATACTAAAAACATCAGGTAGAAGTACGTATCTGGGACTTGGAGTTCAAAGGTGGTCTGGTCATATAGGGTGGTGGCCATCCTCAGCCCTGGGACCTTCCAGTTATTATTATTATTATTATTATTATTATTTATATAGCACCATTAATTCCATGGTGCTGTACATGAGAAAAGGGGTTACATTTACAATGACAGACTGGTACAGAGGGGAGAGGACCCTGTCCTTGCAGACTTACATTCTACAGGAAGAGACAGAAGGTCGGGGGCACGTCAGCTCTGGTGGTGGTTAGGCGGCAGCTCTGGTGGTAGTGAGGTGGCAGAATAGTTATTTCAGGCTGTAGGCTTTCCTGAAGAGATAGATTTTTAGGTTCTGTCTGAAGGATCCGAGGGTGGTAGATAATCGACTGTGTTGAGGCGTGGAATTCCAGAGGATGGGGGATATTAGGGAGAAATCTTGGAGGCTGTTGTGTGAGGAACGAATAAGTGTGGAGGAGAGTAGGAGGTCTTCCAGTTGGAGTTACCCCCATACATAATGTGCTCCATAGGTCATTGCTCTGGAGATTTGTTACACCCCCAAAATCTACGTTAGTGTCATCACCATCTGGCTGAGTTTGCTATGACCTTGAGGACCAGGTGACTACGGAGGTGAATACTAGTGGTTTGATGTGTCCTTGTCATATGTCAGTTCAGGTCAAATCCTGTCTTCTAGATTCAAAGGCCGCTAGTAGAAAGTGGAGTACTGTCATGAATCATTAAGGGATTCGTGGCAGCTCTGGGTCCACTGAAATTTGAATGCTTTTTCCCTTTGGTCCAGCATGAGTTAATGTCAGTCTCTTGACGGTAGTTTTTTTAGGGCGGTCAACCAATGCTGATTGGTAACCACTCCCATCTCCCTTTAGATAGTCACAAGAATGATGAGCTGATCGTTGGTTATAGAGTTTTTGTTCTATGCAGACTAGCTTATTATGAGGTATTCGCCCTTGATTGTGGTGTTGCTGCTATGGGAGTTCTGCTCTCCTAGAGTCTTAATGTTTCAGCTGAGCTGAGTAATTTCCTATTTGTCTGTCTCGTGTTCTTCTCTTCCCCTGTGTGTTACCATCTGCAGTGGCAAGGCTAGCATTCGAGCCAGCCAGTGCACTAGGCAGGGTTCATAAAGGTGACAGTCAAGGACTAGGCAAGTGACGGCGAGGGAAGGATCCACATAGGTCATAAAGGGTGCTTAGGAAAATGTACAGGTTTGTGTCAGGATGTGTTCCATACCCTGCTCCATATTGTTAGAGCCACACTCTCCTTTGTCATTAGCATCTTATTTACAGTATATGCTGTGTCGCTCATCGGACTTACCTGTGTCAGAGCATGACACAGGGTCTCTGCATATGAGACATGGTGTCTGCAATCTATTCAAACTAAATTTACACTCCATACTCCAAATATTTCTTCTTTCTTTCCAAGCCTTGTCGCGTGTCAAAACAGAACTTTTTGACTACATGTGGGGATATTGATGCTCAGACAAAAGTAAGCAACAGACTGTGAAGTCCACTTTTTTTGTTGCCTCTTGCAAAACTGAACAATTTGGGGCTAAAGCTCTATTTTTGGGAAAAAAATGAAAATTTTCAATATGATGAACTACTGTTGTCAAATGCTGTGTAGTACTTGTGGATTCAAAATTCTCTATACCCCTGGATAAAATCCTTGAAGAGTATAATTTCCAAAATTGGATCAGTTGTGGTAGGTTTCTGCTGTTTAGGCACCTAATAGGCCATGAAAAAGCAAGATGTGCCAGCAATCTACTTACAGCAGGACGCCTGCACCGCATTGATGGTAGGATTGATGGGGTCATGTATCGCTAGATTTTGGTCAACAACCCGCTTCCCTCAGTAAGAGCATTGAAGATGGATCATGGCTGTGTCTTTCAGGATGATAATGACCCGAAACACACAGCCAGGGCAATTAATGAATAAGAAGCATTTCAGGGGAGAAAAAGCTAATTGTGAAATGCACATCGGGGCGTCGTCGCCACTTAAAGGTAATGTGCTAGCATTCTTTTTCCATTTGCCCTTTCTAATCCAGGTCCCATTGATCCCTCCATCTACTTACATACTTTTGCTTTGTACTTTAAGCTTGTTTGTTTATTTTTAGTATAGGCTACCAACCATTGTATGGACATGAGGACTATTTCAGTGAATTGTCATATTTCTAAAAAGTGCTATGTGAATTTTCTTACACTCCTATTACTCTTGACAAAATTGAACTGTTTGGCTCATATTAATCTTTGGAAGTTACCCTTAACTCCTTACATACAGAGACATATTTTTTTTACTTTAACCCATCTATAGTTCAATTTAAGTTAGGAACCATAATTTTATTTGATTTACGGCATATTACTATAGCACATTACCGTCAATAAGTGGCCTACTTTGCATTTGTTGTCTCTGCAATATTATGTTTTAATCATTCTTTTAACAAGTTATTTCAATAAAAATGTTGTAAATTTATGGCATGTAGCTTCCTATTTCTTCTTTTTTTTAATTTATATTCGTATCTGGAAGTGCCACACATCTAGGCAACATTACACTTGGATGCTTTTTTTATTAGCATGTTGTTGAAAACAAATTGTCCCTCCTTTGCCAATTGACAACAGAATGGAAACTGACTTTTTAATTGTAGTGTTTATAGGAAGTATTATTACAATTCAATAGAACACATTTTCAGATCATTCATCGAAGTAATAATTAAGACTCTGAACATTCTGTAATTTCTGGTCTTCCATGGCAGATGTGTGAATTTCAGTACAGTAAGAAGTTGCCATTGTAAATGTACTTCAAATTATATTTTGTTCTAATTTAACAATAAATTGATGGTCTCGTTTAGAGTGTAAACTGGTAAACTGGAACAGCTCCTGACATATGCTAAATATGCCTATATGCATGTTAAACATATCTATAGGACTCTATTAACAGACCGTGGCCAAAAGAGGGTAATCCTGACTTGTGTATTTGCAGTGGACTACAAAATAAAACGTGTGGAATAGTGTAGTAGACTGTCATCTTCCATCCTGTGGAGTAGAGTACAAAATATTATAGGGAACCTGTCATGTACGAAAATGCTATATATATGCAGATATAGGGTCAATCTGCAGGAAAATAGCGTTACAATATTGCCTGGATGCCTTACTGAAAGTGTGGTTCCTGGGAGAAAATGAACTTTACTTCTTTCAGTATCCGCCGGCTTTCAGTCTTAGTAGGAGAAAACACTGTATGCACTACTGAAGAAGGTGCTCAAGTAGGTTCCCACACCATACATAGGTTATAAATAAAACTTGGTACTTAACTTTAGGATGGATTTTTTGGTAGTTTAATGCAGTCAAAATAATTAAACAAACGTTTTGGTCTGACTTGGCCTTCATCAGTTACAGACTGCAATTGACTGGTTATATTCTGTAAGGTAAGGTGTGAAGGAGATTCACAAATATCACTTTAACCCCTTCATGACCCAGCCTATTTTGACCTTAATGACCTGGCCGTTTTTTGCAATTCTGACCAGTGTCCCTTTATGAGGTAATAACTTAGGAACGCTTCAACGGATCCTAGCGGTTCTGAGATTCTTTTTTCGTGACATATTGGGCTTCATGTTAGTGGTAAATTTAGGTCAATAAATTATGCGTTTATTTGTGATAAAAACGGAAATTTGGCGAAAATTTTGAAAATTTCGCAATTTTCACAATTTGAATTTTTATTCTGTTAAACCAGAGAGTTATGTGACACAAAATAGTTAATAAATAACATGAAAAAGAGTGGTATTCACCTGCGCTGTCTACAAAAACGACCAATAAAATGAAAAATAGATGAATAAATGAATAAGAGAGCACTTACTTAATGAGTAATCATTGGTTATGCAGTGGATGTTGCAATGGGTCCTTAAAGTACTACCAGAATCTTAGGGGAATGAGGAGAGAAAAAAAAAAAAAAAAAGGGGGTAAATGTTTGTATTGGTGAATATAGTAAGACTAAATAGATTTATAATATATACTCACTCAGATATTAAATGGAAATGTGCAATGAAGAGACGTGATCCCTGTGTATCTGCAATTGATGCGGGTATTGTGATGACCACGGTTGCTTAATCTTCAGAGGTTTATAGTAGATGCCCCTGCTTAGATAAATGTACAACTTTTATAGGTAATGGTGGTTTTAAATAAATGTGGTCTAGTTTTCCCAGTACACAATAAACTTACTGCTGGTGGGAGTAGCGCAGGATTCCGTTAGGTTAAGGTAGTAAGATGACCATCAGATGCTGGCTGACAAGGATTACTGTGATTAGAATTGATTGCCCATATGTTGAGATGAGGAGAAATGCTCCCCTAGTATGTTGGAGCACTAATATGCCACAATTGCTATGTGCACATAAAATATGCTATACTCACTGTGGTGCTGAGTGCGGAGGGAAGCGGTTCCGGAAAGTCTGAGCCACCGCTAGGTGTACCACTATGACAGAGCGGTGGGTTAAGGAGAGAGTGGCGGCAGGGTGGGCGGAGCTGCTGGTGACGTCACCACGCTACGGGGCTAAAGAGGACAGGTTTGCTAGTATAGCTAGTCAGCAAACCAATGCATTTCAAGGGCTCATTTCCCACATGTATACTTTACATCAGCACAATTTTGGAAACAAAATTTTTTTTTGCTAGGAAGTTATAAGGGTTAAAATTTGACCAGCGATTTCTCATTTTTACAACAAAATTTACAAAACCATTTTTTTAGGGACCACCTCACATTTGAAGTCAGTTTACGGGATCTATATGGCTGAAAATACCCAAAAGTGACACCATTCTAAAAACTGCACCCCTCAAGGTGCACAAAACCACATTCAAGAAGTTTATTAACCCTTCAGGTGCTTCATAGCAGCAGAAGCAACATGGAAGGAAAAAATGAACATTTAACTTTTTAGTTACAAAAATTATCTTTTAGCAACAATTTTTTTTTATTTCGCAATGGTAAAAGGAGAAACTGAACCACGAACGTTGTTGTCCAATTTGTCCTGAGTACGCTGATACCTCATATGTAGGGGTAAACCACTGTTTGGGCGCACGGCAGGGCTTGGAAGGGAAGGAGCGCCATTTGACTTTTTGAATGAAAAATTGGCTCCACTCTTTAGCGGACACCATGTCACGTTTGGAGAGCCCCTGTGTGCCTAAACATTGGAGCTCCCCCACATGTGACCCCATTTTGGAAACTAGACCCCCCAAAGAACTTATCTAGATGCCTAGTGAGCACTTTAAACCCTCAGGTGCTTCACAAATTGATCTGTAAAAATGAAAAAGTACTTATTTTCACAAAAAATTTCTTTTCGCCTCAATTTTTTCATTTTCACAAGGGCAATAGGATAAAATGGATCCTAAAATTTGTTGGGCAATTTCTCCCGAGTACGCTGATACCTCATATGTGGGGGTAAACCACTGTTTGGGCACACGGGAGGGCTCGGAAGGGAAGGCGCGCCATTTGACTTTTTGAATGGAAAATTAGCTCCAATTGTTAGCGGACACCATGTCGCGTTTGGAGAGCCCCTGTGTGCCTAAACATTGGAGCTCCCCCACAAGTGACCCCATTTTGGAAACTAGACCCCCCAAGGAACTCATCTAGATGCATATTGAGCACTTTAAATCCCCAGGTGCTTCACAGAAGTTTATAACGCAGAGCCATGAAAATAAAAAATAACTTTTCTTTCCTCAAAAATGATTTTTTAGCCTGGAATTTCCTATTTTGCCAAGGGTAATAGGAGAAATTGGACCCCAAATTTTGTTTTCCAGTTTGTCCTGAATACGCTGATACCCTATATGTGGAGGTAAACCACTGTTTGGGCGCACGGCAGGGCTCGGAAGGGAAGGCACGCCATTTGGCTTTTTAAATGGAAAATTAGCTCCAATCATTAGCGGACACCATGTCACGTTTGGAGAGCCCTTGTGTGCCTAAACATTGGAGATCCCCCACAAATGACCCCATTTTGGAAACTAGACCCCCAAAGGAACTAATATAGATGTGTGGTGAGGACTTTGAACCCCCAAGTGCTTCACAGAAGTTTATAACGCAGAGCCATGAAAATAAAAAAAAAATTATTTTCTCAAAAATGATATTTTAGCCTGCAATTTTTTATTTTCCCAAGGGTAACAGGAGAAATTTGACCCCAATATTTGTTGTACAGTTTCTCCTGAGTATGGTGACACCCCATATGTGGGGGTAAACTACTGTTTGGGCACATGCCGGGGCTCGGAAGTGAAGTAGTGACGTTTTGAAATGCAGACTTTGATGGAATGCTCTGCGGGCGTCACGTTGCGTTTGCAGAGCCCCTGATGTGGCTAAACAGTAGAAACCCCCCACAAGTGACCCCATTTTGGAAACTAGACCCCGAAAGGAACTTATCTAGATGTGTGGTGAGCACTTTGAACCCCCAAGTGCTTCACAGAAGTTTATAACGCAGAGCCGTGAAAATAATAAATACGTTTTCTTTCCTCAAAAATAATTATTTAGCCCAGAATTTTTTATTTTCCCAAGGGTTACAGGAGAAATTGGACCCCAAAAGTTGTTGTCCAGTTTCTCCTGAGTACACTGATACCCCATGTGTGGGGGTAAACCACTGTTTGGGCACACGTCGGGGCTCAGAAGGGAAGTAGTGACTTTTGAAATGCAGACTTTGATGGAATGGTCTGCGGGTGTCACGTTGTGTTTGCAGAGCCCCTGGTGTGCCTAAACAGTAGAAACCCCCCACAAGTGACCCCATTTTAGAAACTAGACCCCCCAAGGAACTTATCTAGATATGTGGTGAGCACTTTGAACCCCCAAGTGCTTCACAGACGTTTACAACGCAGAGCCGTGAAAATAAAAAATTATTTTTCTTTCTTTTTAGCAAGCATTTTTTTATTTTCACAAGGGTATCAGGAGAAATTGGACCCCAGTAATTGTTGCGCAGTTTGTCCTGAGTTTGCTGGTACCCCATATGTGGGGGTAAACCACTGTTTGGGCACACGTTGGGGCTCGGAAGTGAGGGAGCACCATTTGACTTTTTGAATACAAGATTGGCTGAAATCAATGGTGGCGCCATGTTGCGTTTGGAGACCCCTGATGTGCCTAAACAGTGGAAACCCCTCAATTTTACCTCCAACACTAACCCCAACACACCCCTAACCCTAATCCCAACTGTAGTCATAACCCTAATCACAACCCTAACCGCAACACACCCCTAACCACAACCCTAACCCCAACACACCCCTAACCCTAAACACAACCCTAATTCCAATCCTAACCCTAAGGCTATGTGCCCACGTTGCGGATTCGTGTGAGATTTTTCAGCATCATTTTTGAAAAATCTGCGGGAAAAAGGCACAGCGTTTTACCTGCGGATTTACCGTGGATTTCCAGTGTTTTTTGTGCGGATTTCACCTGCGGATTCCTATTGAGGAACAAGTGTAAAACGCAGTGGAATCCACACAAAGAATTGACATGCTGCGGAAAATACAACGCAGCGTTTCCGCGAGGTATTTTCCGCACCATGGGCCCAGCGGATTTGGTTTTCCATAGGTTTACATGGTACTGTAAACCTGATGGAACACTGCAGCGAATCCGCAGCGGCCAATCCGCTGCGGATCCGCAGCCAAATCCGCACCGTGTGCACATGGCCTAATTCTAAAGGTATGTGCACACGCTGCGGAAAATGCTGCGGATCCGCAGCAGTTTCCCATGAGTTTACAGTTCAATGTAAACCTATGGAAAACAAAAATCGCTGTACACATGCTGCAGAAAAACTGCACGGAAATGCAGCGGTTTACATTCCGCAGCATGTCGCTTCTTTCTGCGGATTCCACAGCGGTTTTACAACTGCTCCAATAGAAAAGCGCAGTTGTAAAACAGCAGTGAAATGCGCAGAAAAACTGCGGTAAATCTGCCATAAATCCGCAGCGGTTTAGCACTGCAGATTTATCAAATCCGCAGTGGAAAAATCCGCAGAGGACCAGAATACATGTGCACATACCGATACCCTAACCCTAACCCTAGCCCTAACCCTAGCCCTAACCCTAGCCCTAACCCTAACCCTAGCCCTAACCCTAGCCCTAACCCTAGCCCTAACCCTAACCCTAGCCCTAACCCTAGTCCTAACCCTAACCCTAAACCTAACCCTAACCCTAGTTCTTACCCCAACCTTAGTGGAAGAAAAAAAAAAAATCTTTATTTTATTATTGTTCCTACCTATGGGGGTGACAAAGGGGGGGGGGGTCATTCAGTATTTTTTTTTATTTTGATCACTGCGATAGGTTTTATCGCAGTGATCAAAATGCACTTGAAACGAATCTGATTCGGCGGCACTGCGCATGCGCCCGCCATGTTGGAAGATGGCGGCGCCCAGGAAAGAAGACGGACGGGCCACGTGAGGCTCGGTAAGTATGATGGGGTGGGGGGGGGGCATGGGGGGGTGGATTGGAGCATGGGGGGTAAATCGGAGCATGGGGGGGTGGATCGGAGCACGGGGGGGGTGGATTTGAGCACCAGGGGGTGGATCGGACTGCAGGGGGGTGGATCGGACTGCAGGGGGGGTGGATCGGACTGCAGGGGGGGTGGATCGGACTGCAGGGGGAGTGGTTGGAGCACGGGGGTGGGATTGGAGCACGGGGGTGAGCGGACAAGAGCACGGGGGGAGCGGACAGGAGGACGGAGGGAGCGGAGCAGTGTAAAGGACAAATCGGTGGCTTGGGGGGGCGATCGGTGGGGTGGGGTGGGGGCACATCAGTGTTACCAGCCATGGCCGATGATATTTCAGCATCGGCCATGGCTGGATTGTAATATTTCACCAGTTATATTAGGTGAAATATTACAAATCGCTCTGATTGGCAGTTTCACTTTCAACAGCCAATCAGAGCGATCGTAGCCACGGGGGGGTGAAGCCACCCCCCCTGGGCTAAACTACCACTCCCCCTGTCCCTGCAGATCGGGTGAAATGGGAGTTAACCCTTTCACCGGATCTGCAGGGAAGCGATCATTCTGTGACACAGCATATGCGTCACAGGTCGGATTGGCACCGACTTTCATGACGCATACGCTGTGTCACAGGTCGGGAAGGGGTTAAATAGGAATAGTCAATTTACAGCTGTAATGCTGTCCTTAGACGAAGCAGTGGTGGCGTGTGGCCTGCAGCGACACAGTGTCCCCCGCTAGTCGGCTTTCAGTCTTAGGGCTCATACCATTTGAGAGAAAAAAAAGCAGTTCGATATCCAGACCGAAAAAACGGACGAGTGCTATGTGAGTGTAATTCAATTTCCATGCGATTTTTCCATGGAACATCTGTATCACATGCGTATGCAATCCGTATGCAAAGTGATTTTAATATGAGGTTTTAGATACAGCAGTTCTCTGTATGTAAAAGCTCATGTTAAAATCACATTGTAAAATACAACTGTACACATTGTTTTAAAAACAAATAATCTTCAAATCTTCATGGTTATTGCCCCCCCCCCCACAGTTAAAAACATCTGCCCCCAGCCACCCCAGAAGAGGCGCATCTGTAAGATGAGCCAATTCTGGCACTTAGCATCTCTCTTCCCACTGCCATGTAGTGGTGGCATTTGGGGTAATAAGAGGTTAATATCACCTTTGTATTGTGTTGCCAGCTGATCTTCCCACGCTCAAGAGTTCATATGAGTTCAGGCCGGCAGGGAACGCAGCTTCAGTGACGTCACCGCTAGTCTCTGAAGCTCTGCGTCCAGCATTTCATTTATTCCCCAGTAATTTACAACCGGGACTGTCGCATTAGCACCACTCCTGATTGTAAACTGTATATACCCCAGATATGGATTACGGCGTGGGACTGAATGTACACCGGACAGGTATGGGTATATTGTTGGTTTTTTTATTTTAAATTTTTTACTGGAGATCAAGGGCTTCGCATGGATTACCTTTAGCAATAAAATTATCAAAAAGGGTTTAGTGTTTTTTTCATCAAAAGAATTTATTCTGCATGTGTGTGTTTATTTAACCATTTACAAACTATAGCATTAGCAATGAATAGGTGCCTTGTTCTTACAGATGCACCTTTTCTGGGGTGGCTGGGGGCAGATGTTTTTAGCCAGGGGGGCCAATAACCATGGTCCCTCTCTAAGCTATAAATATATGTCCTCAGTCACTGGCTTTCTCTCTCTGGTGCAGAAAATTGCGCGGAGCCCACACCAGTTTTTCCGTGAATATATTCTTTTATCACATACATACAGGTCCCAAATTTTACACACACATACTACTAACAGTATTACACACTGACATATTTTAATCTAACCGTTCTCCAATGGCTTACTGTGTAAATCATGTCTCTTATCTTGTTGGCTTCTGCAATGATTTTGCAGAAGCCGACAATTGAATTACCGGCTATTTTGCTCTATGAAATATAAAGATATATATATATATATATACTGTATATATATATATATATATATATATATATATATATATATATGTGTGTGTCACTGATATATCTAATATATAAAGCTGAATGTGTGTGTGTATGTGTGTATGTATGTATGTATGTCCAGGATTGGCATCTGCACCGTCACAGCTACAGCCACAAAATTTTGCACAGTCACACGTCTGGAACCCGAGAGCGTCATAGGCTATGTTGTGAGGCGAAATTTTAACCCCGCGCGTTCCAATTCACCAAACAATTTTGCCCCTATCTACATAATGGGGAAAAAAGTGAAAGGAAAAGTGCTGGAGGCAAATTGACAGCTGCCAGATGTGAACAAGGGGGACTTAAAGAATGAGAGCGATGGCGCCAAAGAGTATATACCGTACAGTTGCTAAGGTGGGGCCCCGACATGGGATACTCACCACGCACGGGGACATGAACACACACACAAAATGCGCCACACACTACCACGTGCTTGAACACATATTACCCTCAGCACACATTTCACCACACATACACCAACCTCGCCACATAAAAGTCAAAACACAAAAGTCTCCGCTCAAAACACGCCACGCGCAAAACTCGCCACATGCAAAAACTAGACTCACGCAAAACTTGCCACAAGAGCAAAACTCACCTCATGGAAAACTCGCCACACGCAAAACTTGCACACGCGGAAAAATTGAAACATGCACAAAAGTTGCAACACATGAAAAGTTGCCTCACACAAAACTTGCACATACTCAAAAGGCACCACACATAAAACTCGCCATGTGCAAAACTCGCCATGCGCAAAACTTGCTGCACACAACTAGCTACACTAACCTGTCACATGCAACTCGACACACAAAAAGTTGCTACACGCATGTTGCCACACAAAACTCATCTCACAAAAGTCGCTACATGCATGTCGCCACACGCAACTCAACACACACAACTTGACAAACGAAACTCGCCCTAAAACACACACAAGTCTGGTATTATCCTTCAAAAATAAAAATCTGATTAATAAGCAGACAAACTACAAGAGCAACAAATGTACCATATAGGAAATACGGCAGCTGTCAGTCACATGACCTGTCTATTATGTGTATGTGTGAGCTAATATATACTGCCAGGGGGAGTGCTTCCTGTTGGCTGGGGATTTATCAGGCTGCCAATTTAGCTTACAAATACTGAGGTAAAAATACTGAGCAAACAACGTGTGAACGAGGTCTAATACAGGAGGAGATGACACACAGGTATATGCTATATACAGGGGAGATGACACACAGATATATACTATATACAGGGGAGATGACACACAGGTATATACTATATACAGGGGACATGACACACAGGTATATACTATATACAGGAGGAGATGACACACAGATATATACTATATACAGGAGAGATGACACACAGGTATATACTATATAGAGGAGGAGATGACACACAGGTATATACTATATACAGGAGGAGATGACACACAGGTATATACTATATACAGGAGCAGATAACCTACAGGTATATACTATATACAGGAGGAGATGACATACAGGTATATGCTATATATTGAAGATGACATACAGGTATATACTATATACAGGAGGAGATGACACACAGATATATACTATATACAGGGGAGATGACACACAGGTATATTCTATATACAGGAGGAGATGACATACAGGTATATACTATATATAGAAGGAGATGACATACAGGTATATACTATATATAGGAGGAGATGACATACAGGTATATACGATATACAGGGGAGATGACACACAGCAGGTATATACTATATGCAGGGGAGATGACATACAGGTATATACTATATACAGGAGATGACATACAGGTGTATACTATATATAAGGGAGATGACAAACATGTATATACTGAGGTGAAAATGAGAGGTGTGAGGTGAAAATGAAAAGGTGTGAGTGCAAAATGAGAGGAGTGAGGGAAAATAGTGGAGTGATCGGAAAATGACGGATGTGAGGTCGAAATGACAAGTGTTAGGGGGGAATGAGAGGAGTGAGGGAGAAAATGAGAGATGCGAGGGGGAAAATGAAAGATGTGATTGGGAAAATGAGAGGCGTGATGGGAAAATAAGAGAAGTGAGGTGCTATAACCAACCACAGATATTTACTATGCCCAGGCAACGCCGGGCTCTTCAGCTAGTGTATATATATATATATATATATATATATATATATAAACACAGTACAGACTAAACGTTTGGACATAACTTCTCATTTAAAGCTTTTTCTGTATTTTCATGACTGTGAAAATTGTACATTCACACTGAAGGCATAAAAACTATGAATTAACTAACACATGTGGAATTATATACGTAACAAAAAAGTGTGAAACAACTGAAAATATGCCTTATATTCTAGGTTCTTCAAAGTAGCCACCTTTAGCTTTGATGACTGCTTTGCACACTTTTGGCATTCTCTTTATGAACTTTAAAAGGTAGTCATCGGGAATGGTCTTCCAACAGTCTTGAAGGAGTTCCCAGAGATGCTTTGCGCTTGTTGGCCCTTTTGCCTTCACTCTGTGGTCCAGTTCACCCCAAACCATCTCGATTGGGTTCAGGTCTGGTGACTGTGGAGGCCAGGTCATCTGGCGTAGCACCCCATCACTCTCCTTCGTGATCAAATAGCCCTTACACAGCCTGGAGGTGTGTTTGGGGTCATTGTCCTGTGGAAAAATAAATGATAGTCCAACTAAACGCAAACTGGATGGAATAGCATGCTGCTGCAAGATGCTGTGATAGCCATGCTGGTTCAGTATGCCTTCAATTTTGAATAAATCCCCAACAGTGTCACCAGCAAAGCACCCCCACACCATCACACCTCCTCCATGCTTCACGGTGGGAACCAGGCATGTAGACAGAGTCCATCTGTTCACCTTTTCTGCGTCGCACAAAGACACGGTGGTTGGAACCAAAGATCTCATATTTGGACTCACCAGACCAAAGCACAGATTTCCACTTGTCTAATGTCCATTCCTTGTGTTTTTTAGCCCAAACATGTCTCTTCTGCTTGTTACCTGTCCTTAGCAGTGGTTTCCTAGCAGCTATTTTACCATGAAGACCTGCTGCACAAAGTCTCCTCTTAAAAGTTGTTGTAGAGATGTGTCTGCTGCTAGAACTCTGTGTGGCATTGACCTGTTCTCTAATCTGTTAACCTGCGATTTCTGAGGATGGTGACTCAGATAAAATTTTCCTCACAAGCAGAGGGGACTCTTGGTCTTCCTTTCTTGGGGCGGTCCTCATGTGAGCCAGTTTCTTTGTAGCTCTTGAAGGGTTTTGCCACTGCACTTGGAGACACTTTCAAAGTTTGCCCAATTTTTCGGACTGACTGACCATCATTTCTGAAAGTCATGATGGCCACTCGTTTTTCTTTACTTAGCTGCTTTTTTCTCGCCATAATACAAATTCTAACAGTCTATTCAGTAGGACTATCAGCTGTGTATCCAACAGACTTCTGCACAACACAACTGATGGTCCCAACCCCATTTATAAGGCAAGAAATCCCACTTATTAAACCTGAGAGGGCACACCTGTGAAATGAAAACCATTCCCGGTGACAGGGCCGGCACCAGGTTTTTGAGGGCCCCGGGCGAAAGAGTCTCAGTGGGTCCCCCCCCCCTTTAACACATACCACAATTCATGATGCCCAGATACAGCAGAGAAATATAGCTATAGTACAATGCCAGATTTCACTTCTTACATGAGTGATAGCTATTGAAAATTCTGCAGTGCATTTATACAGGACACGAGGAGTGGTACTGTGCAGTGTATATACACAGGACAGGAGGAGTGGTACAGTGCAGTGTATATATACAGGGATTGGTACTGTGCAGTGTATATATACAGGGGAGTGGTACTGTGCAGTGTATATATACAGGGTAGTGGTGCTGTGCAGTGTATATATACAGGGGAGTGGTATATACAGGGGAGTGGTACTGTGCAGTGTATATATACAGGGGAGAGGTACTGTGCAGTGTATATATACAGTGGAGTAGTACTGTGCAGTGTATATATACAGGGCAGTGGTACTGTGCAGTGTATATATACAGGGCAGTGGTACTGTGCAGTGGTATATATACAGTGGAGTGGTACTGTGCAGTGTATATATACAGGGCAGTGGTACTGTGCAGTGTATATATACAGTGGAGTGGTTTTGTGCAGTGTATATATACAGGGCAGTGGTACTGTGCAGTGTATATATACAGGGCAGTGGTACTGTGCAGTGTATATATACAGTGGAGTGGTACTGTGCAGTGTATGTATACAGGGCAGTGGTACTGTGCAGTGTATATATACAGTGTATTTATACAGGGGAGTGGTACTGTGCAGTGTATATATACAGGGCAGTGGTACTGTGCAGTGTATATATACAGGGCAGTGGTACTGTGCAGTGTATATATACAGGGCAGTGGTACTGTGCAGTGTATATATACAGGGGAGTGGTACTGTGCAGTGTATATATACAGGGCAGTGGTACTGTGAAGTGTATATATACAGGGGAGTGGTACTGTGCAGTCTATATATACAGGGGAGTGGTACTGTGCAGTGTATATATATATACAGGGGAGTGGTACTGTGCAGTCTATATATACAGGGGAGTGGTACTGTGCAGTATATATATATACAGGGAAGTGGTACTCTGCAGTGTATATATACAGGGCAGTGGTACTGTGCAGTGTATATATACAGGGGAGTGGTACTGTGCAGTGTATATATACAGGGGAGTGGTACTGTGCAGTGTATATATACAGGGGAGTGGTACTGTGCAGTGTATATATTTCAACAGCCGCCCAGCCCAGGCCCCCAGCACCTGTCCTGTATATACAGTATATTATATATACTGTCATACAGGCTGTATAGATACAGAGAAAACAAACACACAACAAGTATATGCATAGCAGGGTACTGTAGTCAGAGCAATATACATAAAAGTGCCATGCCACAAGGACTAATAATATATATATATATATATATATATATATATATATATTAAAGGGTAAATCGCTACCCACTCTAGAACAAACGAAAATGGATCAATAAAGACCCCAAAAACGATCAAAAACCCAATATATCTATAAAATATCAACTTTATTGAATAGGCAAAAACTATGTATAAATATAAACAATAGAGCAGATGTGGCCAAGTACCACAAGGTGTACAGGGACACCACTGAAAAGAGCATAAACGGAGCGCACGGAGCCGGGGTCAAAGTCCACTCATGACTAGTGCCAGATGGATTAGAGAGTCATTACCACTATAATACACAGTATAATGCCGCCATCAGCATACTAGCTACTAAACAAAGCCCAATAATATAAGTATCATGGTTATACGTTACCAGGAAAGCAGGGCAAGTGAGTGGACCAGATCCGGGGTCCGTGCGCCCTCCCCAACGCACGTTTCGGTAATAAACCTTCCTCAGGGGGATATATGGAGGGAGGTCAGATGCGCGATTTTATAGCTGCTACACCGGAAATACAGAGCCATCATGACCGGAAATGGAAAAACGCCGCAACCGGAAGTAACATATGGTTACTAAGCAACCAATTCACTATTAGGCCAAATGGAAGTGAACACAAACACAAACCGGAAACTGGATAATGCCGCGGCCGGAAGTGACAGCAAGTCACTAGGCAACCGATTCCCTATGTAGCCAAGTGGACCAGAATAAAGCGACAATATAACCGCTACCCCGACACCATCAGGTAACGCCGTGCAGCGCCGTACACCGGGCGGACACAGGGCCCTGTGTCCCCCAGCAACATACGCATAGCGGCGCCACCAAAGCGACGAGACACACGGATAAATGGCCGCGCATGCGCAAACGCATGCAATAGACACAACCTCCATCTTGGAATAGGGAAAGAGGCACATACAGCAGCATAAGTCAGCGGGAGAAAAAAGAAAAAAAGAAAACAGATAACTGGGTTTACATACAGAGGGGCATATAAGGAGTATAAGTACATCTTGTAGACAGAAAATGCAACAAATAACCCTCATAATGGAAACGTACCACAGATATAAGATATACAAATATATACGGATGATATTGTACAAGTCACATGTATAGCATACAAAATAACTGTAGTGCTGACAGAATAATAAGTCCGTATAGATGTACACAGTTGTAAATTATGAAATAAAGTCTCATATTAATCAGTCCATGGTATCCATTCCACTACATAGAAGCTGTTGATGATAAGATCCAAAAGTCTTCAAGATATTCTGCCACCGGTGTAGAAGACCCCAAATCAGAGATTAGACCCATCCAAATGTCCACATCAGCACGTAACACCACCAATACAAAAAACGCACAAACAAGACCTAAATATAAATATGAATATAAATATATATATTAGTAAAATACAACACAAAAATTAAAAACATATAATAAAACAGTGTCTCGCACACACGTGCAGCAGAAGAGGGATCACAGAAAGAACGAGAAGTTGAAATACTCATTGAGGCCACGGGGGTGGACAGTACCGAGTGTCCAGATCCATCGAGTTTCTAATTGAGAGAGGCGTTGAGAAATATTCCCCCCTCGGATACCCAGGTCGATGGAGTCAATACCCTTTACTCGAAACCCCCTGCTATTACAGCCGTGATGAATCTTAAAGTGTTTCGGGATTGTATTTAGGAGCACCCTGTCGCCTTGTTCTCTTGCCGCCTCAATGCCACGTACGTGCTCCCTGACTCTAACCTTAAGCTGGCGTGTAGTAAGGCCTACATAAATCAGGGAGCACGGACACGTGGCATAGTAGATAACATTACTTGATTCGCATGTAATTGACTTAACAATATCATACTTCTTACATCCAGAGGAATCGACAAAAGAACTACTACGTTCAATGTTACTACAGGCGACACAGTGTCCGCAGGGCCTACAACCTCTTCTGACCGGGACATCATCAAGAAATGTATGGGGAGATATATTCTCATAATGACTTCTGACGAGGCAATCACGCAAATTCCTCCCACGACGAAATGAAATAGATGGTTTTTTTGGGATAATTTTTGCGATCGTCTCATCAGTCATCAAAATAGGCCAAGATTTTGTAAGGGCAGCTCGCACTGTCTCAGATTGAGAGCTAAAGTTAGTAACGAATCTCATCATGTTAACATTTTTCGTATCAGTGCGGGTACGGTACAATAGAGAATCCCTATCTGTCCACTTTGCCCTATGATAAGCCCTCTTGATGGCCCTACGACTATAACCCCTCTCTATAAAACGCCGGCTAAGTTTATCCGCCTCCACCTCGAACAGTGCCTGTGTGGAGCAAATACGTCGGAGTCTCAAAAATTGCCCCACAGGCACAGCCCGAACCATATGTGGAGGATGAGAGGAGGAGGCATGCAGCAGCATATTGGTGGATGTCGGTTTCCGGAATATATTTGTACCTATCATTCCGTCAGCCTCCCTCCGTAAAGTAACGTCTAAAAACTCAATAACGTCCCTATGATGGTTAACAGTAAGACGGATGTTAAGATCATTCTTATTGACTCCCTCAAAAAATAAATCCAAAGATGAAGAAGATCCCTGCCAGATGAGAAAGATGTCGTCGATGTACCGCGCCCAATGAAGAACGCAGTCCACCGACGACGGTCGCTCATCTGACAGGAAGAGGTCCCTCTCCCACAGCCCCAGGAACAAATTAGCATATGAGGGGGCAAAAGCCGCCCCCATAGCGGTGCCCTGGAGCTGAAGGTAGAGGGACCCCTTAAAAGTAAAAAAAATTGTGCATAAGAGTAAACTCAAGTAAATCCAAAACAAAAGCCCTGAACCCAGAGGAGTAATCGGAAACGTGCGTCCAAAACAAAAGCCCTGAACCCAGAGGAGTAATTACCGAAACGTGCGTTGGGGAGGGTGCACGGACCCCGGATCTGGTCCACTCACTTGCCCTGCTTTCCTGGTAACGTATAACCATGATACTGATATTATTGGGCTTTGTTTAGTAGCTAGTATGCTGATGGCGGCATTATACTGTGTATTATAGTGGTAATGACTCTCTAATCCATCTGGCACTAGTCATGAGTGGACTTTGACCCCGGCTCCGTGCGCTCCGTTTATGCTCTTTTCAGTGGTGTCCCTGTACACCTTGTGGTACTTGGCCACATCTGCTCTATTGTTTATATTTATACATAGTTTTTGCCTATTCAATAAAGTTGATATTTTATAGATATATTGGGTTTTTGATCGTTTTTGGGGTCTTTATTGATCCATTTTCGTTTGTTCTAGAGTGGGTAGCGATTTACCCTTTAATATATATATATATATATATATATATATATATATATATATTATTAGTCCTTGTGGCATGGCACTTTTATGTATATTGCTCTGACTACAGTACCCTGCTATGCATATACTTGTTGTGTGTTTGTTTTCTCATTATATTGTTACTGTGTTTTGCACAGGTTCTGTAAATGACAAAATGGACTATAGAGCCAGAGAACGTGTTTGGCTCGGACAGATGGAGCAGGTGTTTGGGGAAGGTGCCGCTGGGGTGCAGCAGGCGGGGGATCGCATGTGGGACGAGAAGTGTGGCACAGTCCAGAACCTGTTAATTAAACGCACCAAGTTATGGTGGAACCGTGCGTTTTTGGACAAATATGTGTCGTGTTCTATGATTCCTAGAGGCCTTAGGGTTAGAGTCGCCCCTGCATATCCAGTGGATGATGCGGTTTTTGTTAACGAATGGGAGGAGGCATGCAGCAGTTGCTCTAAAACTTTGATGCAATTATTAATCAGGTTAAATACTAAATCAATTGAAGATTTGGATAAATCCATTGACGCTGCACAGGTGGATCTTCGGTCATTGGGTACCGATGAAAAAATTCATAATTTTGAACGGACTTTGGAAAAAACCCTTGATCAGACTTTGAAAAAGATTCAAGAGAACCAAACCACTAAGTTTAACCGGGATACCAAGGATTACCAATCTAAGACTGTATATCGTTGGGTCAAAGCTACATCTCAAACTTATGTGAGAAGTCGTATTGGTTCCTTTTCGTCAGCTTCCTCAGCCGGTGATGTCTCTGATGCTTCTACATCCTCTATGATGACTCGGTCGGGTGCGGGGTATAAGAGACCCCGTAAACACAATTTTCATCCCTATAAGCGCCATGGTGGTCGGTCTCCAGACAATGAACCGAATAGTAATAAGGTAATTAACCTTAGTGATCATATATTGACTCCCTCTGATTTGTCTTTATTAAATAAAGGTCTATCTTTTTCACCTGCGGCAGGTCCGGACATTTTCTCTATTGTTAAGGACCTACATCTTTTTGCCCGCTCTTTATATTTTAAAAGGCATTTTTTTGACAATGATTTAAATACTTTGTTTCCCACAGATGAAGAACAAACCGCTCTGAGGACCCTTGAGGAGTTGTCGGATGAGCATAAGTCCACTGAGGGAGGTAGGATACCCCCATCGATTAAACCTCGCTCCAGGAAATTCCCCCCACTGTCCAGTTGTAGTGCAATCGATATGTTTGTACAGGTGGTCACTCAGGATCTTAAGAAGATTCCTCAGCACATCCGGGGGGATAATCTTACTGGGGAGGAGAGACAACGGCTGCGCCATCTGCAGCAGCTACCGGGGGTTGTGTTCAAATCGGCAGACAAGGGGGGTAATATTGTAATTTGGCCCACTACTATGTATGAACGTGAGGCCTTTCATCAGTTGAGAAATCAGGTGTGTTACAAAAGACTCACATTTAACCCCTTGTCCGCCTTTTGTACACAGCTCTCTACCATCTTGTCTGCTGCTGTGGATAGTGAAGTGATCACTAAAGAGTTGGCTGCAGCATTGGTGGTGAAGGAACCCACTATTTCTACGTTCTATCTCCTCCCCAAGATTCATATATCTGTGTTCCCCCCGGACGTCCGATTGTGTCTGGTCGGGGGAATTTCCTGGAGAATATTAATAAATGGATTGATTCCATTTTACAGCCTTTGGTGGTGGGTCTGCCTTCCTTCCTCAAGGATACGACACAACTGCTCCGGACAGTGGATGGTCTATTCCTTGATCCGGACACACTTTTAGCCACAGCTGATGTCGAATCCTTATACACAAATATTCGACATTGTGGTGGATTACGTGCAGTGAAATTTTTCTTGGAAACATCCGATTACTCCTCTGGGTTCAGGGCTTTTGTTTTGGATTTACTTGAGTTTACTCTTACGCACAATCTTTTTACTTTTAAGGGGTCCCTCTACCTTCAGCTCCAGGGCACCGCTATGGGGGCGGCTTTTGCCCCCTCATATGCTAATTTGTTCCTGGGGCTGTGGGAGAGGGACCTCTTCCTGTCAGATGAGCGACCGTCGTCGGTGGACTGCGTTCTTCATTGGGCGCGGTACATCGACGACGTCTTTCTCATCTGGCAGGGATCTTCTTCATCTTTGGATTTATTTTTTTGAGGAAGTCAATAAGAATGATCTTAACATCCGTCTTACTGTTAACCATCATAGGGACGTTATTGAGTTTTTAGACGTTACTTTACGGAGGGAGGCTGACGGAATGATAGGTACAAATATATTCCGGAAACCGACATCCACCAATATGCTGCTGCATGCCTCCTCCTCTCATCCTCCACATATGGTTCGGGCTGTGCCTGTGGGGCAATTTTTGAGACTCCGACGTATTTGCTCCACACAGGCACTGTTCGAGGTGGAGGCGGATAAACTTAGCCGGCGTTTTATAGAGAGGGGTTATAGTCGTAGGGCCGTCAAGAGGGCTTATCATAGGGCAAAGTGGACAGATAGGGATTCTCTATTGTACCGTACCCGCACTGATACGAAAAATGTTAACATGATGAGATTTGTTACTAACTTTAGCTCTCAATCTGAGACAGTGCGAGCTGCCCTTACAAAATCTTGGCCTATTTTGATGACTGATGAGACGATCGCAAAAATTATCCCAAAAAAACCATCTATTTCATTTCGTCGTGGGAGGAATTTGCGTGATTACCTCGTCAGAAGTCATTATGAGAATATATCTCCCCATACATTTCTTGATGATGTCCCGGTCAGAAGAGGTTGTAGGCCCTGCGGACACTGTGTCGCCTGTAGTAACATTGAACGTAGTAGTTCTTTTGTCGATTCCTCTGGATGTAAGAAGTATGATATTGTTAAGTCAATTACATGCGAATCAAGTAATGTTATCTACTATGCCACATGTCCGTGCTCCCTGATTTATGTAGGCCTTACTACACGCCAGCTTAAGGTTAGAGTCAGGGAGCACGTACGTGGCATTGAGGCGGCAAGAGAACAAGGCGACATGGTGCTCCTAAATACAATCCCGAAACACTTTAAGATTCATCACGGCTGTAATAGCAGGGGGTTTCGAGTAAAGGGTATTGACTCCATCGACCTGGGTATCCGAGGGGGGAATATTTCTCAACGCCTCTCTCAATTAGAAACTCGATGGATCTGGACACTCGGTACTGTCCACCCCCGTGGCCTCAATGAGTATTTCAACTTCTCGTCCTTTCTGTAATCCCTCTTCTGCTGCACGTGTGTGCGAGACACTGTTTTATTATATGTTTTTAATTTTTGTGTTGTATTTTACTAATATATATATTTATATTCATATTTATATTTAGGTCTTGTTTGTGCGTTTTTCGTATTGGTGGTGTTACGTGCTGATGTGGACATTTGGATGGGTCTAATCTCTGATTTGGGGTCTTCTACACCGGTGGCAGAATATCTTGAAGACTTTTGGATCTTATCATCAACAGCTTCTATGTAGTGGAATGGATACCATGGACTGATTAATATGAGACTTTATTTCATAATTTACAACTGTGTACATCTATACGGACTTATTATTCTGTCAGCACTACAGTTATTTTGTATGCTATACATGTGACTTGTACAATATCATCCGTATATATTTGTATATCTTATATCTGTGGTATGTTTCCATTATGAGGGTTATTTGTTGCATTTTCTGTCTACAAGATGTACTTATACTCCTTATATGCCCCTCTGTATGTAAACCCAGTTATCTGTTTTCTTTTTTTCTTTTTTCTCCCGCTGACTTATGCTGCTGTATGTGCCTCTTTCCCTATTCCAAGATGGAGGTTGTGTCTATTGCATGCGTTTGCGCATGCGCGGCCATTTATCCGTGTGTCTCGTCGCTTTGGTGGCGCCGCTATGCGTATGTTGCTGGGGGACACAGGGCCCTGTGTCCGCCCGGTGTACGGCGCTGCACGGCGTTACCTGATGGTGTTGGGGTAGCGGTTATATTGTCGCTTTATTCTGGTCCACTTGGCTACATAGGGAATCGGTTGCCTAGTGACTTGCTGTCACTTCCGGCCGCGGCATTATCCAGTTTCCGGTTTGTGTTTGTGTTCACTTCCATTTGGCCTAATAGTGAATGGGTTGCTTAGTAACCATATGTTACTTCCGGTTGCGGCGTTTTTCCATTTCCGGTCATGATGGCTCTGTATTTCCGGTGTAGCAGCTATAAAATCGCGCATCTGACCTCCCTCCATATATCCCCCTGAGGAAGGTTTATTACCGAAACGTGCGTTGGGGAGGGCGCACGGACCCCGGATCTGGTCCACTCACTTGCCCTGCTTTCCTGGTAACGTATAACCATGATACTTATATTATTGGGCTTTGTTTAGTAGCTAGTATGCTGATGGCGGCATTATACTGTGTATTATAGTGGTAATGACTCTCTAATCCATCTGGCACTAGTCATGAGTGGACTTTGACCCCGGCTCCGTGCGCTCCGTTTATGCTCTTTTCAGTGGTGTCCCTGTACACCTTGTGGTACTTGGCCACATCTGCTCTATTGTTTATATTTATACATAGTTTTTGCCTATTCAATAAAGTTGATATTTTATAGATATATTGGGTTTTTGATCGTTTTTGGGGTCTTTATTGATCCATTTTCGTTTGTATAGATACAGTATATATGCTGAAGTATATAATATACAGTATATCAGCTGTGGCCGCCCCAGGTCACCCAGACTGTCAGAATACAGCGATACATCGCACTCACTCAGGGCGGGTAGGAGCTCCTCCAGAATCTGCCTGAATCTGATAAGTTCAGCAGTCAGTGAGTTCAGCCAGCCAGGGGTGGGAGAGCAGAGCAGGAGAACGTGCTCTCTCTGCCCACAAACAATGTCACGCTGGCTGCGTTCTTAACCCCTATGCAGGGCCGCCATCAGGGCATTACTGCCCTTACTGCTGTATGGGGCCCGGTCAGCAGAAGTACACAG
This sequence comes from Ranitomeya imitator, assembly GCF_032444005.1. Classification (NCBI taxonomy): domain Eukaryota; kingdom Metazoa; phylum Chordata; class Amphibia; order Anura; family Dendrobatidae; genus Ranitomeya; species Ranitomeya imitator. The sequence continues at coordinate 1,055,962,857 of NC_091282.1, read as the reverse complement.
AGGGGCCCGCAGATCCGGGGCCCCACTGTTGTGCTTCTACTGATCGGGCCCCATCGTGCACTAAAATACTGTGCACTGCGGCGCACACGTCGGCGCTGGGGCCCGGGAGCCTTCTTGGAGCGGTGCACGACCGTCTCACCTAGTCGGCTGCGAAGCTCCTGCTCGGCTGTAGCTAGAATGTATGTGCTCCCTGCAGGTCCTGACTACAGCCCATACATTCTAGCCATCACAGTAGTGAATGTGCTAGAATGTAGGGGCTCCTGTCAGGTCCTCTCAGCAGCCCATACATTCTAGCTGCTGCTTCACTGCTGGAAACACTAGATGCCCCGGGAATGACTGAGGTAAGTAGAGTTGAGCGACCTTGACCTTTTTAGAGTCGAGCCGGGTTTTGCGAAACCCGACTATGTCCAAAGTCGGGTCGAGTGAAATCGGCCGATTATGACGTAAAGTCGGGATCGACCGAAACACGAAACCCAATGCAAGTCAATGGGGCAGCATAGTCGGCAGTGAGTGGGGGCCAGGAAAACACCTAGAGTACCCATTTTAATGTCAATACCATCCATTCTTCTTAATGAAGCTTGTCAAGCGTAATTTACCTTATAATAATTGGAAGGCATTTGAAATTGGGGGTCATTTGGCTAAAGTTGTGGGGGGTAGGGCTGGTTCAAGTAATTAGTGGGCCCAGGAAATCTGGACCACGTCACGGCAGTGGAGCAGGGAGAGGTAAGTATTTCAACTTTGCAAGTGCTGTGAACCTGAGCAAGCAGGGGGGGCCCACTCGTTGGCATTGGCACTGGCACAGGGCCCCTCAAAGTATAGCGGTGTGTTTGCACGGCGGGGGCGCCTCCCACCGGCAGCAACACTTTTGCGTACTATGAGAGGCCCTGTGCCAGTGACGTCGCCAACTAGTATTCTTCCCCCCACCTGATGAAGGAACCTGCACTTTCATCTGCACCTTCCTCTTTGTCCCCGTGTAAGGTGGTATGGTATGCGGGAAGAGCAACCTGACTTTCAGCAGGGTCACAATGTTGTTGTGTAGCGTGCACGGGGAATGTTGCGTTATGGGTCAATGTACCAGCAGACTCATCTATCACTGGCTGGGCAATGGGCACGATGAAGTGGAAACACAGATATAGGCCCAAAGAAGAAAGTGGGCTAAATGCAGTTAAAAATTGGTAACACAGGAATAACCAGGGGGCATTGCAGTGGAGGACAACTGGAATGAGAGGCTGACACAGAGAGTAGGGCCAAATCAGTAAGTAGTCGAAATGCAGTTCAAAATTGGCAACCGTAGTAAACAGGCGGCACAGCTTTGTTCAGTGGAGGAGAACAGCAAGGAGTGGCAGACACCGATAGTAGGCCCCAACCCAACTAGTAGGCCAAATGCAGTCTAACATTAACAACTACTTAACGAGAGCCTGAAAATGGAATTTCAGGACAGGAAACCAGGAGAACAGCAAGGAGTGGCAGACACCGATAGTAGGCCCCAAACCAACTAGTACGCCAAATGCAGTTGTTCCATTTAACCACAATTTAATGAGAGCCTGAAGATAGAAGCTCAGGAAAGGCAACCTGGGGAACACCTTGGAGTGTAACACACCATCTCTCTCCACCCCATACCCAATTTGTAGGCCTAATGCAGCCTACTTTCCGACACCTACTAAACGAGAGCATGAAGATCGAAGCTCAGGAAAGGCAACCTGGGGAACACCTTGGAGTGTAACACACCATCTCTCTCCACCCCATACCCATTTTTTAGGCCTAATGCAGTGTACTTTTCTACAACTACTAAACGAGAGTCGGAAGACCGAAGCAATGGCAAGGAAACCTGGGGAACACCTTGGAGTGTAACACACCATCTCTCTCCACCCCATTCCCCATTTTTTAGGCCTAATGCAGCCTACTTTCCGACACCTACTAAACGAGAGCATGAAGATCGAAGCTCAGGAAAGGCAACCTGGGGAACACCTTGGAGTGTAACACACCATCTCTCTCCACCCCATACCCATTTTGTAGGCCTAATGCAGCGTACTTTTCTACAACTACTAAACGAGAGCATGAAGATCGAAGCTCAGGAAAGGCAACCTGGGGAACACCTTGGAGTGTAACACAACCTCTCTCTACACCACGGAAGGGCTGATTCTTAGGAAGGAAGGCTGTTTTAAATAAGCATTGCGCGTCCGAGGGTGATTATATTCTTATTCGGTATCTACTCACCCTCGGACGCGCCATGCTTCTTGATTTGTAATTAATGTTTATTTGCAATGTGCTTTTGACTTACTCAATTAATTTTTTAATTATTGATTTTATTAAATTAATAGTTTAACATCTTATTGGAAATAATTTAAAGGAGACGCGACAGGACAACACTCGGTGGATGCCATATCTGTGTTAACAACTCCAAAAAACTTTCAGTTAACTTCTTGCAGGAGAAAGAAATTGTAGCTGTTGGACCTTTGTAGTACAGTTCCAGATATTTGATGTGTGTTTGTTTTGATTGTTAAAATGTCTGCATTTGAGATCTCAACACGATCTTATTTTTTATAATCAAATTAATTTTTAAAATATTTTATTAGGTTGGTTCAAGGGGTACACGGGCCGCAGTAGACAGGTCAGTGGAGGCCTAGTGGAAGGAGGGACCGCAGATGCGCCACTGTTTCACCCATTCACAATTAGTAGGCCTAATGCAGCGTAGTTTCCAACAGCTACTAAACGAGAGCCGGAAGATCGAAGCTCAGGAAAGGCAACCTGGGGAACACCTTGGAGTGTAACACAACCTCTCTCTACACCACGGAAGGGCTGATTCTTAGGAAGGAAGGCTGTTTTAAATAAGCATTGCGCGTCCGAGGGTGATTATATTCTTATTCGGTATCTACTCACCCTCGGACGCGCCATGCTTCTTGATTTGTAATTAATGTTTATTTGCAATGTGCTTTTGACTTACTCAATTAATTTTTTAATTATTGATTTTATTAAATTAATAGTTTAACATCTTATTGGAAATAATTTAAAGGAGACGCGACAGGACAACACTCGGTGGATGCCATATCTGTGTTAACAACTCCAAAAAACTTTCAGTTAACTTCTTGCAGGAGAAAGAAATTGTAGCTGTTGGACCTTTGTAGTACAGTTCCAGATATTTGTTGTGTGTTTGTTTTGATTGTTAAAATGTCTGCATTTGAGATCTCAACACGATCTTATTTTTTATAATCAAATTAATTTTTAAAATATTTTATTAGGTTGGTTCAAGGGGTACACGGGCCGCAGTAGACAGGTCAGTGGAGGCCTAGTGGAAGGAGGGACCGCAGATGCGCCACTGTTTCACCCATACACAATTAGTAGGCCTAATGCAGCGTAGTTTCCAACAGCTACTAAACGAGAGCCGGAAGATCGAAGCTCAGGAAAGGCAACCTGGGGAACACCTTGGAGTGTAACACAACCTCTCTCTACACCACGGAAGGGCTGATTTTTAGGAAGTAAGGCTGTTTTAAATAAGCATTGCGCGTCCGAGGGTGATTATATTCTTATTCGGTATCTACTCACCCTCGGACGCGCCATGCTTCTTGATTTGTAATTAATGTTTATTTGCAATGTGCTTTTGACTTACTCAATTAATTTTTTAATTATTGATTTTATTAAATTAATAGTTTAACATCTTATTGGAAATAATTTAAAGGAGACGCGACAGGACAACACTCGGTGGATGCCATATCTGTGTTAACAACTCCAAAAAACTTTCAGTTAACTTCTTGCAGGAGAAAGAAATTGTAGCTGTTGGACCTTTGTAGTACAGTTCCAGATATTTGATGTGTGTTTGTTTTGATTGTTAAAATGTCTGCATTTGAGATCTCAACACGATCTTATTTTTTATAATCAAATTAATTTTTTAAATATTTTATTAGGTTGGTTCAAGGGGTACACGGGCAGCAATAGACAGGTCAGTGGAGGCCTAGTGGAAGGAGGGACCGCAGACAGGCATCAAAGGCCTAACATTGGGCTGGCTGTAGGCAAGTTAAAATTGGTTCCAGGGGAACACGGCCATCAGTGGCCTGGTCAGTGTAGTTGTAGTTGAAAGAACGGGACGCAGACAGGCTTCGAAGGCCTAACATAACAAACTTGGGCTGGCTGTAGGCACTTTTAAATTTGTTCCAGGGGTACATGGGCAGCAGTGTATGGTCAGTGGAAGTCTAGTGGAAGGAGTGACCGCAGACAGGCTTCCAAGGCCTAACATAACAAACTTGGGCTGGCTGTAGGCACTTTTTAATTGGTTCCAGGGGTACACGGGCAGCAGTGGTCTGGTCAGTGGAAGTCTAGTGGAAGGAGTGACCGCAGACAGGCTTCCAAGGCCTAACATAACAAACTTGGGCTGGCTGTAGGCACTTTTAAATTGGTTCCAGGGGTACACGGGCAGCAGTGGTCTGGTCTGTGGAAGTCTAGTGGAAGGAGTGACCGCAGACAGGCTTCGAAGGCCTAACATAACAAACTTGGGCTGGCTGTAGGCAAGTTAAAATTGGTTCCAGGGGAACACGGCCATCAGTGGCCTGGTCAGTGTAGTTGTAGTTGAAAGAACGGGACGCAGACAGGCTTCGAAGGCCTAACATAATAACATAGGGCTGGCTGTAGGCAAGTTAAAATTGGTTCCAGGGGAACACGGCCATCAGTGGCCTGGTCAGTGTAGTTGTAGTTGAAAGAACGGGACGCAGACAGGCTTCGAAGGCCTAACATAACAAACTTGGGCTGGCTGTAGGCACTTTTAAATTTGTTCCAGGGGTACACGGGCAGCAGTGGTCTGGTCAGTGGAAGTCTAGTGGAAGGAGTGACCGCAGACAGGCTTCCAAGGCCTAACATAACAAACTTGGGCTGGCTGTAGGCACTTTTAAATTGGTTCCAGGGGTACACGGGCAGCAGTGGTCTGGTCAGTGGAAGTCTAGTGGAAGGAGTGACCGCAGACAGGCTTCCAAGGCCTAACATAACAAACTTGGGCTGGCTGTAGGCACTTTTAAATTGGTTCCAGGGGTACACGGGCAGCAGTGGTCTGGTCAGTGGAAGTCTAGTGGAAGGAGTGACCGCAGACAGGCTTCCAAGGCCTAACATAACAAACTTGGGCTGGCTGTAGGCACTTTTAAATTGGTTCCAGGGGTACACGGGCAGCAGTGGTCTGGTCTGTGGAAGTCTAGTGGAAGGAGTGACCGCAGACAGGCTTCGAAGGTCTAACATAACAAACTTGGGCTGGCTGTAGGCAAGTTAAAATTGGTTCCAGGGGAACACGGCCATCATTGGCCTGGTCAGTGTAGTTGTAGTTGAAAGAACGGGACGCAGACAGGCTTCGAAGGCCTAACATAATAACATAGGGCTGGCTGTAGGCAAGTTAAAATTGGTTCCAGGGGAACACGGCCATCAGTGGCCTGGTCAGTGTAGTTGTAGTTGAAAGAACGGGACGCAGACAGGCTTCGAAGGCCTAACATAACAAACTTGGGCTGGCTGTAGGCACTTTTAAATTTGTTCCAGGGGTACACGGGCAGCAGTGGTCTGGTCAGTGGAAGTCTAGTGGAAGGAGTGACCGCAGACAGGCTTCCAAGGCCTAACATAACAAACTTGGGCTGGCTGTAGGCACTTTTAAATTGGTTCCAGGGGTACACGGGCAGCAGTGGTCTGGTCAGTGGAAGTCTAGTGGAAGGAGTGACCGCAGACAGGCTTCCAAGGCCTAACATAACAAACTTGGGCTGGCTGTAGGCACTTTTAAATTGGTTCCAGGGGTACACGGGCAGCAGTGGTCTGGTCAGTGGAAGTCTAGTGGACGGAGTGACGGCAGACAGTCTTCGAAGGCCTAACATAACAAAATTGGGCTGACTGTAGGCACTTTTAAATTGGTTCCAGGGTAACACGGCCAGCAGTGGCCTGGTCAGTGTAGTAGTTGTAGAAAGAAGGGACCGCAGACAGGCTTCGAAGGCCTAACATAACAAAAATGTCAAAACAATGGTATTGTCAGTGCCAGGCATTGAAGGATGTCAGCGCCTAGACTACACATTGGTGAAGCTGTGAGAGATAATTTTGCTAGTGGTAGAGCACTGTTTGAGCTGGGGGGGGGGAACTGTCTTGTGGCCGGCGGTACAGGCACAGGGCCCCTCATATTACAACGGTGTGTCTGACGTTGGGTGCGCACCACCACCGCCAGAGACACTTTATTGTACTATGAGGGACCCAGTGGCAGTGCCGTCGACCAAAAGCGGCCACACCCACCTCTTCAGACAAACAGCACTCTCAAGGGTCCAAGCGCAAAGTGTCGATAGCACGGGCCCGTGTGGGGAGTTTGGCCATTTCGTGAGGTGGAAACATGTCGTATGCTGGACAATCAGGTGAAGAAAATTACGAGATTGGAAAAGTCATTCAGAATAGTCCACAGGCAAGACCTTTTCATAGGAAAGCTAGGTGTCAGCCGGGCAGGGTGGGGCAAAAGATTTTGAAATCCAGTTGTGGTTCATTTTAATGAAGGTTAGATCATCTACATTTTGGGTAGCCAGACGAGTCCTTTTTTCTGTTAGTATTGAACCTGCAGCACTGAATACTCTTTCTGATAGGACACTAGCTGCCGGGCAAGCAAGCTCCTGCAATGCATATTCTGCCAATTCTGGCCAGGTGTCTAATTTGGATGCCCAGTAATCAAATGGGAATGACGGTTGAGGGAGAACGTCGATAAGGGATGAAAAATAGTTTGTAACCATACTGGACAAATGTTGTCTCCTGTCACTTTGAATTGATGCTGCAGTACCTGTCCTGTCTGCGGTCATAGAAAAATCACTCCACAACCTGGTCAGAAAACCCCTCTGGCCAACGCCACTTCTGATTTCTGCCCCTCTAACACCTCTGGTCTGCTGGCCCCTGGAGCTCGTGTGAGAACGATCACGGGCGCTGTGTGCAGGGAATGCCAGAAGCAAACGGTCAACAAGAGTTGATTGTTTTGTTGCTAATATTAGTTCCAAGTTCTCATGTGGCATAATATTTTGCAATTTGCCTTTATAGCGAGGATCAAGGAGGCAGGCCAACCAGTAATCGTCATCGTTCATCATTTTTGTAATGCGTGTGTCCCTTTTGAGGATACGCAAGGCATAATCCGCCATGTGGGCCAAAGTTCCCGTTGTCAAATCTGCGGTTGTGCTTGGTTGAGGGGCAGTTGCAGGCAAATCTACGTCACTTGTGTCCCTCAAAAAACCAGAACCCGGCCTTGCCACGCCACCAATTTCCCGTGCCCCCGGGAAAGCTTCCTCATTAAAAATATACTCATCCCCATCATCCTCCTCATCCTCCACCTCCTCTTCGCCCGGTACCTCGTCATGTACACTGCCCTGACCAGACAATCGCTGACTGTCATCAAGGCTTTCCTCTTCCTCTGGTGCAGACGCCTGATCCTTTATGTGCGTCAAACTTTGCATCAGCAGACGCATTAGGGGGATGCTCATGCTTATTATGGCGTTGTCTGCACTAACCAGCCGTGTGCATTCCTCAAAACACTGAAGGACTTGACACATGTCTTGAATCTTCGACCACTGCACACCTGACAACTCCATGTCTGCCATCCTACTGCCTGCCCGTGTATGTGTATCCTCCCACAAAAACATTACAGCCCGCCTCTGTTCGCACAGTCTCTGAAGCATGTGCAGTGTTGAGTTCCACCTTGTTGCAACGTCTATGATTAGGCGATGCTGGGGAAGGTTCAAAGAACGCTGATAGGTCTGCATACGGCTGGAGTGTACAGGCGAACGGCGGATATGTGCGCAAAGTCCACGCACTTTGAGGAGCAGGTCGGATAACCCCGGATAACTTTTCAGGAAGCACTGCACCACCAGGTTTAAGGTGTGAGCCAGGCAAGGAATGTGTTTCAGTTGGGAAAGGGAGATGGCAGCCATGAAATTCCTTCCGTTATCACTCACTACCTTGCCTGCCTCAAGATCTACAGTGCCCAGCCACGACTGCGTTTCTTGCTGCAAGAACTCGGACAGAACTTCCGCGGTGTGTCTATTGTCGCCCAAACACTTCATAGCCAATACAGCCTGCTGACGTATGCCAGTAGCTGCCCCATAATGGGAGACCTGGTGTGCAACAGTGGCAGGTGCGGATGGAGTGTTTGTGCGACTGCGGTCTGTGGACGAGCTCTTGCTTCTGCAGGAGGACGAGGAGGAGGAGGAGGAGGAGGGGGTGCGAACGGCTACAGACAACTGTTTACTAGACCGTGGGCTAGGCAGAACTGTCCCAAACTTGCTGTCCCCTGTGGACCCTGAATCCACCACATTTACCCAGTGTGCCGTGATGGACACGTAACGTCCCTGGCCATGCCTACTGGTCCATGCATCTGTTGTCAGGTGCACCTTTGTGCTCACAGATTGCCTGAGTGCATGGACGATGCGCTCTTTAACATGCTGGTGGAGGGCTGGGATGGCTTTTCTGGAAAAAAAGTGTCGACTGGGTAGCTCGTAGCGTGGTACAGCGTAGTCCATCAGGTCTTTGAAAGCTTCGCTTTCAACTAACCGGTAGGGCATCATCTCTAACGAGATTAGTCTAGCTATGTGGGCGTTCAAACCCTGTGTACGCGGATGCGAGGCTAAGTATTTCCATTTTCTAACCATAGTCTCATGTAGGGTGAGCTGGACTGGAGAGCTGGAGATCGTGGAACTAGCGGGGGTGCCGGTGGACATGGCAGACTGAGAGACGGTGGGAGATGGTATTGTTGCCGCCGGTGCCCTAGATGCAGTGTTTCCTACTACGAAACTGGTGATTCCCTGACCCTGACTGCTTTGGCCTGGCAAAGATACCTGCACAGATACAGCAGGTGGTGCGCTAAATGGTGGTCCTACACTGCCGGAAGGGATGTTGCGTTGATGACTAGCTTCATTGGCCGAGGGTGCAACAACCTTAAGGGACGTTTGGTAGTTAGTCCAAGCTTTCAAATGCATGGTGGTTAAATGTCTATGCATGCAACTAGTATTGAGACTTTTCAGATTCTGACCTCTGCTTAAGGAAGTAGAACATTTTTGACAGATGACTTTGCGCTGATCAATTGGATGTTGTTTAAAAAAATGCCAGACTGCACTCTTTCTAGCATCGGATACCTTTTCAGGCATTGCAGACTGAGCTTTAACCGGATGGCCACGCTGTCCTCCACCAGGTTTTGGCTTTGCCACGCGTTTTGGGCAAGATACGGGCCCGGCAGATGGAACCTGTGGCGATGTTGATGCCTGCTGCGGCCCCTCCTCCTCCTCTGCTTCAGAACTGCTGCCGCCTGCACCCTGTTCCCCCAATGGCTGCCAATCGGGGTCAAGAACTGGGTCATCTAATAACTCTTCTTGTACCTCCTGCGCAACTTCGTCTGTGTCACCGTGTCGTTCGGTGGTATAGCGTTCGGGATGGGGCAACATAGTCTCATCAGGGTCTGATTCTTGATCAGCACCCTGCGAGGGCAATGTTGTGGTCTGAGTCAAAGGACCAGCATAGTAGTCTGGCTGTGGCTGTGCGTCAGTGCACTCCATGTCAGATTCAATTTGTAATGGGCATGGACTGTTAACTGCTTCACTTTCTAAGCCAGGGACGGTATGTGTAAAGAGCTCCATGGAGTAACCCGTTGTGTCGCCTGCTGCATTCTTCTCTGTTGTTGTTTTTGCTGAAGAGGACAAGGAAGTGACTTGTCCCTGACCGTGAACATCCACTAACGACGCGCTGCTTTTACTTTTACCAGTTTCACGAGAGGAGGCAAAAGAGCTAGAGGCTGAGTCAGCAAGATAAGCCAAAACTTGCTCTTGCTGCTCCGGCTTTAAAAGCGGTTTTCCTAATCCCAGAAAAGGGAGCGTTCGAGGCCTTGTGTAGCCGGACGACGAACCTGGCTCCACAGCTCCAGACTTAGGTGCAATATTTTTTTCCCCACGACCATCTGATGCTCCACCACTACCACTACCCTCATTACCAGCTGACAATGAACGCCCCCGGCCACGACCTCTTCCACTAGACTTCCTCATTGTTTTAAAAACGTAACCAAACTAACGTTATTTGTTGCAGTCACACAACTTACACGGTGAGCTATAACTTCAGTATGATTTAGCTACCCCTTTACAGGTTGGTGAGACCACAGCGAAAATCAGGCCCAATGTTACACACTCTTTTTTTGGTGGCTGCAAATTAGAGAGATGCCCCACACGCAGGACTGTCACTGAAGCACAAATGTTAATATTAATGTCACACTATTATTTTTTTTTTATTTTCATTTTTTTCAGGAACACTTTAGAAACCGCAAAAAAAAAAAAAAATAGATTTTTGCAGGGAGAATTTAGAAACCAAATGTAACAAACTATATGCTTTCTATGGGCCACTGAGTGAGAGATGACGCACACAGGAATCAGGAGTGGCACACAAGCCCAGAGGCCAATATTTTTCTACCAATGATTGATGGAGTTATTTTCTCTGGTAGATTTTTGAACCCAAATCAAGGAAAAAAAATATAGGCTTTCTATGGACCACAATTGGAGAGAGAGAGAGAGAGAGAGAGAGAGATGGCACACCCAGGAGTCAAGACTGGCACACAAGCAGAAAGGCCAATATTAATCTCCCATTTTTTGGGGTTTTTTTTTTTTTTCAGGGAGACTTTAGAAAAAAAAATAATAAAAAAAATATGATTTTATCAGGAAGAATTTAGAAACCAAATAAAATAAAATGATTTTTTCAGGGAGAATTTATAAAACAAATAAAAACAAAAATAGGCGTTCTATGGCCCACTGACTGAGAGATGACGCACACAGGAGTCAGGAGTGGCACACAAGCCCAGAGGCCAATATTTTTCTACCAATGATTGATGTAGTTATTTTCTCTGGTAGATTTTGGAACCCAAATCAAGGAAAAAAAATATAGGCTTTCTATGGACCACAATTGGAGAGAGAGAGAGAGAGAGAGAGAGAGACAGATGGCACACCCAGGAGTCAAGACTGGCACACAAGCAGAAAGGCCAATATTAATCTCCCACTGTTTTTTTTGGTTGTTTTTTTTTTTTTTTTTTCAGGGAGACTTTAGAAAAAAAAAAAATAAAAAAAATATGATTTTATCAGGAAGAATTTAGAAACCAAATAAAATAAAATGATTTTTTCAGGGAGAATTTATAAAACAAATAAAAACAAAAATAGGCGTTCTATGGCCCACTGACTGAGAGATGACGCACACAGGAGTCAGGAGTGGCACACAAGCCCAGAGGCCAATATTTTTCTACCAATGATTGATGTAGTTATTTTCTCTGGTAGATTTTGGAACCCAAATCAAGGAAAAAAAATATAGGCTTTCTATGGACCACAATTGGAGAGAGAGAGAGAGAGAGAGAGAGAGAGAGAGAGAGACAGATGGCACACCCAGGAGTCAAGACTGGCACACAAGCAGAAAGGCCAATATTAATCTCCCACTGTTTTTTTTGGTTGTTTTTTTTTTTTTTTTTTCAGGGAGACTTTAGAAAAAAAAAAAATAAAAAAAATATGATTTTATCAGGAAGAATTTAGAAACCAAATAAAATAAAATGATTTTTTCAGGGAGAATTTATAAAACAAATAAAAACAAAAATAGGCGTTCTATGGCCCACTGACTGAGAGATGACGCACACAGGAGTCAGGAGTGGCACACAAGCCCAGAGGCCAATATTTTTCTACCAATGATTGATGTAGTTATTTTCTCTGGTAGATTTTGGAACCCAAATCAAGGAAAAAAAATATAGGCTTTCTATGGACCACAATTGGAGAGAGAGAGAGAGAGAGAGAGAGAGACAGATGGCACACCCAGGAGTCAAGACTGGCACACAAGCAGAAAGGCCAATATTAATCTCCCACTGTTTTTTTTGGTTGTTTTTTTTTTTTTTTTTTCAGGGAGACTTTAGAAAAAAAAATAATAAAAAAAATATGATTTTATCAGGAAGAATTTAGAAACCAAATAAAATAAAATGATTTTTTCAGGGAGAATTTATAAAACAAATAAAACCAAAAATAGGCGTTCTATGACCCACTGACTGAGAGATGACGCACCCAGGAGTCAAGACTGGCACACAAGCAGAAAGGCCAATATTAATCTCCCACTGGTTTTTTTTTTTTTTTTTCAGGGAGACTTTAGAAAAAAAATAATTAAAAAAATATGATTTTATCAGGAAGAATTTAGAAACCAAATAAAATAAAATGATTTTTTCAGGGAGAATTTATAAAACAAATAAAACCAAAAATAGGCGTTCTATGGCCCACTGACTGAGAGATGACGCACCCAGGAGTCAAGACTGGCACACAAGCAGAAAGGCCAATATTAATCTCCCACTGGTTTTTTTTTTTTTTTTCAGGGAGACTTTAGAAAAAAAAATAATAAAAAAAATATGATGTTATCAGGAAGAATTTAGAAACCAAATAAAATAAAATGATTTTTTCAGGGAGAATTTATAAAACAAATAAAACCAAAAAAAGGCGTTCTATGGCCCACTGACTGAGAGAGAGAGAGAGATGGAACGCTTAGTACTGGCACACAAGCCCAAAGGGCAATATTAATCTCCCTTTTTTTTTCAGGGAGAATTTCTAAAACCCCCCAAAAAAAAAAAATAGGCTTTCTATGGCCCACTATTTGTGAGAGAGATGGGACGCTCAGGACTGGCACAGATGGCACGCTCAGGACTGGCACAGAAGCCCAGAGGCCAATATTAATCTCCCTTTTTTTCTGGGAGAATTTATAAAACCAAAAAAATATTTAAATAGGCTTTCTATGGCCCACTATTTGTGAGAGAGATGGCACGCTCAGGACTGGCACAGATGGCACGCTCACAACTGGCACACAAGCCCAGAGGCCAATATTAATCTCCCTTTTTTCAGGGAAAATTTATAAAACCAAAAAAAAAATTAAATAGGCTTTCTATGGCCCACTATTTGTGAGAGAGATGGCACGCTCAGGACTGGCACAGATGGCACGCTCACAACTGGCACACAAGCCCAGAGGCCAATATTAATCTCCCTTTTTTTCTGGGAGAATTTATAAAACCAAAAAAATATTTAAATAGGCTTTCTATGGCCCACTATTTGTGAGAGAGATGGCACGCTCAGGACTGGCACAGATGGCACGCTCACAACTGGCACACAAGCCCAGAGGCCAATATTAATCTCCCTTTTTTCAGGGAAAATTTATAAAACCAAAAAAAAAATTAAATAGGCTTTCTATGGCCCACTATTTGTGAGAGAGATGGCACGCTCAGGACTGGCACAGATGGCACGCTCACAACTGGCACACAAGCCCAGAGGCCAATATTAATCTCCCTTTTTTCAGGGAAAATTTATAAAACAAAAAAAAAATTAAATAGGCTTTCTATGGCCCACTATTTGTGAGAGAGATGGCACGCTCAGGACTGGCACAGATGGCACGCTCACAACTGGCACACAACCCCAGAGGCCAATATTAATCTCCCTTTTTTTCAGGGAGAATTTATAAAACCAAAAAAAAAAATTAAATAGGCTTTCTATGGCCCACTATTTGTGAGAGAGATGGCACGCTCAGGGCTGGCACAGATAGCACGCTCACAACTGGCACACAAGCCCAGAGGCCAATATTAATCTCCCTTTTTTCAGGGAAAATTTATAAAACCAAAAAAAAAATTAAATAGGCTTTCTATGGCCCACTATTTGTGAGAGAGATGGCACGCTCACAACTGGCACACAAGCCCAGAGGCCAATATTAATCTCCCTTTTTTCAGGGAGAATTTATAAAACCCAAAAAAAAATAAAATAGGCTTTCTATGGCCCACTATTTGTGAGAGAGATGGCACACTCAGGACTGGCACACAAGCCCAAAGGCCAATATTAATCTCCCACTGTATTTTTATCAGGGAGAATTTATACACCCCACAAAAAAAAATACAGAAAAATGAAAAGGCTTTCTATGGCCCACTATGTGAGAGAGATGGCACACACAGGGATGGCACTCTAGCAGAAATGCCAAATTGCCAATCTTAATCTCCCACCAAAAAAAAAAAAAAAAAAAAAAAAACAGGGAATGTCCTACAATTACTATCTCCCTGCCTGCAGTAATCTCAGCCAGGTATGGCAGGCAGCTACTATCTCCCTGCCTGCAGTAATCTCAGCCAGGTATGGCAGGCAGCAATAAGGAGTGGACTGATGCAAAAATGAAATAAAAAGTGTGGACAAACAAAAAAGATAGCTGTGCAGAAAGGAAGGAACAAGAGGATTTGTGCTTTGAAAAAAGCAGTTGGTTTGCACAGCGGCGTACACACAGCAATGCAGCTATCAGGGAGCCTTCTAGGGCAGCCCAATGAGCTACAGCGCTGAGGGGAAAAAAAAAAAAAAACTTCCACTGTCCCTGCACACCGAGGGTGGTGTTGGACAGTGCAAATCGCTGCAGCACAAGCGGTTTTGTGGTTAATGGACCCTGCCTAACGCTATCCCTGCTTCTGACAAAGTGGCAGCAACCTCTCCCTAAGCTCAGATCAGCAGCAGTAACATGGCGGTCGGCGGGAACTCCCCTTTATAGCCCCTGTGACGCCGCAGACAGCAAGCCAATCACTGCAATGCCCTTCTCTAAGATGGTGGGGACCAGGACCTATGTCATCACGCTGCCCACACTCTGCGTTTACCTTCATTGGCTGAGAAATGGCGCTTTTCACGTCATTGAAACGCGACTTTGGCGCGAAAGTCGCGTACCGCATGGCCGACCCCGCACAGGGGTCGGATCGGGTTTCATGAAACCCCGACTTAGCCAAAAGTCGGCGACTTTTGAAAATGTTCGACCCGTTTCGCTCAACCCTAGAGGTAAGTATAAAAAACATTTTTGTTTTTTTAAATATGTGAGGTGAGGTGGGGGGGGAAGGGTGAGAGTGCAGATGATGGGGTGTGTTTTAGGGAGTACTGTACATGATGAAATAATAGGGGGCTGCAAATGATGAAGTGTATTTGAGGGGGTACTGCACATGAAATGATAGGGGGCTGCAAATGATGAAGTAAGAGGGACTGCAGATGAAGTGAAGGGGGATAGGGGACTGCAAATGATGATGTGGGGGTGATGGGGACTGCAAGTCATGATGTGGGGGTGATGTGGACTGCAAATGATGATGTGGGGGTGATGGGGACTGCAAATGATGATGTGGGGGTGATGGGGACTGCAAATGATGATGTGGGGGTGATGGGGACTGCAAATGATGATGTGGGGGTGATGGGTACTGCAACTGATGTGGGAGTGATGTGGACTGCAAATGATGATGTGGGGGTGATGGTGACTGCAAATGATGTGGGGGGACTGCAAATGATGATGTGGGGGTGATGGGGACTGTAAATGATGTGGGGGTGATGGGGACTGCAAAGGATGTGGGGGTGATGGGGACCGCAATGATGTGGGGGGACTGCAAATGATGATGTGGGGGTGATGGGAACTGTAAATCATGTGGGGGTGATGGGGACTGCAAATGATGTGGGGGGACTGCAAATGATGATGTGGGGGTGATGGTGACTGCAAATAATGTGGGGGGACTGCAAATGATGATGTGGGGGTGATGGGGACTGTAAATGATGTGGGGGTGATGGGGACTGCAAATGATGTGGAGGTGATGGGGACCGCAAATGATGTGGGGGGACTGCAAATGATGATGTGGGGGTGATGGGAACTGTAAATCATGTGGGGGTGATGGGGACTGCAAATGATGTGGGGGGACTGCAAATGATGATGTGGGGGTGATGGGGACTGTAAATGATGTGGGGGTGATGGTGACTGCAAATGATGTGGGGGGACTGCAAATGATGATGTGGGGGTGACGGAGACTGCAAATGATGTGGGGGGACTTCAAATGATGTTGTGGGGGTGATGGGGACTGCAAATGAGGTGGGGGTGATGGGGACTGCAAATGATGTGGGGGGACTGCAAATGATGATGTGGTGGTGATGTGGACTGCCAATGATGATGTGGGGGTGATGTGGACTGCAAATGATGATGTGGGGGTGATGGGGACTGCAAATGATGTGGGGGTGATGGGCCTGCAAATGATGTGGGGGGACTTCAAATGATGATGTGGGGGTGATGGGGACTGCAAATGATGTGGGGGTGATAGGGACTGCAAATGATGTGGGGGTGATGGGGACTGTAAATGATGGGGTGATGGGGACAGGAAATGATGTGGGAGTGATAGGGACTGCAGATGATGAAGTGTGTTTGAGGGGGTTCTGCACATGATGAAATGATAGGGGGCTGCAAATGATGAAGTAAGGGGGACTGCAGATGAAGTGACAGGGGATAGGGGACTAAATGATGATAAGGGACTAAATGATGAAGGTGGACTGCAAATGATGAAGTGGGGGTAATGGGGACTGCACATGAAGTGAGTGTGAGGACAGCAATTGAACTGAAGGTGGGGGTGGGAAGAGCAAATGATGTATTGAAGGTAGAGAGAGCAAATAATGAATTTTGAGGGTGGGGAAGAGCATAATGAATAGAGGGTGGGAGAGAGAGAAGACATGGCAATGAATTGAGGCAGAAGGGGCATGTAACTATAATGAATCGGGGTAAGGGTTAGAGCGGGAGGTACATAGTGGAGTCGTTGAGGATAAAGTGACTGGTAATAAATTGGGAGAAAGAATACAGGTGCTAATTAATTTATATATTTAAATGAGGAAAGTGGCTATATACAGATAGTGAGGGCACAGTGGCGGATTATAATTTATATTTGGAATGGTGGGTTGCATAATAACCAATTATATATTAATGGTGGGTGAACGTCTGTAGTCAGATGTATAGTGTAGAAGAAAGGGAAAAAATGGGGAATGTGCTCTGGAAGTGGTGCTCTAGATAACTGTGTTATTTTATGCAGAGACGAGTCCTGGCAGAAAGAAGTGATAGCGGTCTGCGCTGGATTAAAAAGAAATGCAAAGATGAAGGACTTTAGCTAGAGACGTCACTGGTGAGTATGTTACCTGTACACTGACACCATACACTGTATACTGTATACAGAGCTCCTGTGTATAATGTCACTGGTGATCACTGGTGATCACTATATTATCTGTACACTATACACTATATACAGAGCTCCTGTGTATAATGTCACTAGTGATCGCTGTATTACATGTACACTGTACCCTATATACAGAGCTCCTGTGTATAATGTCACTGGTGATCCCTGTATTACCTGTACACTGACACTATATAAAGAGCTCCTGTGTATAATGGCATTGGTGACCACTGTATTACCTGTACACACACTGCATACTAAGTACAGATCTCCTGTGTATAATGGCACTTATGGTGATAGTATTTTTTTAAATTAATGATCAGTATTGTACTATTCAGTCACAATGTGGTGGTAATATGTTGTCCGGCCATGGTGTAGCAGTATTTGTTCCTTGTATGTGCTATTATTCGGTCACTGTGTGGTGGTAATATGTGGTCTGTTCATGTTGTGTTGGTATTTGTTCCTTGTATGTAGTTGGTCACCATGTGATGGTAATATGTGGTCTGTACATGCTGCGGTGGTATTTGTCCCTTGTATGTGATATTGTTCAGTCACTGTGGTGGTAATATGTGGTCTGCACATGGCGTGGCGGTATTTGTTCCTTGTAGATAGTATTATAGGTCACTATGTGGTGATAATATGGTGTCTGGTCATGGTGTTGTGGTATTTGTCCCTTGTATGTGGTATTATTGGTCATTTGAAAAATTGAAAAATAAATAAAAATACACCTAAATTGTATTGCATATTTTAACAAATGTTTAATAGGTTAGAGTAGAGTAGAGCCCGGTCAAAAGAGTCTACCTTGTTGTCGTCTCAGATTAAAAAAAAACCTTTTGGCCAAAACAAAAGCTGCTGGCTATGTGTTTGATCTGTTGATGGGAACTGTTTATGTGTCATTTGTGAGAAGTGGAGTTTTGCCAAGAAACAGCGGTGGGGCTGTGGACAGTTCGAGGGGTGGAGGCGGGACTGGGGTGGAGCCTGGGCGGAGTCCTAAGGGGGCTCTGAAAATTTTGCCAGTATGGGGCCCCGAAATTCCTAGTGGCAGCCCTGCCCCTATGTGCCTGGCCCTGCACTGACTGAGAAGATGCTTGTGCCAGCACAAATTGAACGGCCAGATGGATCTCTATGACAGCGTGAGTGGGCCCCCCGTCTCGCCAGGGCCCCGGCACTTGCCCGGGTGCGCCAGGTGCTGACGCCGGCCCTGGTGGGATCAGTTGTCTCCGGGCACTCGGCAATGTGGGAGGAAGGAGGATCAGGTTGAATATGCGGTCCAGACACACGGCTGCTGAGACTTAACCAAGTGGAAGACAGGGTGGTGGTGGTAGTGGCAAAGTGACTGTAGGCATTATCTGCTATCCAACCAACAACCTTTTGACATTTTGCTCAGGGTTCAATAGTGGTGTGCTGCAGTCCCCTAGTAATTTGTATAGGATGGTTGGGCGAGAAGATGTGGGTCTTTTTTGTGGCACAATTTGAGCTTGCCCACGGCCACGGCCTCGGCCTCTGCATGCACCATTACTACCACCATCATGTCTACTTCCTTGTCCCTTGCCACACATCTTGCCCATTTTAAATGGCAAACAATATTTTCCACGTTCACTACAAATGGCTGAATTTGGAGCGAACTTGCCTGTAGATAACTATTTTTACCAGCAAACTGGTGTCAATAACTTCGCTAACACGCTGCAGCAA
Organism: Ranitomeya imitator; assembly: GCF_032444005.1. NCBI lineage: Eukaryota > Metazoa > Chordata > Amphibia > Anura > Dendrobatidae > Ranitomeya > Ranitomeya imitator. The sequence goes on along the minus strand of NC_091282.1, from coordinate 1,055,944,178 downwards.
AAATAAAATGGAGGGCGGAAATGGCAAAATTTGGAGAGCACTTTTTATCTCTGATCCGTGTGTGATGGACAAACCACAGTTTGAAATAGCTGGCCTGTAGGTAACTAGTTTTACCAGCAAATTGGTGTCAATGACTTCGCTAACAAACTGCAACACAATTTAACCCCTTTCTGACATCGGACGTACTATCCCGTCGAGGTGGGGTGGGCCCCCATGACCACGGACGGGATAGTACGTCCAGCGCGATCGGCGGCGCTCACGGGGGGAGCGCGGCCGATCGCGGCCGGGTGTCAGCTGCCTATCGCAGCTGACATCCGGCACTATGTGCCAGGAGCGGTCACGGACCGCCCCCGGCACATTAACCCCTGGCACACCGCGATCAAAGATGATCGCGATGTGCCGGCGGTGCAGGGAAGCATCGAGCTGGGAGGGGGCTCCCTGCGGGCTTCCCTGAGCCCCCCGCAGCAACGCGATGTGATCTTACCTCCCTCCCTGCTTGCTTCAGGCCCGGATACAAGATGGCCGCGGATCCGGGTCCTGCAGGGAGGGAGGTGGCTTCACAGAGCCTGCTCAGAGCAGGCACTGTGAAGCAGCCTGCACTGCTATCAGATCGGTGATCTGACAGAGTGCTGTGCACACTGTCAGATCACCGATCTGTGATGTCCCCCCCTGGGACAAAGTAAAAAAGTTAAAAAAAAAATTTCCAAATGTGTAAAAAAAAATAAAAAAAAATATTTTTAAGTAATGAAAAAAAAATATATATTATTCCCATAAATACATTTCTTTATCTAAATAAATAAAAAAAAAACAATAAAAGTACATATATTTAGAATCGCCGCGTCCGTAACGGCCCGACCTATAAAACTGGCCCACTAGTTAACCCCTTCAGTAAACATCGTAAGAAAAAAAAACCGACGCTTTATTATCATACCGCCGAACAAAAAGTGGAATAACACGCGATCAAAAGGAAAGATATAAATAACCATGGTACCGCTGAAAGCGTCATCTTGTCCCGCAAAAAAACGAGCCGCCATACAGCATCATCAGCAAAAAAATAAAAAATGGAAGGGAGAATATAAAATGAAGACCATCCATCAATTGAAAATCCAAGAGGTGTACATACCGGCAAAATATCGGAGTCAACAAGTTGGCTCACCACAAGGTCTATCCGTTCTGACATGACAAACACAGCAGTGGATGTGTTTCATAAGCTTCGTAATAATGAGATCGCAGATGTCCATGCAAACACCATGCGATGCACATTACACAAGTCTGGAATGGTGGACCGAAAAAAGTGAAGAAGCCTCAACCTCAAAATCGTCATATGAAACTTTGGCCCAAATTTGCAAAAAAATACAAAAAGTGGACAGTAGAAGATTGGAAACTGGTGATTTTGAGAGATGAGATGAAAGTCAAGAAACTAGGCTTTAATTGGTGCAAATGTGTCTGGAAGAAACCAGGGCAAAAGGGGCTAATAGTTTGAGAAATTGAAGGAACTGTCAAGTTCAATGGAGGAAGCCTGATGACATGGGATTGCTTCACAGCCAAAAGTGTTGGATATTTGACCAGGGTTGATGGTGGTCTCAGTGCTGAGCTATATGTGAGCTTACTATAAGATGAGTTACTTTGTACATTTGAGTCCTATAGGTATGAAAAGGACAACATAGTGTCCCAGCAGAACAACAATCTGAATCATGCGTTGAGATTGGCGAAGAAATGGTTTATTGACAATGAAGTAGAAGTGCTGCATTGGCCCCCTCAGTCCCGAAACTTCAACCCTATACAACACTTGTGGGTAAAGTTGAAAAAAACTGAATACATACCCAAGTAAGTCAAACAGTATGCACCAACTTTGGGAATGTGTAGAAGAGACCTGGGTTCAGATTTCTATTGAGGCATGCTTTAATCTGATCAATAGCATGCCCAGAAGGACTCAGGCAGTGTTGAAAGTCAAATGTGGATTTACAAAATACTAACAATAAAATACAGGAAAGATATATATCTTGGTACCGTGTTAGCCAGTAGATAGAAAAATATTTAGAATTGAGAGTCCTCAGTGGTTTTTGTTTTAGTCTATGCCTGATGAAGAGACCTGTGTAGTCTCGGAAGCTTGCAATTTGTTACCATCTTTTCAGTTAGCCATTAAAAGGTATCAACCACTGAGGACTCTCAATTCTAAATATTTTTCTAACAATAAAATAAAAAATAAAACGTAGATTTTTAGGAGCAAAGCAAAAACAATGCTGTGACATGACAATAATCTGCATAACTAATCATAAAATAAATAGGTACAAGTCAAATTTATATTTGAGATATTCAAGTTGCTATTTTTTAAAATGATTGCTGTCTCACATTTCAAGCAGTAGTGGATGGTGAGATATGACAGTCAAAAATACCAAACATTGTTACCCTTTTGCTTGTCAGTGTATGCTTAAAACCCCTTAAAGGGACACTGTCACCTGAATTTGGAGGGAACAATCTTCAGCCATGGAGGCGGGGTTTTTGTGTTTTTGATTCACCCTTTCCTTACCCGCTGGCTGCATGCTGGCTGCAATATTGGATTGAAGTTCATTCTCTGTCCTCCATAGTACACGCCTGCGCAAGGCAAGATTGCACCTTGTGCAGGCATGTACTACGGAGGACAGAGAATGAACTTCAATCCAATATTGCAGCCAGCATGCAGCCAGCGGGTAAGGAAAGGGTGAATCAAAAACACAAAAACCCCGCCTCCATGGCTGAAGATTTTCCCTCCAAATTCAGGTGACAGTGTCCCTTTAATGACAGCCAATACGTCTTTTAACTGACCTGAGATAAAAGAGAATAGCCTCCCCATACAGGTGACAATCCGGCAGCTGTCGGCTGTACACTATAGCTGACAACTTGCTGCATCAGCCATGATCAGTGTTTGCACCATCCAAATCTGTTTAACCCCTTAGATGCTGCTGTCAGTGACTGCATCATTATAAAAGGTTAACAGAGTGTGGGGGCTTCCTCTTTATCCCAATTGGTGCCCTCAGATCGTGAATTTGTGGTCCTGTTGTTTGCCATGGCAAAATTCACGACCAAATAGCGGCCCTAGAGTCTGACGGCTGTAGTAATCTGTTCAGAAGTTAGAGGCATTTAGGTGGTAAAAATACACTTTTTCATTTCTGTGATGCCACTTTGCATTAATCCCTGAAAAGCACCTGAAGGGTTAATAAACTACCTGACTGCAGTTTTCAATATGTAAGGGGGTGCTGTTTTAAAATGGTATCACTTTGGGGGTTTTTACAATATATAGGACCCCTAAAGTCACTTCAAACACGGATAAGTCCCTAAAATAATAGATTTTGTAAGTTTCCTTGAAAAAAGTGACAAATTATTGCTACATTTTTAAACCTCCTAAAAAGCTAACAAAATAAAAGAACATTTTACAAACAGTGCTGATGTAAAGCAGACATGAGGGAAATGTTATTTATTAATGTTTTGCAATGGTATGACTATCTGGATTAAAGGGATAATCATTCAAAGTTTGAAAATTGCTATTTTTTTTTACATTTTTCTCATATTTCTGATATTTTTTATAAATAAACACAAAACTTTTCGACCTAAATTTACCATTATCATAAAGTATAATGTGTCATGAAAAAACAGTCTCAAAATCACTGGGATTTGTTAAAGCGTTCCAGAGTTATTGCCACATAAATTGACACTGGTCAGATTTAAATAAATTGGCTCCGTCACTAAGGGGTTAAAACTGTAATAGAGTTAGCCAACATCTAGGCTCTTTCCATTATAAATATACATACAGTAAGTGACGTAAGATGATAGTATATAAGCAGAGAACACAATATAAAGTGCAAGAAAGGATGGAAACACGGGAAACCAGTATCCACCCAGTGTGCGGGAGCACAAAAAAAAAAAAAAAACCCAAAACAGTCTGATACAACAGACTGAAAATACACAGCGCTGCAGGAAGCCAGTAGTACATATAATAAAGTGACAAATCGTCACTAATAGTGAAATATTGGGGCTTACCGCAGATAAGAAGGGCTACACCGCACACCGGACCAGAACCAGGATAAAAAGACCCCCGACGTACGTTTCGCTTATTCCATATAACCGCTTTATCAATCCCCTTGATAAAGCGCTTATATGGAATAAGCGAAACGTATGTCGGGGGTCTTTTTATCCTGGTTCCGGTCTGGTGTGCGGTGTAGCCCTTCTTATCTGCGGTAACCCCCAATATTTCACTATTAGTGACGATTTGTCACTTTATTATATGTACTACTGGCTTCCTGCAGCGCTGTGTATTTTCAGTCTGTTGTATCAGACTGTTTTGGATTTTTTTTTTTGTGCTCCCGCACACTGGGTGGATACTGGTTTCCCGTGTTTCCATCCTTTCTTGCACTTTATATTGTGTTCTCTGCTTATATACTATCATCTTACGTCACTTGATGTATATTTATACCCTGTATTTGTAATAAATTTATATACCTATTATACTCCTGGTTCTCCTGTTTATTGTGTTAATATGGAGTGGGTTGCCTCTTGTGTAGGCGTTGTGGCTTTTTTCTACTATTTAGTGTAAAATTGTCCTTTTTTTCTTTGTTTAAATATGTGCTCTGGAGTCGTTATAACCTTTCCATGATAAGCAAAAATTCTTCAAGTCATTATCCTAACATCAATCTAACATTATCTTGATCCAATTCAATGATTGCAAAGTATGCAGACGAATTACATCCCAGGCAATCAATACTAACAGAAGTCATACTCCTACAACTTTCTGATGGCAAGCAGGGCACGGGCGCATGCCAGTGATTTATACTAAATCTACATCTTCGGCTGCCAGGCACTATGGATCATGTGAATGCACATACATGGGACTTACTTCTCAGTGGCATCCTTTGTCTCTTGGCACTTTAAATTTTTCACTCTTTGTTTCATTACAGCCATTTGGTAAATTCAACAAAATTATTTTTTCTTCTCATTAATGTACACTCTGCACCCCATATTGACTTAAAAAACAGAAATGTAGTAATTTTTGCAAATTTATATAAAAACGGAAATATCACATGGTCATAAGTATTCAGACCCTTTGCTCAGTATTGAGTAGCAGCAACCTTTTGAGCTAGTATAGCCATGAGTCGTCTTGGGAATGATGCAACAAGCTTTTCAAACCTGGATTTGGGGATCCTCTGTCATTCTTCCTTGCAGATCCTCTCCAGTTCTATCAGGTTGGATGTTGAACATTGGTAGACAGCCATTTTCAGGACTCTCCAGAGATGGTCAATTAGGTTTAGGTCAGGGCACTGGCTGGGCCTGTCAAAAATGTTCACAGAGTTTTTCTGAAGCCAATCCTTTGTTATTTTAGCTGTGTGCTTAGGGTCATTGTCTTGTTTTAAGGTGAACCTTTGGCCAGGTCTGAGGTCCAGAACACTCTGGAAGAGGTTTTCATCCAGGATATCTCTGTACTTGGCTGCATTCATGTTTCCTTCAAGGACAACTGGTTGTCCTGTCCCTGCAGCTGAAAAACACCACCATGTTTCATTGTTGGTATTGTATTGGGCAGGTGATGAGCAGTACTTGGTTTTCTCCACACATACCGCTTAGAATTATCACCAAAAAGGCATATCTTCATCTTATCAGACCACAGAATCTTATTTCTCATAGTCTGTGAGTCCTTCATGTGTTTTTTAGCAAATGCTATGCGGGTTTTCATATGTCTTGCACTGGGGAGAGGCTTCCTTTGGGCCACTCTGCCATAAAGGCCTGACTGGTAGAAGGCTGCAGTGATAGTTGACTTTGTGTAACTTTCTCCCATCTCCCTACTGCATCTCTGTAGCTCATCCACAGTGATCTTGGGGTTCTTCTTTACCTCTCTCTCACCAAGGCTATTCTTCCATAATTGCTCAATTTGGCTGAACGGCCAAGTCTAGGAAGACTTCTGGTGGTCCCAAACTTCTTCCATTTAAGGGTTATGGAGGCCACTGTGCTCTTAGGAACCTTGAGTACTGCAGAAATTCTGTTGTAACCTTGGCCAGATCTGTGCCTTGCCACAATTCTGTCTCTGAGCTCATTGGCCAATTCCTTTGACCTCACAATTCTCAATTGGTCTGACATGCACTGTAAGCTGTGAGGTCTTATATAGACAGGTGTGTGTCTTTCCAAATCAAGTCCTATTAGTTTAATTAAGTACAGGTGGACTCTAATGAAGGAGTAGAACCATCTCAAGAAGGAATTCAAGGAAATGGACAGCATGTGACTTAAATATGAGTGTCTGAGCAAAGAGTCTGAATTCTTATAACCATGTGATATTTCAGCATTTCTTTTTTAATAGTTATGCAAAAATGGCTATATTTCTGTTTTTTCAGTCAAAGTGAGGTGCAGAGTGTACATTAATGTGAAAAATGAACTTTTTTGAATTTACCAAATGGCTACAAAGAAGCAAAGAGTGAAAAATTTAAAGGGGTATGAATACTTTCCATACTCACTGTACATGGACTATTGACGTAACTCTCAGCTGAGTGGTATACATCTGGGTGTATAGGTTGATTAATAACATAATTTATTTGAGTAGAAGCAGAGTCAAACAAATGTGACCAGCAATTATGTCACACTATAATATCAGGTTTAATGTCTTCTTTTTTTACAGTGTTACCCTTTGGATATAATTATTTTTTAAATGCATTGATTTTTCAGATGGATTTACAATGTTTTAAAAGGGAATAGGCCAGTGGTTTAGACTGCATGAATTTCATGACAGTTTACCTTGAGATCGTGTGTAAACGTACGTATGTTTATATGGAGTTGATCCTTGTATGTATGTTCGCCGCACTGTGCCTTTGTAATTAAAGATTACTATTTGTTTTATCTGTATACAGTCTTATCATTTGAAAATGAATTTCATTACTCTGAAACATGTAATAGTTTACATTGAAATCTACCAATAAAGGTTCTTTCTTAAAAAATGGCTAAAGGAACCATTCTTGGTTGAGTTCGCCTAAATAGGTGACCTGCTATTTTTCTTGGAAAATGAACACATTATTTTTTTCTGGGCCGCTCTACACACACATTAATAATCCACAGGATATGGACACCTGGCAGCAGATCAAGTGTATAAGTGTTGTTCCTATTGTAGTACAACTTCTATTCTAGTACAACTAACTAAGGTGAACCTTTTTAATTCACTTTGTCAACATATGATAACAATGTGATCATGCTCACTCTACAAGTGTCTTTTCCTTTTCTTTTGTGGTCCTCCTAACCTTTTCCACTTTGACGGATTTTCTAATTCAAGCATAAACTTATGATTGCAAGTTTTCAGAGCACAAAGGGCCAACATGTTAGATTAATTGACAGCTAATATAGGTATTACAATGCCATGAGAAAAAAGCCTAATATCAAGCATAAATTTATGATTACAAGTTTTCAGAGCACAAAGGGCCAACACGTTAGATTAATTGACAGCTATTATAGGTATTAAAATGCCATGAAAAAAAGGTCTAATATAAATTATTAGGTAAAAAGTAAACATATGCTAGATGCTCTCTATCCTTGACCTATATAGCATAGTTTTACAAAAACAGGTTTAGGCTGTAAAGAATATAGATTTTACTGAGGACAGGAAATCAGTTTATTTTTAGATTTATAGTTCAATGTGTCATCATGACTTTGACTTTGCAAAGCTAGAGAACATTTATTAAGCAAGTAAGAAGACACGTAAGTCATTGGAGTTATTTAAAACTTTTTGTTCGTGTCATATAAATCTAATAAGCTTTTAGCAAAATCCAAAAATAGAAAATGATTTCAGTTTATGTTCTTTTTTAGGCAATAATTTTTCAAATGAAATATTTTGTAACGTGTCATCATTTATGGTGTAATCTATAAATTCTAGATAACTCTCTTAGTTCTAAATCAGGGTGACATATGTACAACCTATGCGACTGCACAGGAGCTCAGTGTGACAGGGGCCTCAGTACCAATAATGGCTAACAGCTTCCTAGTATTGGACTACTTGTAAAATACTGAACTAATAGGTGTAATAGCATTACAAGTACTGATGCATTCTTAGAGAAAGCTTCGAAGAGCTCTAAAGGAGCTAGGAATCCATATATTGTTCTTGTACAATGGTCTTCTTCTGCCTGATTAGCCATCTGCTGGATCAAAATAGATATGAGCAAAAAGATTTGAATTACCTTGGTCCGCTGTTTAGTTTGGTCCGCTATGGCCCCTGGATAGGGCAGTGTTTACTTCTATGCCAGAAATCCTCTGCCCAACCTCCTGGGTTCCTCTGTAGCTTAGTAGGTTTCCATGATGTCATGACGCTGTGTGAGTCCTAGTCATTAGGACTGACATGTCACAACACAACATCATGAACTGTTGCTTAGTAAGCAGCAGAAGTACCCAGGAGGCGAGACAGATAATTGCAGAAGTGAACAATACCCTGGCTTGGCTGCCATCTAGGACAGAACTGGGAGCAGACCCAGTAGTTTAAATCTTTTTTTCTAATTTCTATAGATGAACGATATACTGTTTAACAATAGAATTGCAACAATAAGAAGGACATGTTAATGATATGCAAATAATGAAAAAATGTACACAACATATTTACAAAAATCTTGTTATATACAGGTGCTTCTCACAAAATTAGAATATCATCAAAAGTTAATTTATTTAATTTCATCAATGCAAAAAAGTGAAACTCATACTATATACAGACATTACAAACAGTGATCTATGTGAAGTGTTTATTTTTGTTTAAGTTGATGATTATGGCTTACAGCCAATGAAAACCCAAAAGTCATCTCAATAAATTACAATAATAAACAAAAACACCTGCAAAGGCTTCCTAAGCATTTACAAAGGTCCCTTAGTCTGTTTCAGTAGGTTCCACAATCATGGGGAAGACTGCTGACTTGACAGATGTCCAGAAAGCAGTTTTTGACACACTCCATAAGGAGGGTAGGCCACGAAAAGTATTTGTAAAGAAGCTGGCTGTTCACAGAGTGCTGTATCCAAGCATATTAATGGTAAGCTGAGTGGAAGGAAAAAGTGTAGAAGGAAAAGGTGCACAAGCAACCGAGAAAACCGCAGCCTTGAAAGGATTGTTAAGAAAAGGCCATTCAAAAATTTGAGGGAGATTCAAAAGGAGTGAACTGCTGCTGGGGTCATTGCTTCAAGAACCAACACAGACATATCCATGATTCGGGCTACAAGTGTCGCATTCCTTGGTTCAAGCCACACATGAATAATAGACAACGCCAGAAGTGTCTTACCATGGCCAAGGAGAAAAATAACTGTACTGTTGCTTAGTGGTCCAAGGTGTTCTTTTCAGATGAAAACAAATTTTGCATTTCATTTGGAATTTAATTTCCCAGTGTCTGGAGGAAGAATGGAGAGGCAATACAAGCTGCTTGAGGTCTAGTGTGAAGTTTCCACAATCAGTGATGGTTTGGGGAACCATATCATCTGCTGATGTAGGTCCACTCTTTTTTATCAAGACCAAAGTCAGCGCAGCCGTCTACCAGGAAATTTTAGAGCACTTCATGCTTCCCTCTGCCGATAAACTTTTAGGTGATGGAAATTTCATTCTTCAGCAGGACTTGGTACGTGTCCACACTGCCAAAAGTACCAATACCTGGTTTAAAAAACAACAGTATCACTGAGCTTGATTGGCCAGCAAACTCTCCTGACCTTAACCCCATAGGGTATTTGTCATGATCCCAATGGCAGGGGATCACAAAAGGACAAGCACAAAAACAAAACAAGCTCTAGGGTGATGGAACCTGAGCTGACCACGATCCTGAACCTAAACACACAACTAGCAGTAGCCGGGGAACGTGCCTACGATGATTCCTAGACGTCTCGCGCCAGCCGAAGGATTAACTTCCCCTATCAGAAGAAACACAGACCTCACTTGCCTCCAGAGAAACACCCCACAGAAATAGCAGCCCCCCACATGTAATAACGGTGAAATGAGAGGAAAGCACATACGTAGTTATGAAAATAGAATCAGCAAAAATGAGGCCCGCTAAAGCTAGATAGCAGAGGATACAAAAGTGAACTGCGCGGTCAGCGAAAAACCCTTCAAAAAACCATCCTGAAATTACTTGAACTCATGTGCCAACTCATGGAACATGAGAAGTAATTTCAGCCGACTAGAGCAACCAGCAGCAAGGAATCACATATCTGCAAGCTGGACTAAGACAAAAATAAAGCAAAACGTGGAACAGGAAAATCAAAACTTAGCTTGTCCTGAAGATAACAGACGCAGAGAGCAGAGGTAAAAAGACACGCTGATTACATTGATAGCCGGCGAGGAAATGACAAAAAAGCCAGGTTAAATAGGAAACTCCCATAACCTGATGGAACAGGTGGACACCAGAGACCGCAGAGAACACAAGTCACCCAGTACCATCAGTAACCACCAGAGGGAGCCCAAAACCAGAACTCACAACAGTACCCCCCCTTGAGGAGGGGTCACCGAACCCTCACGAGAACCACCAGGGCGACCAGGATGAGCCCTATGAAAAGCACGGACCAAATCGGTAGCATGAACATCAGAGGCAATCACCCAAGAATTATCCTCCTGACCATAACCCTTCCACTTGACCAAATACTGGAGTTTCCGTCTGGAAACACGAGAATCCAAGATCTTCTCCACAACATACTCCAATTCACCCTCCACCAGCACCGGAGCAGGAGGCTCAAGCGAAGGAACAACAGGTACCTCATACTTCCGCAACAACGACCGATGGAACACATTATGAATAGCAAACGATGCCGGGAGATCCAAACGAAACGACACAGGGTTAAGAATTTCCAAGATCCTATAGGGACCGATGAACCGAGGCTTGAACTTAGGAGAAGAGACCTTCATAGGAACAAAACGAGAAGACAACCACACCAAGTCCCCAACAAGAAGTCGAGGACCCACGCGGCGACGGCGATTAGCAAACTGCTGAGCCCTCTCCTGGGACAACTTCAAATTGTCCACCACATGACTCCAAATCCGATGCAACCTATCCACCACCATGTCCACTCCAGGACAATCAGAAGGCTCCACCTGACCAGAGGAAAAACGAGGATGAAACCCCGAATTACAAAAGAAAGGAGAAACCAAGGTAGCAGAACTAGCCTGATTATTAAGGGCAAACTCGGCAAGCGGCAAAAAGGAAACCCAGTCATCTTGATCAGCAGAAACAAAACACCTTAAATAAGTTTCTAAAGTCTGATTAGTTCGTTCCGTCTGGCCATTCGTCTGGGGATGGAATGCAGACGAAAAGGACAAATCAATGCCCATCTTAGCACAGAACGTCCACCAAAATCTAGACACAAACTGGGATCCCCTGTCAGAAACGATGTTCTCCGGAATGCCATGCAAACGGACCACGTTTTGAAAAAACAGAGGGACCAACTCAGAGGAAGAAGGTAACTTAGGCAAGGGTACCAGATGAACCATCTTAGAAAAGCGGTCACACATAACCCATATGACGGACATTTTTTGAGAGACAGGGAGATCCGAAATAAAGTCCATGGAAATGTGCGTCCAAGGCCTCTTCGGGATAGGCAAAGGTGACAACAATCCACTGGCCCAAGAACAGCAAGGCTTAGCCCGAGCGCAAACTCCACAAGACTGCACGAAAGAACGCACATCCCTCGACAAGGAAGGCCACCAAAAAGACCTGGCCACCAAGTCTCTAGTACCAAATATTCCAGGATGACCTGCCAACACAGAAGAATGGACCTCGGAGATGACTCTACTGGTCCAATTATCCGGAACAAACAGTCTTTCCGGCGGACAACGATCAGGTTTATCCGCCTGAAACTCCTGCAAAGCACATCGCAAGTCTGGGGAGACAGCCGACAAAATCACCCCATCCCTAAGGATACCAGTGGGCTCAGAATTTCCAGGGGAGTCAGGCACAAAACTCCTAGAAAGAGCATCCGCCTTCACATTCTTTGAACCTGGCAGGTATGAAACCACAAAATTGAAACGGGAGAAAAACAGTGACCAACGAGCCTGTCTAGGATTCAGACGCTTGGCAGACTCAAAGTACATCAGATTTTTGTGATCAGTCAAGACCACCACACGATGTCCAGCACCCTCAAGCCAATGACGCCACTCCTCAAATGCCCTCTTCATGGCCAAAAGCTCCCGATTACCAACATCATAATTCCGTTCAGCGGGCGAAAATTTTCTAGAAAAGAACGCACATGGCTTCATCACTGAGCCATCGGAGCTTCTCTGTGACAAAACCGCCCCCGCTCCGATCTCGGAAGCATCAACCTCAACCTGAAAAGGAAGCGACGTATCTGGCTGACGCAACACAGGAGCAGAAGAAAACCGGCGCTTAAGTTCCTGAAAGGCCTCCACAGCCGCAGGAGACCAATCAGTAACATCAGCACCCTTTTTAGTCAAATCCGTCAAAGGCTTAACAACACTAGAAAAATTAGTTATGAAGCGACGATAAAAATTAGCAAAGCCTAAGAACTTCTGTAGACTCTTAAGAGATGTAGGCTGCGTCCAGTCACAAATAGCCTGAACCTTGACGGGATCCATCTCAATAGTAGAAGGGGAAAAAATATACCCCAAAAAAGAAATCTTCTGGACTCCAAAGAGACATTTAGAACCTTTTACAAACAAAGAATTGGCCCGCAGGACCTGAAACACCTTCCTGACCTGCTGAACATGAGACTCCCAGTCATCAGAAAAAAACAAAACATCATCCAAATACACGATAATAAATTTATCCAGATATTCACGGAAAATATCGTGCATAAAAGACTGGAAGACAGAAGGAGCATTAGAAAGTCCAAAAGGCATCACCAAATACTCGAAATGGCCCTCAGGCGTATTAAATGCGGTTTTCCACTCATCACCCTGCCTTATCCGCACAAGATTATACGCACCCTGAAGATCAATCTTAGTGAACCATTTAGCCCCCTTAATGCGAGCGAACAAATCAGTCAACAATGGCAAAGGATACTGATATTTGACTGTAATCTTATTCAAAAGACGATAATCTATGCAAGGCCTCAGGGAACCATCTTTTTTGGCCACAAAAAAAAAACCTGCTCCCAAAGGGGACGAAGATGGACGGATATGTCCCTTTTCCAAGGACTCCTTAACATAATTCCGCATAGCAGTATGCTCTGGCACTGACAGATTGAACAAACGACCTTTAGGGAATTTACTGCCAGGAATCAAATCTATAGCACAATCGCAATCCCTGTGAGGAGGAAGCGAACTGAGCTTAGGGTACCGTCACACAGTACAATTTTGATCGCTACGACGGCACGATTTGTGACGTTACATCGTCGCTTAATTATCGCTCCACTGCGGTCACACTTCACGATGTACGGCGCTGGAGCAATAATTTCATGACGTATTTGCGATGTAGAAGTCGTATGGGACAGTCGTACGGTCGTGTCACACAAGACGATTCAGAGCAAATTTTGCATAATCTGTGCGTGACGTTGTTCACTAGGGGGCGTGTCGAGCTGCTAGCTATGTGCTGATAGGCCACAGGTTCTGTGCACACAATTGGTTGGAAAATTTGTCACCTGAGCGCTATTGTTTCCAAGCCACCTCACCGGTTTCAAAATTTCCTTTCTTCACTTTGTACTTGGACACTTGTTGGACTAGGACATCGGATTCAGTATTTCACAGAATATTCCACGCTTTGCACCGCAGCTTCGAGGTATGTTACACCGCTTGGGCATAGTGGATGGAACGATGTACTGTCGTCATGAGCGCTTCGTTCCGTCGCTGAAGCGATGCGGATGGTACGCTGTTGTGACTGGTTGTGACTGGTGGGCTAGAGCGTGGTAGATGGAACGCTGTTTGGTCTGCATGACCGCTTCGTTCCGCCGCTGAAGCGATGCGGATGGTACGCTGTTGTGACTGGTTGTGTCTGGTGAGCTACAGCGTGGCAGATGGTACAATGTATGGTCACCATGAGCGTTTTGTGTGGCTGCTGTATGGAAGCGGGCGGTACACTGTTCTGTGTTATGGTGGCCTATGGCGTGGCAGATGAAACAAGCGATGCGGATGTTATGCTGTTGTGACTGGTTGTGACTGGTTGTGACTGGTGGGCTAGAGCGTGGTAGATGGAACGCTGTTTGGTCGGCATGACCGCTTCGTTCCGCCGCTGAAGCGATGCGGATGGTACGCTGTTGTGACTGGTTGTGACTGGTGGGCTAGAGCGTGGTAGATGGAACGCTGTTTGGTCGGCATGACCGCTTCGTTCCGCCGCTGAAGCGATGCGGATGGTACGCTGTTGTGACTGGTTGTGACTGGTTGTGTCTGGTGAGCTACAGCGTGGCAGATGGTACAATGTATGGTCACCATGAGCGATTTGTGTGGCTGCTGTAGTGAAGCGTTTGGCACACTGGCAAAAGTATTGTTTAAAGGACTCTTTGTCAATTGTGTAATTTTTTTTTTTTTTATAATTATTTTTCAGATGTCAAATCGTGTGGAATTCATCAGGGAATTCATCGAAATATACCAGTCTTTTCCCTGCCTCTGGAAAATCAAATCTCCAGAGTATTGTAACAGGGAAAAGAGGCAGGAGGGTTATTTAAAGCTCATTGAGCTTTACAATCGTCATGCACCAGAAGAGCCAGCAAACGTAGCGGTTATTAAAAAGAAAATTCAGGCGCTCCGCACGGTGTGGAGGAAGGAGCTTAACAAGGTTCTTCACACTACAAAGTCCGGGGCTTCCACCGAAGATGTTTATGTGCCAAAGCTTTGGTATTTTGAACATCTGAATTTTCTGAGGGACCAAGAGGTGCCACGGCCTTCCACGTGTTTTCGCTTGTTGGCACCTGTGGAACAAATTGTTTCGGAGAACCACGCCGAGCAGGAGTCACAAGGGCAACAAGTAAGTAGCTCTTTGGACGAAAGTTCACCAATGTGTCCTATAATTACATAATTTTTCTCTGCATTTTATGTTTTATACTTCTGATTATCACATCAGTTTGAAGTTATTACAAAAACATGTCCACATAAGTAACCCTGTCGCAGTAAAGTATTATATGTGGAACATAATATGTATGAAATGGCGATATTTCTAAACCATACCATCTAAGCAATATAGAAAATAGTATCGCTTCAAGCTGCCGATGTACTCTTGTTGAGACTATTTAGACTATAACATATTAATCAGGTTCCCCTAGCAGTCAGAACAGTGTAGTTAAAATTATTAAATAAATGGGAAGGTTAAAGAATATTACTAAGCTTAAAATATATTACAACCTTTTTTTACCTACTACGAATATATAGTTTGGATGCGGTTATGGTGGTCAAACTTTTTGTTGCCAGGTTCGTAACTTGCTTTTTTTTTTTTTTCCCCCAGGATGACAGTGCGCAGGACAGTACACTGGACTGTTCACAGGACTGCACGACAACAGATTTAGTGGAGGCGGCACCTGCCAGGACTCAATCGAGGCAAGGTCCAAGGAAACGGAAAGCCACCTCAGACGTTTCACATGAACTATTGAGCCTTGCAAAAAAGGTGTTAACAAACAATGTTAGCCCTGCGTTGCAGGGGTTTGGACATTATGTTGTTGACAAACTGGCCAAAATGGACGACAGCCAAAGAACACTAGCGGAGCGTCTAATATTGGAAGCAGTAAACAAGGGTACAGATGGCGATTTGGACAAGCACACTCGTTTGGTCTATTCCCGGCCAATGCAGCGGACAGAGCCCTCATATTACAATGGTTGGTCACAGTGTCAGACACCAATGCGACACAATGTTCCCGTTTCCCACTTCGTCCAGCCACCCCCTAACCACTCCTACACACCAATACCGCCACATATGGCTTCGCCCATCAGGCACCCAAGTTATCAGCCGGAAGAATCGGCGTATCACGATTTGTGATTTCCTAACTTATTTTACATTACTTTTTTTTTTATTGTCTTGTTAACATAATGTGTTAAATAAAAGCTTTTCTTTGAAATTCTATCACGACTGTTTGATTGGTGTGTCTCGATCACAGCACTCTATGAGGGCACAAATTAACGTAACAAAGTCATGTACATTTAACTAAGACAAAAAAAAAATGAATCATAGTTTAACTACATTTTTTTAATGTAACAACAAAAAATTTTTTAACCCGGTAATAATATGCATTATTGTCCCGCCTCCAACAGTTGGCACATGTCTTTAATCTTATTCAACTCTCCGATTGCCAGATTCTGCTGCTCCTGAATCTGCGCCAGAGTCACGCACAGCCTTTCAATCCTGGCTTTAACATCTACGATGGTCACACTGCCGGCTGCTGTTGTTGAGAAAGCATAAAAACATAACATTAATACCACAGTATTATCCAGATAGTGGGCTGTGATCACATCCCCATAATAGCGTAAAGGATGAATGAAACATCTGAGGCAGCGGAAGGCTCTGAAACGGCCCATGATGTACAGGGTTACATAGAGAGATGCAGTGAGTGACAATCTTAAGCGAGTTGGAAAAACTTACGTGGCAAGACCTCGTCTGGGGTCATATTCTCCGGAAGAGCATCAGGGGGCCAGTACTGCGGTGACTGGGATGCCTCGGGGTGGCTGCGCTGTTTCTTTGCCTCTGTGAAGGGAAAAAAACAAAAAAATATTTAACATAAATGGCAACAGTGACTGCAGTTGAGGGGGGGGGGGGGGAAGAGGGGACCTGCCACCAATTTCTAATCACATTATTGTGGGAACCTACTAGGTTGTTCAGCCGTAGACCCAGAGGGCGCACGGACATGTGAGGTGGGGTGGGAAGCCTCGTGGCTGCGGCGCTGTGTCTTTGCCTCTGTGAAGGGAAAATATTTTTTTTTTTTTTAACATAAATGCCAACAGTGACTGCAGTTGTGGGGGGGGGGGGGTATAGGGGACCTGCCACCAAATCCTCAACACATTATTGTGGGAACCTACTAGGTTGTTCAGCCGTTGACCCAGAGGGCGCACGGACATGTGAGGCGGGGTGGGAAGCCTCATGGCTGCGACGCTTGGTCTTTGCCTCTGTGAAGGGAAACATTTTTTTTTTTTTAACATAAATGCCAACAGTGACTGCAGTTGTGGGGGGGGGGAAGGGGACCTGCCACCAAATCCGGAACACATTATTGTGGGAACCTACTGGGTTGTTGAGCCGTTGACCCAGAGGGCGCACGGACATGTGAGGCGGGGTGGGAAGCCTCGTGGCTGCGGCGCTGTGTCTTTGCCTCTGTGAAGGGATATTTTTTTATTTTTTTTTACATAAATGCCAACAGTGACTGCAGTTGTGGGGGGGGGGGGTAGAGGGGACCTGCCACCAAATCCTGAACACATTATTGTGGGAACCTACTAGGTTGTTCAGCCGTTGACCCAGAGGGCGCACGGACATGTGAGGCGGGGTGGGAAGCCTCGTGGCTGCGGCGCTGTGTCTTTGCCTCTGTGAAGGGAAAATGTTTTTTTTTTTTTTTAACATAAATGCCAACAGTGACTGCAGTTGTGGGGGGGGGGGGGTAGAGGGGACCTGCCACCAAATCCTCAACACATTATTGTGGGAACCTACTAGGTTGTTCAGCCGTTGACCCAGAGGGCGCACGGACATGTGAGGCGAGGTGGGAAACCTCATGGCTGCGGCGCTTGGTCTTTGCCTCTGTGAAGGGAAAAATTTTTTTTTTTTAACATAAATGCCAACAGTGACTGCAGTTGTGGGGGGGGGGGAAGGGGACCTGCCACCAAATCCGGAACACATTATTGTGGGAACCTACTGGGTTGTTGAGCGGTTGACCCAGAGGGCGCACGGACATGTGAGGCGGGGTGGGAAGCCTCGTGGCTGCGGCGCTGTGTCGTTGCCTCTGTGAGGGAAAAAAAAAATAAAAATTTTTACATAAATGGCAACAGTCACTGCAGGTGGGGGGGGGGGGAAGAGGGGACCTGCCAGCAAAACCTAATCACATTATTGTGGGAACCTACTAGGATCTGTAGGCACGGAGGGCAACTCTGGATCAGAGTCCGTGTCAAAGGCCTGGTAAACTCGACGGCGGCGCTGTGTCTTTGCCTCTGTGAAGGGAAAAAATAAAAACATTTTTTTTACATAAAAAACATTTTTTTTACATAAATGGCAACAGTGACTGCAGGTGGGGGGGGGGGAGAGGGGACCTTACAACAAATCCTAATCACATTATTGGGTGAACCTACTGGGTTGTTGAGCCGTTGACCCAGAGGGCGCACGGACATCTGAGGCGGGGTGGGAAGCCTCGTGGCTGCGGCGCTGTGTCGTTGCCTCTGTGAGGGGAAAAAATAAAAAAATTTTTTTTACATAAATGGCAACAGTGACTGCAGGTGGGGGGGGGTAGAGGGGACCTTACAACAAATCCTAATCACATTATTGGGTGAACCTACTGGGTTGTCGAGCCATTGACCCGGAGGGCACAGCGATATCTGAGGCGGTGTGGGATGCCTCCTGGCGGCGTCGGTGTGTCTTTGCGTCTGTGAAGGAAAAAATAACGTTCGATCAGCAGATATGGCAACAGTGATATTTGACCATAGCAGGGCCACATAGTGCTCTGCACCTTTCATTATTGCACCATAGCAGGGCCACATAGTGCTCTGCACCATTCATTATTGCACCATAGCAGGGCCACATAGTGCTCTGCACCATTCATTATTGCACCATAGCAGGGCCACATAGTGCTCTGCACCATTCATTATTGCACCATAGCAGGGCCACATAGTGCTCTGCACCTTTCATAATTGCACCATAGCAGGGCCACATAGTGCTCTGCACCTTTCATTGTTGCACCATAGCAGGGACACATAGTGCTCTGCACCTTTCATTATTGCACCATAGCAGGGCCACATAGTGCTCTGCACCTTTCATTGTTGCACCATAGCAGGGCCACATAGTGCTCTGCACCTTTCATTGTTGCACCATAGCAGAGCCACATAGTGCTCTGCACCTTTCATTATTGCACCATAGCAGGGCCACATAGTGCTCTGCACCTTTCATTGTTGCACCATAGCAGGGCCACATAGTGCTCTGCACCTTTCATTGTTGCACCATAGCAGGGCCACATACACACCACATACACACCCAATTAACCCTTCGCCGTGCAATACTTTTGGGTACTCACCACTGCGGATCTCACGGCGAAGCTCCTGCAGGCGCGCTGGGCTTTTTGATTTAAGATCTCCCCATTTCTTCACAATCTGGGCCTTACTTCTCGTTATCCCAAACTGCTTCCTGAGGCCCTCAGACACCACCCGCACAACTTCATCCTTGTGCTGGTTGCGGTGCAGCACCAGCACTGTGGTTTCATACTGCATCTGATCCATAGTGGTAATCATGAACTTTAGCTCTGGGACACCCATAGGAGGATCACGTCGCCTGGCAGCCATTTTAAGGATGTCAGGGAAGCAAAGCAAGGTAGCGCAGGCACGCAGGAACGCTGTAACGTCATCACGCCGTCATATACCACGAGCGCACATTACGTGCCGCACCGGCGTTATATCTTCATCGTTCGAACGTCATTTACTATGTGCGTTCCTTCTGTAGCACTCAGCCGTCACAAATGTGACGCTGTCCATAAACGGCAACGCTATAGCGATGCGGATCGCGCGGGAGAACTGCACAGTTAAGGACTTCCTCTGGGCGTGGTTAGGTGCTGCTTTATAGCGTCTTTTTATCTGTAATGGCTGGAAGACAGAGATCTGCCCCTTTGGGGCACACCGAGCTCCGGTTTTTGGTACATCGCATGGATGCACTTGATTATGAGTGCCAGAAGACTCTCCCAGCACACCCGAACCAACATAAGCAGGAGGTGCTGCGTCGCATTGTCCAAATGCTGGATAGGAGGTTTGGCATCCGCCGGAGTGCGCAGCAGTTGCGTAAGAAATGGGCCGACCTCCGACACAAAAATCCACACCTTCTTGCTGAGTTGCGTGCGGAGACAAGGCGAGGCAAGTACCAGTATGGGGGAATTGGGCGATGCACGCTTTTATGAGGAGGTAGGCCTGCGGGCTATTTTTTTTGGGGGGGGGCTCTGGAATCCCTGTTCTTTGTTTTTAAAACATTGCTTTTCTTTCATTTATGTGTAGAGAGAAGGCGACGGCAACACAGACCTGCCATTGCTGCCAGTTCTCCTTCATCCACCAACAGCAGCAGGCCACAGCCCAGGACCTCACGTAAGTGTACCATCACTCATAGAAATGTAATTATAGCATAGGTGACATAACAGTGTAGCGTACATATTGTATATATTATCCTGCGCGCACAGTGCCCGGAGGAGAAATAATGGCAGCTAATCAGTAGACGCGCACAGCCGTGATGCTCTTCTAGTACTGCGGCATACACACCGTGTCGCACATAATACGGAGCACACACAGCGCCACACACACAACGACGTACACACCGTGCCGCTAACACAGTACCACGTACACATCGTACGGAACACACAATATGGAGCACACACAGTACTACACATATAAAAGACAAGCTTCTCTGTTACAACTTCTCCAAATGCTGCTGCAAAACACGATCAGAACACAGCGTTCATTCCCTTTGAATTTTAGGACTAATTAAAGCAGGAACCGTATTGGTTTAAATGATTCCCTTTGCTCTGCACTTGGTTTACAACATACAGTATAGGAATGTCTAAACATTTTGTTTGTTTCATTTATGTGTAGAGAGAAGGCGCCGGCAACAGGCACCTCTCATTGAGACAAGCTCTCCTTCATCCGCCACCAGCGGCAGCCCAGAGCCCGGGACCTCAACATGTTTATTGACCATGCGGCCTCGCACCCCAACACCACCCTCAACACCTCCCTTCCGGCCCTCATTTTCCTCCCCCGGGTCGGCGGCCTTCTCCCCAGAAGCTACCATACGTAAGTGACAAAAACAGCGAGCGCTTTGCAACGGCGTGTTCCATAGTTAAACAGATCTGTTATTATTTCCTTTTAGCAGCAGTGGCCAGATGTCATGGATGGGAAATAAGCAGTAGTGGTTCTGGCAATGAAGAACCGGCGTCCCTTCTCCGTAAGTATTAAGATAATACGAGTGGATATCTCGGTGGAATGTCACAATTGACAACAAAAACTGTAAAATTTAATTTAAAAAAAAAAAGCCCTGTGTGCCCGGACCAAATAGAAATTTACAACACACTCAATTTGGTCCAGCAACAGAGGTCGATAGGTATTTTCAGCGGAATCACCATCAGTTCTCCAACCTCTTCTATCCACAGAACCGCCCACCGTGAGAGAGCTCCTGGCCAGACAACTGCGCCTGGAGCGTACAGCAGCGCTCCTGCAGCAGACAGCAGCGCTCCTCCAGACTCAAGTTGAGCAGCAGGGCGTGATGCTGCGACACCTGTTGGGCCGTGGAAGATGATCATTTTTCTTTTTTATTGTTTTTTTGGTTATGTTATATTTTGGAGTTAGATTGTTACATATAAAGAAATTGTTATCTAAAAAAAAAAATTCTCATTATTTAATGTTTATGGAGCTATAAGGGTTTACAACACTATTTTTTAGGCATCTCATCACATTTTATGTCATTTACAGAGGTTTATATGATTGAAAATACGATTCTGTGTGGGTACACCTTTGTTTGTGTGCATGGCAGAGCTTGGAATGGAAGGAAGTCAACATTTGACTTTGGAATGCAATATAGACCGACCGCTATAACGTAGTATCTAAAATGAACAATCAACAATAACGGGAGAAATAAATACAATTTAATTTTATTACAGAAAAGACAGTGACCTACTCGCAAATTTACATTGTGGACACGAAAGCATAACATACATATTGTTGAGTAAACAGCAAAACAAAAAGAAATATTTTTTTTATACGGCGCGATCCTGCCAGGGTACAGCTCCAGAACCATTAAAGTACTGACAGTATTTTTCTCGACAGTCCCTTGCATCGTCTGCCTGTCTGCCAGATCCAAGTGCTTGAAGAGCTGTTAAATTATCAGGTTGTGTACGCCATTCCCCGGGCACAATATCTCCGGTTCTTGGGTCCACTGCATCAATAAACGAAGGAGGAGAATAGGAGCTCGTATCATGATGTCTCAGGAAATTATGGAGCACACAGCATGCCAAAACCACAAAGTCTATAGACGGCAGCTTCAAGTTGATAGCTGTGTGGAACACTCTAAACCGATTAGCCATAATCCCAAAGGCATTTTCAACCACACGACGGGCCCTCGACAACCGGTAATTATAGATTCGGCGCTCCGGTGTGAGTGTTCTCTGTGCAAATGGCTTCAGCAAATGTGGATGAAGAGGGAAAGCTTCGTCTGCGATGAAAACAAAATTGAGGTTTGCTTTTGTGTCTTCATTTACTGGCAACTGCAGTTGATTGTTCCTTAAGCTTTCCCCAAATGAAGTGTGTTCAAAAACTCCACCGTCGGAGACTCGACCATTCATGCCAACATCCACATCGACGAACTCATAGTTCGCATTGACAAGGGCCATGAGGATCACACAGAAATATCCTTTGTAGTTGAAAAAAAAGGATCCAGAGTTGGCTGGTTGCGTGATGCGCACATGCTTTCCATCTAATGCACCACCGCAGTTTGGAAACTGCCACAGCTGATCAAAATTGGAAGCAATCTTCTTCCAGTCCTCCGCCGTCTTGGGAAACTGCAAGATGAGAAGGAAACATGTACAAATTAGGTCAAATATATTGTTGTGCACATACACTCTCATGTGGACATCCTAGAGTGATTGACGCACAGTTTTGATTAGTATAACAAAGTTATAGTCAACAATCCTGAATATGCAGGCAGCCATTTTATCAGACGGCTTCACTGACTGAGAGGGGGTGCAAAACAATATATCAAAATAATATAACCTATTAAATTACGTTGGGAGCAGCAAATAAAAGAAGGGTTGCGCAGGATTGGAGCAGCACATGTCAGAATGGAGCCGCAAAATGGGAGCAGCACATGTCAGAATGGAGGCGCAGGATGGCGCAGGATCGCAGCAGCACATGTCAGAATGGGGGCGCAGGATGGGAGCAGCACATGATAGGATGTAGAACATATACCAATAGAAATGCGCGCAACCAGGGCGTAGAACGGGTTAAATAGCTAGTATAATATGTCGACATAACACAACAGCCAAAATAATATAGTAGTACCTCCATATAATGCCTTAAGCTGTGCACAATGGCCTCGCATGTCTCCGGAATCACAACGCTCAGGAAAGGTCTGGAAACAGCTGCGGAAAGCTGCAAATCCTGAAGAGACCTTCCTGTTGCCAGGAACCGCAGTGTCACCGCCAACCTTTCATCCACGGGCACGGCTGCACGCATCGGCGTATCACGCCTTTGTATGAGTGGCGTAACAGCAGACAGTATTATTTGGAAGGATTCCTCTGACATCCGAAGGTAGTTTCGGAAATCATGAGGGTTATTGTCACGTAACTCTCTTATGAGACCCATGTGTGACAATGTGGATCTTTTCTGCAGCCAGCTCCGGGTCCACATGCGACGTTTTCGTTTAGGACGTCTCTCCTCTTGGAGACGTGCTGCCTCAAACACCAGGGCAGCAGCAACAACAGAACTCTCATCGGAAGTGAGCATAGTTCCTAAAAATAAAACAAATGTACAATAAATACACGTGCTTACAAAACAATGTTTTGACCATTGATCTAATAACTATATATGTTACTACTGGCATTAAATGGGGCAGTCAACCATCTCGATCTGTAAAAGGATTAATTAATTGGGCCACGCTACAGCTGTGTACCTGAGGTTCTCTGGCCTACCCTACCCTACTCTCCATAAAGGAACAATCGACCACGCTCCAGCGTTTATCACCGTTGAAGCGCAACATCTGCTACGCTGTAGCGTTATGCATACCTTTTGCGGTAAAAGTCTGTAGTTATAGTAGTTATAAAAGTACAGGGAATCCAGCGAATTTAGGAGTTCTGTATCCAGCACGTGCTACAGAGAGAAATGAATAGAGCGCTCGACAGCTCCGGTTTTATCCGCTTGGAACAATAGTCCTTTGTCGAATGAGCGCACAGTATTGTACCGCCCAATCAGCACACGGGAGGTGGAGAATTTTGCGCTCCTACGTAGCCAGCTCCTCCGCCCTTTACATCGTATACAATATCGTGCACACCTTTGTTACACCATGCGATCATGCCGCCACAGCGGGACACTAGACGACGAAAGAAAGTTTCAAACGATGTGCTACGACGTACGATTCACAGCGGGGTCCCTGATCGCAGGAGCGTGTCACACACTGCGATATCGTAACTATATCGCTCGAACGTCACGAATCGTGCCGTCGTAGCGATCAAAATTGTACTGTGTGACGGTACCCTTAGGGTCCTCAAAAACCTCCCGATAATCAGACAGAAATACCGGAACCTCAGAAGGAGTAGATGAAGCGATAGAAATCGGAGATGCATCATCATGAACCCCCTGACATCCCCAGCTTAACACAGACATTGTTTTCCAGTCCAGGACTGGGTTATGAGTTTGTAACCATGGCAGACCAAGCACTAAGACATCATGTAAATTATACAGTACCAGGAAGCGAATCACCTCCTGATGAACGGGAGTCATACGCATGGTCACTTGTGTCCAGTACTGAGGTTTATTCATAGCCAAAGGTGTAGAGTCAATTCCTTTCAAAGGAATAGGAACTTCCAGAGGTTCCAGACTAAACCCACAGCGATTGGCAAATGACCAATCCATAAGACTCAGGGCAGCGCCTGAATCCACATAGGCATCAACGGAAATGGATGATAATGAACAAATCAGCGTCACAGACAGAATGAACTTAGACTGTAAAGTACCAATGGCAACAGACTTATCAACCTTTTTTGTGCGTTTAGAGCATGCTGATATAACATGAGCTGAATCACCACAATAAAAACACAATCCATTTTTCCGCCTATAATTTTGCCGTTCACTTCTGGACTGAATTCTATCACATTGCATTATCTCAGGTGCCTGTTCAGAAGACACCACCAAATGGTGCACAGGTTTGCGCTCCCGTAAACGCCGATCAATCTGAATAGCCATAGTCATGGACTCATTCAGACCTGTAGGCGCCGGGAACCCCACCATAACATCTTTAATGGCCTCAGAAAGGCCATCTCTGAATTTTGCAGCCAGAGCGCACTCATTCCACTGAGTAAGCACCGACCATTTCTGAAATTTCTGACAATATATTTCTGCTTCATCTTACCCCTGAGAGAGAGCCAATAAAGCTTTTTCAGCCTGAATATCTAGGTTAGGTTCCTCATAGAGCAAACCCAATGCCAGAAAAAACGCATCCACATTGAGCAACGCAGGATCCCCTGGTGCCAATGCAAATGCCCAATTCTGAGGGTCACCCCGCAGGAAAGATATAACAATCTTGACCTGCTGAGCAGGGTCTCCAGAGGAGCGAGATTTCAAGGAAAGAAACAACTTGCAATTGTGCCTAAAATTCAGAAAACTAGATATATCTCCAGAAAAAAACTCTGGGATAGGAATTCTAGGTTCAGACATAGGCGTATGTACAACAAAATCTTGTATATTTTGAACCTTAGCAGCAAGATTATTCAGGCTGGAAGCCAAACTCTGGACATCCATGATAAACAGCTGAGGTCAGAGCCATTCAAGTATTAAGAGGAGGAAAGAAGCAGCCAAGCTGCAATTAAGGCTAGGCAGCAAACACTGAGGAGGGAAAAAAAAAAAAAAAACTTCCTCAGACTACTTTTCCTCCTACTTCAGCCAAAACGATGACCAAATTTTTTTTTAGGCCGGCTATACTCTCATGATCCCAATGGCAGGGGATCACAAAAGGACAAGCACAAAAACAAAACAAGCTCTAGGGTGATGGAACCTGAGCTGACCACGATCCTGAACCTAAACACACAAATAGCAGTAGCCGGGGAACGTGCCTACGATGATTCCTAGACGTCTCGCGCCAGCCGAAGGATTAACTTCCCCTATCAGAAGAAACACAGACCTCACTTGCCTCCAGAGAAACACCCCACAGAAATAGCAGCCCCCCACATGTAATAACGGTGAAATGAGAGGAAAGCACATACGTAGTTATGAAAATAGAATCAGCAAAAATGAGGCCCGCTAAAGCTAGATAGCAGAGGATACAAAAGTGAACTGCGCGGTCAGCGAAAAACCCTTCAAAAAACCATCCTGAAATTACTTGAACTCATGTGCCAACTCATGGAACATGAGGAGTAATTTCAGCCGACTAGAGCAACCAGCAGCAAGGAATCACATATCTGCAAGCTGGACTAAGACAAAAATAAAGCAAAACGTGGAACAGGAAAATCAAAACTTAGCTTGTCCTGAAGATAACAGACGCAGAGAGCAGAGGTAAAAAGACACGCTGATTACATTGATAGCCGGCGAGGAAATGACAAAAAAGCCAGGTTAAATAGGAAACTCCCATAACCTGATGGAACAGGTGGACACCAGAGACCACAGAGAACACAAGTCACCCAGTACCATCAGTAACCACCAGAGGGAGCCCAAAAACAGAACTCACAACAGGTATTGTCAAGAGGAAGATGAGAGACACCAAACCCAGCAATGCAGATGAGCTGAAGGCTGCTATCAAAGCAACCTGGGCTTCCATAACACCTCAGCAGTGCCACAGGCTAATCACCTCCATGCCACGCTGCACTGATGCAGTAATTGATACAAAAGGAGCCCCAACCAAGTATTGAGTGCACTTACTGAACATACATTTCAGTAGGCCAACATTTCAGATTTTAAAATCATTTTTCAAGCTGGTGTTATAAAGTATTCTAATTTACAAAGATAATGGCTTTTTGGTTTTCATTGGCAGTTAGCCATAATCATCAACATTAACAGAGATAAACACTTGAAATAGAAGAACTGAAATAAATTAACTTTTTGATGATATTCTAATTTTGTGTGAAGCACCTGTAGTATCGAGTATAAGAGCCACACACAGAAATACACACAATTGCAAAACCACATGGTCTCCAGATCAATTTATAGCTATCATTGCATTCAAGAAAAAAAACAGCACTCATCGCTAGTGATGGGCAAGCACTAAAATGCTCGGGTGCTAGCTGCTCGGGTCGGTACTCGACCCGAGCAACAAGCCCAATGTAAGTCTATGGGACACCCAAGTATTTTTACCGCGATCGCCCCGGGGGTCCTTTTAAGGTCTAAAAACATCTGAAAATAATGGAAACACTGCTTAGATGACACAGGAACATAATGGGGATCGCCCTGGAAGCATTTCTGACTCCTAGGTCACAGCTGTAAGCCATGTTGTTAGTTTCATGCCATTTTTACAGGTGCACCAAAAAACATACAAAAATGAAACCAAAATGGATTTTGCTAGGAAATATGTTTATGTACATCCTTTCCATGGTAATGACTTGTACATAAGGCAAAATAATTAACCCCAGACCAAAATGTTCCTCACACCTTGGGATATGTTCACACGCAGCGTTTTTGATGAATTTTTCAACTGTAACATTGCTTTCAACCAATACAAATGCATTCACTCGGAAATGTCAGTGTCAAATTTAAGAACCCTAGCTTTCCATGTGTTGTGTGACACATAAGGAGACAGATCTTGTTTCATTTATGAAGGATGTGCTCTTAAAGTCACAAAGCCTATTTTAAAGGGGCATCATGTGGCATTAATATTCTTAAAAGGCCATTATTAAATAGTGGGTCTCCTATGCTGTTATTCCTATGCAAAGAGTGGCTGGGCTGCCAAGAATTATGACGCACCCCAATACCCTTTTGACGAGAGGTACAAGAGGGCTTCCTGAAAAATGTTGCATTGAATGTAATTCCTGCCCTGCTATCAAGTCATATGCACCCCAACAATCCTTTGAACCCAGGTACTGGATGACCACAGGAAAATCCAGTTCACATTAGTCATTTTGTAATCCCATACTGTTTTCTTATGTTTTGACTGCAAGGCCTGCCCTGCTACCAAGTCATATGAACCCCAATAAGCCTTTGAACCCAGGTACTGGATGGCCACAGGAAAACCCACTTCACATTATTCAGTTGGTCCTGCCATACTGTTTTCTTATGCATTAACAGCAAGGCCTGCTCTGCTACCAAGTCATATGCACCCCAATAAGCCTTTGAACCCAGGTACTGGATGGCCACATGAAAATCCACTTCACATTAGTCATTTAAAGCAAGGGCCGTCTTGACCCAAATTTGCGTGCAACACAATCCCCATATTGGAATAAACATGGAGGAGGGCTTCATAAAAGAAATAGCCCATTACAAAGAAGCGGGTCTCCTAGACTTGTAATGCCCATACACTAAGTGCATGGGCTGACAAACATTTCCCCATGGGGGGTTACATTTTAAAAAAATATTTTATGGACATCATAGATACCCTTGCCAAAAATTGACTGGCTGCAGCAGAAAGGAATATGTTAACCCTGGTGACCTAGTGGCAGAGAATGATGAGACCTTGAGGAAGGCCTTATAAAAAACTAGGCCCAATGTAAAGGAGCGGGTCTACTAAACTTGTAATGCCCATACACTAAGTGCATGGGCTGACAAACAGTTCCCTATGGGGGTACATTTTTAAAAGACATTTTATGGGTATCATAGACACCCTTGCCAAATATTGGACTGGCTGTAGCAGCACGGAACACTTTAACCCTGGTGATCTAGTGGCGGAGAATGATGAGACGTTGAGGAAGGCCTCATTAAAACCTATGCCCAATTTAATGGAGCAGGTCTACTAGACTTGTAATGCCCATACACTAAGTGCATGGGCTGACAAACATTTCCCCATGGGGGTACATTTTAAAAAAATATTTTTTGGGCATCATAGACACCTTTGCCAAAAATTGACTGGCTGCAGCAGAAAGGAACATGTTAACACTGGTGATCTAGTGGCAGAGAATGATGAGACGTTGAGGAAGGCCTCATTAAAAACTAGGCTCAATGTAAAGGAGCGGGTCTACTAAACTTGTAATGCCCATACACTAAGTGCATGGGCTGACAAACAGTTCCCTATGGGGGTACATTTTTAAAAGACATTTTATGGGTATCATAGACACCCTTGCCAAATATTGGACTGGCTGTAGTAGCACAGAACACGTTAACCCTGGTGATCTAGTGGCGGAGAATGATGAGACATTGAGGAAGGCCTCATTAACCCCTTCCCGACCTTTGACGCCACGTAGGCGTCATGAAAGTCGGTGCCAATCCGACCCATGACGCCTATGTGGCGTCATGGAAAGATCGCGTCCCTGCAGATCGGGTGAAAGGGTTAACTCCCATTTCACCCGATCTGCAGGGACAGGGGGAGTGGTAGTTTAGCCCAGGGGGGGTGGCTTCACCCCCTCGTGGCTACGATCGCTCTGATTGGCTGTTGAAAGTGAAACTGCCAATCAGAGCGATTTGTAATATTTCACCTATTATAACTGGTGAAATATTACAATCCAGCCATGGCCGATGTTGCAATATCATCGGCCATGGCTGGAAACACTAATGTGCCCCCACCCCACCCCACCGATCGCCCCCCCAGCCCTCCGATCTGTCCGGTACACTGCTCCGGCTCCCCTCCGTCCTGTGCTCCGCTCCCCCCGTGCTTTTGTCCGCTCCCCCCGTGCTCCAATCACCCCCCCGTGCTCCAATCACCCCCCCTGCACTCCGATCCACCCCCCCGTGCTCCGTTCCACCACCCCCGTGCTCCGTTCCACCTCCCCGTGCTCTGTTCCACCCCTCCCGCGCTCCGATCCACCCCCCCATGCTCCGATCCCCCCCCCCGTGCTCCCCACCCACCCCATCATACTTACCGATCCTGCCGGGGTCCATCCGTCTTCTCCCTGGGCGCCGCCATCTTCCAAAATGGCGGGCGCATGCGCAGTGCGCCCGCCGAATCTGCCGGCCTGCAGATTCGTTCCAAAATGCATCTTGATCACTGAGATATAATCTATCACAGTGATCAAAATAAAAAAAAATAATAAATGAACCCCCCCTTTGTCACCCCCATAGGTAGGGACAATAAAAAAATAAAGAATTTTTTTTTCCACTAATGTTAGAATAGGGTTAGGGTTAGAGGTAGGGGTAGGGTTAGGGTTAGGGGTAGGGTTAGGGGTAGGGTTAGGGGTAGGGTTAGGGGTAGGGTTAGGGCTAGGGCTAGGGTTAGGGCTAGGGTTAGGGCTAGGGTTAGGGCTAGGGTTAGGGTTAGGGTTTCGGTATGTGCACACATATTCTGGTCCTCTGCGGATTTTTCCGCAGCGGATTTGATAAATCCTCAGTGCTAAACCGCTGCGGATTTATGGCGGATTTACCGCAGTTTTTCTGCGCATTTCACTGCGGTTTTACAACTGCGATTTTCTATTTGAGCAGTTGTAAAACCGCTGCGGAATCCGCACAAAGAAGTGACATGCTGCGGAATGTAAACCGCTGCGTTTCCGTGCAGTTTTTCCGCAGCATGTGTACAGCGATTTTTGTTTCCCATAGGTTTACATTGAACTGTAAACTCATGGGAAACTGCTGCGCATCCGCAGCGTTTTCCGCAGCGTGTGCACATACCTTTAGAATTAGGCTATGTGCACACGGTGCGGATTTGGCTGCGGATCCGCAGCGGATTGGCCGCTGCGGATTCGCAGCAGTGTTCCATCAGGTTTACAGTACCATGTAAACCTATAGAAAACCAAATCCGCTGTGCCCATGGTGCGGAAAATACCGCGCGGAAACGCTGCGTTGTATTTTCCGCAGCATGTCAATTCTTTGTGCGGATTCCGCAGCGTTTTACACCTGTTCTTCAATAGGAATCCGCAGGTGAAATCCGCACAAAAAACTCAGGAAATCCGCGGAAAATCCGCAGGTAAAACGCAGTGCCTTTTACCCGCGGATTTTTCAAAAATCATGCTGAAAAATCTCACACGAATCCGCAACGTGGGCACATAGCCTTAGGGTTAGGGTTGGGTTGGAATTAGGGTTGTGGTTAGGGTTAGGGGTGTGTTGGGGTTAGGGCTGTGGTTAGGGGTGTGTTGGGGTTAGGGCTGTGGTTAGGGGTGTGTTGGGGTTAGGGTTGTGATTAGGGTTATGGCTACAGTTGGGATTAGGGTTAGGGGTGTGTTGGGGTTAGTGTTGGAGGTAGAATTGAGGGGTTACCACTGTTTAGGCACATCAGGGGTCTCCAAACGCAACATGGCGCCACCATTGATTCCAGCCAATCTCGTATTCAAAAAGTCAAATGGTGCTCCCTCAATTCCGAGCACCGACGTGTGCCCAAACAGTGGTTTACCCCCACATATGGGGTATCAGCATACTCAGGATAAACTGCACAACAATTACTGGGGTCCAATTTCTCCTGTTACCCTTGTGAAAATAAAAAAATGCTTGCTAAAACATCATTTTTGAGGAAAGAAAAATGATTTTTTATTTTCACAGCTCTGCGTTGTAAACGTCTGTGAAGCACTTGGGGGTTCAAAGTGCTCACCACATATCTAGATAAGTTCCTTGGGGGGTCTAGTTTCTAAAATGGGGTCACTTGTGGGGGGTTTCTACTATTTAGGCACACCAGGGGCTCTGCAAACGCAACGTGACGCCCGCAGACCATTCCATCAAAGTCTGCATTTCAAAAGTCACTACTTCCCTTCTGAGCCCCGACATGTGCCCAAACCGTGGTTTACCTCCACACATGGGGTATCAGCGTACTCAGGAGAAACTGGACAACAACTTTTGGGGTCCAATTTCTCCTGTAACCCTTGGGAAAATAAAAAATTCTGGGCTAAATAATTATTTTTGAGGAAAGAAAACGTATTTATTATTTTCACGGCTCTGCATTATAAACTTCTATGATGCACTTGGGGGTTCAAAGTGCTCACCACACATCTAGATAAGTTCCTTTCGGGGTCTAGTTTCCAAAATGGGGTCAATTGTGGGGGGTTTCTACTGTTTAGCCACATCAGGGGCTCTGCAAACGCAACTTGACGCCCGCAGAGCATTCCATCAAAGTCTGCATTTCAAAACGTCACTACTTCAATTCCGAGCCCCGGCATGTGCCCAAACAGTAGTTTACCCCCACATATGGGGTATCACCGTACTCAGGAGAAACTGGACAACAAATATTGGGGTCAAATTTCTCCTGTTACCCTTGGGAAAATTAAAAAATTCTGGGCGAAATAATTATTTTTGAGGAAAGAAAACGTATTTATTATTTTCATGGCTCTGCATTATAAACTTCTGTGAAGCACTTGGGGGTTCAAAGTCCTCACCACACATCTAGATTAGTTCCTTTGGGGGTCTAGTTTCTAAAATGGGGTCACTTGTGGGGGGTTTCTACTGTTTAGGCACACCAGGGGCTCTGCAAACGCAACAAGACGCCCGCAGACCATTCCATCAAAGTCTGCATTTCAAAAGTCACTACTTCCCTTCTGAGCCCCGACGTGTGCCCAAACAGTGGTTTACCTCCACACATGGGGTATCAGCGTACTCAGGAGAAACTGGACAACAACTTTTGGGGTCCAATTTCTCCTGTAACCCTTGGGAAAATAAAAAATTCTGGACTAAATAATTATTTTTGAGGAAAGAAAATGTATTTATTATTTTCACGGCTCTGCATTATAAACTTCTATGAAGCACTTGGGGGTTCAAAGTGCTCACCACACATCTAGATAAGTTCCTTTCGGGGTCTAGTTTCCAAAATGGGGTCACTTGTGGGGGGTTTCTACTGTTTAGCCACATCAGGGGCTCTGCAAACGCAACGTGACGCCCGCAGAGCATTCCATCAAAGTCTGCATTTCAAAACGTCACTACTTCACTTCTGAGCCCCGACATGTGCCCAAACAGTAGTTTACCCCCACATATGGGGTATCACCGTACTCAGGAGAAACTGGAAAACAAATATTGGGGACAAATTTCTCCTGTTACCCTTGGGAAAATTAAAAAATTCTGGGCTAAATAATTATTTTTGAGGAAAGAAAACGTATTTATTATTTTCACGGCTCTGCATTATAAACTTCTGTGAAGCACTTGGGGGTTCAAAGTCCTCACCACACATCTAGATTAGTTCCTTTGGGGGTCTAGTTTCCAAAATGGGGTCATTTCTGGGGGATCTCTAATGTTTAGGCACACAGGGGCTCTCCAAACGTGACATGGTGTCCGCTAATGATTGGAGCTAATTTTCCATTTAAAAAGCCAAATGGCATGCCTTCCCTTCCGAGCCCTGCCGTGTGCCCAAACAGTGGTTTACCCCCACATATGAGGTATCGGCGTACTCAGGAGAAATTGCCCAACAAAGTTTATGATCCATTTTATCCTATTGCCCATGTGAAAATGAAAAAATTGAGGCGAAAATAATTTTTTTGTGAAAAAAAAGTACTTTTTCATTTTTACAGATCAATTTGTGAAGCACCTGAGGGTTTAAAGTGCTCACTAGGCATCTAGATAAGTTCCTTGGGGGGTCTAGTTTCCAAAATGGGGTCACTTGTGGGGGAGCGCCAATGTTTAGGCACACAGGGGCTCTCCAAACGCGACATGGTGTCCGCTAACGATGGAGATAATTTTTCATTCAAAAGTCAAATGGCGCTCCTTCCCTTCCGAGCCTTACCATGTGCCCAAACAGTGGTTTACCCCCACATGTGAGGTATTGGTGTACTCAGGAGAAATTGCCCAACAAATTTTAGGATCCATTTTATCCTGTTGCCCATGTGAAAATGAAAAAATTGAGGCTAAAAGAATTTTTTTGTGAAAAAAAAGTACTTTTTCATTTTTACGGATCAATTTGTGAAGCACCTGGGGGTTCAAAGTGCCCACTATGCATCTAGATAAGTTCCTAGGGGCGTCTAGTTTCCAAAATGGGGTCACTTGTGGGGGAGCTCCAATTTTTAGGCACACGGGGGCTCTCCAAACGTGACATGGTGTCCGCTAAAGAGTGGAGCCAATTTTTCATTCAAAAAGTCAAATGGCGCTCCTTCCCTTCCAAGCCCTGCCGTGCGCCCAAACAGTGGTTTACCTCCACATATGAGGTATCAGCGTACTCAGGACAAATTGGACAACAACTTTCGTGGTTCAGTTTCTCCTTTTACCATTGGGAAAATAAAAAAAATTGTTGCTAAAAGATAATTTTTGTGACTAAAAAGTTAAATGTTCATTTTTTCCTTCCATGTTGCTTCTGCTGCTGTGAAGCACCTGAAGGGTTAATAAACTTATTGAATGTGGTTTTGAGTACCTTGACGGGTGCAGTTTTTATAATGGTGTCACTTTTGGGTATTTTCAGCCATATAGACCCCTCAAACTGACTTCAAATGTGAGGTGGTCTCGTTGTAAAAATGAGAAATCGCTGGTCAAATTTTTACCCTTATAACTTCCTAGCAAAAAAAAATTTTGTTTCCAAAATTATGCTGATGTAAAGTATACATGTGGGAAATGTTATTTATTAACTATTTTGAGTCACATAACTCTCTGGTTTAACAGAATTTAAATTCAAAATGTGAAAATTGCGAAATTTTCAAAATTTTCGCCAAATTTCCGTTTTTATCACAAATAAACGCAGAATTTATTGACCTAAATTTACCACTAACATGAAGCCCAATATGTCACGAAAAAACAATCTCAGAACCGCTAGGATCCGTTGAAGCGTTCCTGAGTTATTACCTCATAAAGGGACACTGGTCAGAATTGCAAAAAACGGCAAGGTCTTTAAGGTCAAAATAGGCTGGGTCATGAAGGGGTTAAAAACTAGGCCCAATATAAAGGAGCAAGTCGCCTATACTTGTAATGCCCATACACTAAGTGCATGGGCTGACAAACATTTAACCATGGGGGGTACATGTTTTAAAAATATTTTATGGGCATCATAGACACCCATGACAAATATTGACTGGCTGCAACAGAAAGGAACATGTTAACCCTGGTGATCTAGTGTCGGAGAATGATGAGATGTTGAGGAAGGCCTCATTAAAAACTAGGCCCAATTTAAAGGAGCGGATGTCCTGGGCTCATAATGCCCATACATTAAGTGCATGGGCTGACAAACATTTCCCCATGGAGGGTACATTTTAAAAAAATATTTTATGGGTATCATAGACACCCTTGCCAAAAATTGGACTGGCTGTAGCAGCACAGAACACGTTACCCTGGTGATCTAGTGGCGGAGAATGATGAGACGTTGAGGTAGGCCTCATTAAAAACTAGGCCCAGTGTAAAGAAGCGAGTCTCCTAGACTTGTAATGCCCATACACTAAGTTTATGGGCTGACAAACATTTCTCCCTGGGAAAGTAAATTTCTTTTTGGTTTAAAATTTTTAACAGGTATCATTAAACCACCCTTGCACAAACTTTTGCGTCACGGAATACGTTCACTCAGGTGTTCGCATGGTTGAGGATGAAGAGGATGAGGATAAGGAGGAGAACAACATCAAACAGACCAAATCAGGAAGCTTATACCCATGTGTAGTTGTGAAGAGGTGCATGAGAAAACACCTCCACAAAAGAGACAATGTATTTGAGGTTATCAGTGAAACAATAAAGAAGATATGGCACTCACCCCCGAAGATGCTGCGCTTAGAATCCTTTATTCCTCACCGGTTTCCCGCACCCTCTCATGTTCATTCCCTGCCGCCTCTCCATGTGTACCTGATTGCTGCTCGCAGCAGCGAATAAAGGATTCTAAGCACAGCATTTTCGGGGGTGAGTGCCATATCTTCTTTATTGTTTCACTGTTAGTCAAGTCTTCGATCCTCTGTGGATTTTCATTGAGCACCACCCCTAGCTGTTTTCCCTGGATAGTTTTGCAGTCTATTCCGCCGCCACTTATTTAAACACCTGTGAAAAGTTTGCGGATCTAGTGCCGCACGGCTACCATTTTCTTGGTTTGGTTCTTGTTGTATTTGAGGTTATGTTTCGCTGTTTTCATTCGGTGGTGTACAGAGGTCTTGCCCAATCCAGCCCTTGTTCATTTTTATAGGAGTCAGTCTGTCAGCATTGTCAGTTGACAGGTGGATGCACTTATCTGTTATAATTCCACTAGCGGCATTAAAAACCCGCTCTGAGAGAAAGCTAGCAGCAGGGCAGGCCAGGACCTCCAAGGCATAGAGGACCAGTTCATGCCATGTGTGCAGCTTGAATACCCAATAATTAAAAGGCACAGAGGAATCCCGAAGGATGTTTGTATGATCTGCAAGGTACTTCCCAAACATTGCACTTCTTTTGACAGCACCCCTTGCCTCTGTGCCGGCACGATGGGAGGGTCTAAGAAAATTGTCAAAGAACTTTGCCACTGTTCCCCTTCCTGAGCTGGAATCTACTTCTGTCTTTCTCGCTTGGACTCCTTGGTTGTACAACAAACTCTGACATCTGCTGTAAGCATTTTCAGATGGGAATTTTTTTAGTAATTCTGCTACAAGGGCCCTCTTGTACTGCAAAATTTTAGTACACATGTCTGCCTCTGGAAGAAGAGATTGAAAGTTCTCTGTGGTGTGTGGGTCTAGAAGTGTCACCAACCAGTCATGAGTGTGACCGAAAATTTTAATAATGCGAGGGTCACGTGAAACGCA
Source organism: Ranitomeya imitator (assembly GCF_032444005.1). Classification (NCBI taxonomy): domain Eukaryota; kingdom Metazoa; phylum Chordata; class Amphibia; order Anura; family Dendrobatidae; genus Ranitomeya; species Ranitomeya imitator. The sequence goes on along the minus strand of NC_091282.1, from coordinate 1,055,907,716 downwards.
GTGCAACATAAAGTCAGCCATGTGTGCCAGACTGCAAACAGGCAAGACTGTCCTCCTCATCCTCCTCCTCCTCGTCCTCAGGCCACCCACACTGAACAGATGGTACGACAGTTGTGCTTGTAGTACTGTCTATAGCGCATGAAAGTAGCTCCTGTTCTTCCTCCTCCTCCTCTTTCTCATTGTCTATCAATCCACGTTAGGATGACATGAGGCTGGGCTGAGTGTAATCACCCTGTATGGTTCCTTGTTCCATGTCCTCATGCTCCGCCTGCAATGCATCTTCTTTAATTGGGAGCAGAGATGTTTTCAGACTGCAGAGAAGCTGGATGGTGATGTTAATTATGGCATCATCGCCGCTCACCATCTTGGTGCAGTCATCAAAGTTTTTGAGGATGGTACATATGTCTGACATCCATGTCCACTCCTGAGGCCTTATGTGTGGAGTCTGAACTGCATAACGATGGCCTTGCTGATGCTGGTAGCCAACAACTGCCCTCTTCTGCTCACAATTCTTTCCAACATATGCAGTGTAGAGTTCCACTGCGTGGGGACATCACACACCCGTCGGTGAGCTGGAAGCTCCAAACGCTGCTGAAGCATGGCAAGTGCAGCTGAAGCTGTAGCTGACTTTCTAAATTGTGCAGACAGGGGGCATACTTTCACTAGCAGATCCGGCAGCTCCAGGTAGCTTTTCAGAAAATGTTGAATGACAAGGTTAAGCACATGGGCCAGGCAAGGTACATTTGTGATCTCACCTTGCCTCAGAGCTGCCACCAGATTCCGGCCATTGTCACACACTACCATGCCTGGCTGTGGGTTCAGCAGTGTCATCCAAAAATATGACTGCTGTTTCAGCGCTGTCCACAACTCTTCAGCATTGTGCGGTTTGTCAACTAAGCAGATTAGCTTCAGCACAGCCTGTTGCCGCTTGGCTGAGGCAGTGCTGCAGTGCTTCCAGCTTCTGACTGATGTGCTCATTTCAGAGATTGAGGCTGAAGAGGAGGAGGAGGAGGTGCAGGAGCTGTAGACTGTGGAGGCAACCCTGATTGACGTAGGACCCACAATCCTCGGCGTGGGGAGGATGTGTTCCATCCCAAGGTCTGACTGGGTCCTGGCTTCCACTATGCTACCCAGTGTGTCATCAATGAGATGTACCTTCCCTAACCACAAGCACTTATCCACGGTTAGGTAGACTTTCCCAGTAACAGCATTGTTGGGGGCACAAGTAATGTTGTGGGACACGTGCTGATGTAATGCTGGTATGGCACACAGGGAGAAATAGTGGCGACTGGGGACTGAGTACCTTGGGATTGCCGCCACCATCAGGTTGCAGAAAGCATCCATCTCAATGAGCCTAAAAGGCAACAATTCGAGCGCAAGCAGACTAGAAATCTGAGAATTTAGACCTGTGGCCTGAGAGGCATTGGCTGGGTATTTCTGCTTGCGTTCCAATGACTGAGGTATAGACAACTGAAGGCTGCGCTGGGACAAGGACTAGGACTGGCTTTAGGATGGTGCTGGTTGACTGTGGGCAACAACAGGTGCAGGGCATGAGGCATCTTCACATGCACCGTGGACTGGGGATTGGCTTCTGCACAAAACAGTGGAAGAAAAAGTGGTGTCACCTGCAGACAGTGTTTCTGGAGCCTGGGGTTCAGCCAACAAAGTCGGGTGCTTTGCTGCCATGTGCCTGATCATGCTGGTGGTTGTCATGCTTGTGGGAGGTGGAGCTGCATATTCATGGCTGTAATGAGTGGTACCATGTGACCGCTCAATACAGGAAGAAGATGCAGCGCTGGAAGAAGCAGGGACTGCAGGGACCGCGCCGGGAGTAGGTAAGTATAACTAGACAGCCCCCGCTCCCCCTCCCCTGCCGACCCCGGGTATGACTCGAGTATAAGCCGAGAGGGGGACTTTCAGCCCAAAAAAATGGGCTGAAAATCTCGGCTTATACTCGAGTATATACGGTATTTAACTATAAGTGACAGACAATTCAAATCAAATACAAATATAAAGCAAATACAGAAGTTAAATGCGGCCGCTACAGATCATGAATGGCAGACCATTCGGAGTACTGAGTAAGAACCAAAAAAACAAATATATGGAGATCAAAAATTATATATGAAGGAGATATATAAAAAATGGGAGAGACAATTAATATATGATTATAAAATACCTTTATTAAATATAATTGATAAAAAAGTGGCACTACAACGTGTGCCTGTACTTGGAGAAATACTAAGTATGTGCTATAAAGACAATTAAATATCTAAATATATAGAAAAAATATTTTAATAAAACTATAGAACAAAGGAGAACAGACACAAAAAAGGAAAATTTAGAAAAAATTGTATCATATAAAAGACTAATTAATCACTTGGACCATGATGCGTGCAACCATGCATATAGAGGCACATACGTATATGTATGCGGATACAGATGAGCAGCCAGCACAATAAAAATCTGATGATGTATATAGCTGTACACTAGGGGGCATATATAAATGTGCAAAAAATGATACTACCAGGCAAATAGTGTAAGCAAAGTGTAGATATATACAAAAAATATTGTCAGAAAGCAGTCATTCACCGCCTGAAGCAGGACTTCCCAAACTGTGAGGGTATGTGTCCACTTTCAGGATGGCCGGCGGTATCGTTGGAGCGGCTTTGCCGCTCTGTGGTAAGCCCCGCCCCCTTTCTGGGACGCGATGATGCCGGATGTGTTCACAGCACACATCCGGCATCATCGCTCCCCACCATAGGGCCCTGTGCTATATCTTGCGGCGACGCAGCGTCGCCGCAAGATATACAGACATGCTGCGATCTGAAAAGACGCGCAGCATGTTCAGAGTCGCAGGGCCGCCGCGTGCGTGTTACCACGCATAGTGGAGACGGGATTTCATTAAATCCCCTCCACTATGCTGTAACATCTGGACGCTGCGTGTCTGATGCTGCGGCTCTATGCAGCGTCAGACACGCAGCGTTTCCTGCACGTGGAAACATACCCTGATACTCCCGCTAATTGTTGTGGAGGAACAAATAAAGAGACACTTTTATCAGAAGTCAATAGATGAGTTGTACAGGTTATTCCTGCAATTAGTTTTGTGCTAATCTCATTTTGTACTTTTGTTGTTTGTATGTTTTATGGAGCTCAAAAGACAAAATTTTGGCTCAATTATAGAAACATATTTAGAATTGAGAGTCCTCAGTGGTTGATACCTTTTAATGGCTAACTGAAAGATGGTAACAAAAGGTATAATAAATAAAATAATATATAATTAATATATATAATAATAAAAGGTATCAACCACTGAAGACTCTCAATTCTAAATATTTTTCTATCTACTGGCTAACACGGTACCAAGATACATATCTTTCCTGGCTCAATTATAGAAATTTTAAAACTTTCTAGACCCAATAGTGCAAAATTAGCATTTTATAGCTGCTATGTCTCCAATGAAAGCCCATCAGTAAGTCTAAAGGATCAGTATGAAATCCGAAAATAGGACTATCAATCAAGATATCAAAGTCAACTACTGTATTTAGTATTATGAGATCAAACGCTCAATGTGAATCATAAAAATGTAATTAAATATATGGCTGCTTGTTTGTTAACAGCACTATACAATTTCATTAAAAATAATTCCTTGGAGAAATAAATTAGCTTTAATTCACTAACAGATATAAACCGTGGCTTGAATATTGATTTTGTTGCTTAGTGCTTACTCTGCCATTTCTGCATCTCCCATTCATTTTAGAGAGAGTGTGGGGGCCGCCTATGCAGTGAGAAAGATGACCAGGTCACCTATGTGTTAAGATTGCCCTCTACTTATAATACTTTCGTACCACATCTGAATATCTCAGAAGATACTACCTCCTTGGGCAAAATGAGACAATAAGGCAGGGGACACTTTTTTCAAGCTATTTTTTCCTGGAGATACACTTATAACTTCAAGGTTTATTACGCCGATATGTGCAAATTTCAGGAAGCCTCTTCCCTGATGTTTTTTTTTAAATTGCACTTGTTTATGTGAGTTTTTTATGTAACAATCCAAATCATGTAGACAGCACATTGTACTTGAATGTATTTCTTCAAAGTTAATCTTAAAGAATAGATTAACTATAAAGGGGTAGGAATGTGAAAAAAGAAGGGGGAATTATTGTTTTTTGTCACTGAGGGTTTGTTCACGTTTTACTGCTGTTTTTTGTGCATTTTTTCGTTCAGCATTTTACAGTAGCATGAAAATAAACGAGATCTCTACAATTTAATTCACAAAGATGCATTTTTTTCTTTGTATTTGCATTTCTGTGCATTTTTTTTATAGCAGGATGTAAAAATAAAACAGTTCAATTATGCTGATCAGCCTCTGAGGGTGATCAAAGTACGGTCGGTTTTTCTAAAAAAAAAAATTGTTATCTATTCAGTTAGTTCATGAGAATCGGACTGCATCCGGCCCTGGGGTCACCATTGCATTGTTCCACAGCCTTGGTAAGCTTCTCCCTTGGTATTATTATGCACTATGGTTTGCGATTTACTTTACCTATCCACTTGGGATGGCTTTTTTCTGTGGCTGTGATTTAACTGTGGCTTGATGTTTGCATACAATTGCTATCTGATTTTTTTTCATTTGTAATGGTTGACCCCTTGCTTATCTGCACTGTCTTGGAGTCTGTGTTATTTGTACTGTACTGTTTTTTATTATTGTCTTTTGATACTTAACATTTATATTGAATTTTACCTTTTTCACCTGCCACTGTTTCCTCCTGAACCCCTAGATGAATTTAAAAATATTTAGAACTGAGAGTCTTCAGTGGTTGAAACCTTTTAATGGCTAACTGAAAAGATGATAACAAATTGCAAGCTTTCGAGGCAACACAGGTCTCTTCATCAGGCATAGACTAATAGAAATTCTGAAGAATCACATATACAGTATAAGCTATATATATATATATACATATATATATATATATATAAGCTAATGATGACCTTTGACACTCTCAGTGCAGGAATGAATGTGTCGCATGGATTTATGTCTTTTCACATCATCTAAGGAATTTGCTCCTCAGACCATGTGGGGTCACCATAACACAGTACCAGACCCCAATCAGAGGACAATAAAACATTCACACTCCTTATCTATGAACTGTTCCAATATTTATGGACATAACTGTCTATCACCCACATAATGATAATTCTGCTTCACGTCACCTGTCTTATCAATGGCATTTTCACTGTGCGGTGTTGTGCATAAATATGTGATTCTTCAGAATTTCTATTACACTATGCCTGATGAAGAGACCTGAGTAGTCTCAAAAGCTTGCAATTTGTTACCATCTTTTCAGTTAGCCATTAAAAGGCATCAACCACCAAGGACTCTCAATTCTAAATATTTATCTATTCACTGGCTAACACAGTACCAAGATATATATCTTTCCTGTATCTAGATGAATTTAGTGAGAGGTGTAGTTTGTAAAATGGAGTCATCATGGTGGGTTTTTCTGTTCTGGCACCTCAGGGGCTCTGCAAATATGACATATCACTTTCAAACAAGTCCAGCAAAATCTGAACTCCAATTTGTCACTTCTTAACTTCCGAGCTTTCCAATGTGTCTCAAACATAGTTTTCAACCACATATGGGTTATCTGTGTACTCTGTGAAATTTCAAAACAAATTTTGGATTCCATTTTCTCCTGCTATCCTTGTGAAAATGAAAAAAAATGGAGCTGAAACAACATTTTTGTGGGAAAGTATATTTTTTTTCATTTTCACAGATCAATGTTTTTAAAAATTGTGAATCACCTGTGGGTTCAAAGTCCTCACCACATATCAAGATAAATTCCATGAGAGATCTAGTTTCCACAATGGGGTCACTTGTGGTTTTCACTGTTTAGGCACATCAGAGGCTCTCCAAACGTGAAATGATATGAGCAGACCATTCCATCAAAGTCTACACTCCAAAATGTCAATAATTCCTTTCTGAGCCCTGCTGTGTGCCCAAACAGTACTTTCCCCTCACATATGGGTTATATGCGGTCTCAAGAGAAATTGCACAACAAATTTTGAGGTCCGTTTTCTCCTGTTAACCTTGTGAAAATAAAACATTTGGGGCTAAAAGAATTTTTTTGTGGGAAAAGTATGTTTTCTTTTTTTTCACAGCTGTATGTTATTAACGTCTGTGAAGCACCTGAGGGTTCAAGGTTCTCACCACATATTTAGATACATTCATTAAGGAGTCTCGTAGTTTCCAAAATAGGGCCACATGTGGGTGGTTTTCACTGTGTAGGCACATCAGGGGCTCTCCAAACATGACAAAACCCCAGCAGACCCTTCCATCAAAGTTTGCATTCCAAAATTTCACTCCTTCCTTTCTGAGCCCTGCGTGCACCCAAACATTAGTTTTTCCCCACAAATGGGCTATATGCATTCTCAAGAGAAATTTCACAACAAATTTTGAGGACCATTTTCTCCTGTTACTCTTGTGTATATTAAAGATTTGGGCTAAGGGAATATCTTTATGGAAAACATGTGCGTTTTATTTTCACAGTTCCACGTTATAAACTTCTGTGAAGCACTTGAGGGTTAAAAGTGCTCACCACACATCTATATAAGTTCCTTGAGGCGTCCACTTTTCTAAATGGGGTCACTTGTGGGTTTTTCACTGTTTAGGCACACCAGGGGCTCTCCAAACGGGACACGGCTTCTGCTCTCGAGTCTAGCTAATTCTCAGTTCAAAAAGTTCAATTGTGCTCCTTCCCTTCCGAGCCCTGCCATGCACCCATATGTAGGGTATCAGCGTGCTCAAGAAAAATTTTGAGGTTCATTTTTTTCTGTTACCCTTGTGAAAATAAAAAAAAATTGGGTCTAAAGTATAAAGTTTGTGAAGAAATTAAAATGTTAATTTTTTCCTCCCACATTGCTTGAGTTGAGCTGAAAGATTAATAAACTTCTTGAATGTGGTTTTGAGCACCTTGAGGGGTGCAGTTTTTAGAATGATGTCACTTTTGAGTATTTTCTGTCATATTGACTATTCAAAGTGACTTCAAATGTGATGTGGCCTCCAAAAAATTCATGTTGGTGCAAAAATGAGAATTTGCTGGTTAACTTTTAACGATTCTAACTTTCTAACAAAAAAATTATGTTTAAAAATTTGTTCTAATGTAAAATAGACATGTTGGAAATGTTATTTATCAACTATTTTGTGTGACATAACTCTGATTTAAGGGCATAAAAATTAAAAGTTTGAAAACTGCAAAATTTTCAAAATTTTCACCAAATTTCCATTTTTTTCACATATTACCACAAGTCATATTTTTACCACTATTATGAAGCAACAATATGTCACAAAAAATAGTCTCAGAATCAGTGAGATCCGTTGAAGAGTTCCAGAGTTATTACTGCAAAAAGTGACACTGGCTATAATTGTAATAATTTGCCTTGGTCATGAAGGTGAAAACAGGCTCGGGGAAGGAAGGGGTGGGTGAAGGGATTAACCCCTTCCCAACCCCGTATTATTACTGTGGAGGTCGGGTCCCCTGCTTTGATGTGGGCTCCGGCGCTGAGCCCAACTCAAAGCGGGGACATGTCAGCTGTCTTGAACAGCTGACATGTGCCCGCAATAGCAGCGGGTGAAATCGTGATTCACCCGCTGCTATTAACCAGTTAAATGCCGCTGTCAAACGCTGACAGCGGCATTTAACCGGTGCTTCCGGCTGCGCAGCCGGAAATGATTGCATCGCCGACCCCGTCACATAATCGGGGGTCAGCAAGGCATCAAGATAGTAACCATAGAGGTCCTTGAGACCTCTATGGTTACTGATGCCGGCCTGCTGTGAGCGCCACCCTGTGGTCGGCTTCATGGCAAGATGGCAATTCAGCTACATAGCAGTGATCTGATGATCGCTGCTATGTAACTGAGCCGATCGAGTTGTGCCAGCTTCTAGCCTCCCATGGAGGCTATTGAAGCATGGCAAAAGTTAAAAAAAAGTTTTAAAAAATATGAAAAAAAAAAAAAAAAGTTTAAATCACCCCCCTGTCGCCCCATTCAAAATAAAACAATAAAAAAAAAATCAAACCTACACATATTTGGTATCGCCACTTTCAGAATCACCCGATCTATCAATAAAAAAAGGATTAACCAGGTCGCTAAACGGCGTAGGTAGGATTAACCAGGTCGCTAATTCGAAATGCCAGAATTACGTTTTTTGGTCGCCGCGACATTACATTAAAATGTAATAACGAGCGATCAAAAGAACGTATCTGCAACAAAATGGTATCATTAAAATTTGCGTGGCACGCAAAAAATAAGCCCTTACCCGACCCCAGATCACGGAAAATGAAGACGCTATGGGTATTGGAAGATTGCTCAATTGTTTTTTAGCAAAGTTTGGAATTTTTTTACAACTTAGATAAAACGTAACCTAGACATGTTTGGTGTTTATGAACTAGTAATGACCTGGAGAATGAAAATGGCAGGTCAGTTTTAGAATTTAGTAAACCTAGCAAAAAAGCCAAACAAAAAACAAGTGTGGGATTGCACTTGGAATTTTTTTCCCGTTTTCTAGTACACGACATGGTAAAACCAATGATGTCGTTCAAAAGTGCAACTTGTCCCACAAAAAAACAAGCCCTCACATGTCCATATTGACGGAAAAATAAAAGTTATGGTTCTGGGAAGGAGGGGAGCGAAAAACGCGAACGCAAAAACGGAAAAGGGCAAGGTCGGGAAGGGGAAGATGACCTTCATGTTTCTTGTGTAAATTCTGCATGCCTTAGTTAGTTTAACCTTACCAGTTTACACAGAGGTTATTGAGTATGCTATGATGAATTACACATTTTTATGCTTGTAAGAAAGATTGAGTCACTGGATATATCTTGTGGTGGCTTTTCTATATATAGAATTAGTTGTGTGAGGACATTAAATCCATATAAAACAGTCTCCGCATTCGTTTTCAATTAGCTTGCTTATTAGTTGTCTTTATGTGGTTACTTATTTTTAATGCTATAACTGTGTGATATAAAATCTGGGACACGGTAGACGTTTTAGTACAGTTACTTAGCAACAAGTCCTCTGATGTTCTTGAAGCTTCGTACAAATACTTTATTGCTCATGTCTTCCCTTGATGTTTTCTTTTATGTGTTAACAATCCATTGTAGTGTACTGTACATTGTTTTATTTCTATTTTAGTCACAAAAAGAATCTTATGATTTTCAGTTCTTTGGATGTATCATACAGTATCTCTGTTAAAAGTGTCACTTCATGCATATTTTTCCATTTCAGATGATGTTTAGCTTTGCTTGAATGTGACAAGAGATACAATAGCACCTGGTTCCTGAGTGTCAGATATAGCATAAAGGGGGTGTGATGTTTGGGGGAACTGTTACAGATTTTGCATTGAAAAAGTTTGAAGTAATGACTATAAACAGCAAGGTAGTATTCACCTATACAAATTGCTTTTAAAGGGAGTCTTTCACCAGAATATTGCTACCCCATGTGAGAGCAGTATTATGTAGAGGAGGAGGCCTTGATTCCAGCAATGTAGCACTTACTGGGCTATTTGCAGTCATTTTGATAAAATCGCTGTTTTCTCTGCTGAAGATATATCAATTCTCTGACTTATGAGTTCTGTATAATCGTGCCGCCCCAACTGATTGGCAGCTTTCTGCCTTTGCACAGTATACACAGAAATTTTCCCACGGTGCTCATGTTGACATCACATAGGTTAAGTGAGTTCATTGGCTTTGAACTCGCAGGACCTGTCTGACGGCACCGCAAGCTGGAGAACCTTCTCAAGCTTGCGATGTCCTCAGATAGGTAATTGAAGTCCACAGAGAGACACTAAGCACACAGTGCTGGATGAATGAGAAAGGCTGTGATTGGCTGTTCAGAATTGATGGCAGGCTGCATGGTTGCATGATGCGACCATACAGCCTGCCATCAATTCTGAGCAGCCAATCACAGCCTTTCTCATTGTTTCAGCCAATCAGATTGGCTGAAACAGTGAGGTCCCAGGCGAGGATCGAGTACCAATGTACTCGATCCTGGGGCCGGTGCCTGGCAACACCAGGCGTTGGCCAAAACCCGCCGGATTGGCGCCATCTACGATCACATTGATTGCGCCAATCGCAGGGCACAGCGGTGGAGTTACCGCGCTGTGCCCTGCCTGTAACTTTGTGCCTGCCTGCTGTGCCCTGCCTCTAACTTCAGCGAACCTACCCTAGAGCCTGCAGCTACTGATTGGTGCAATCGAAGTGATCGTCGATCGCGCCAATCACAGGGCACAGCAGCGGTGTGACTGCTCTGTGCCCTGATGGTGACCTGCCGGTGACCTGCCTATTATCAGTTACAGCAGCGGTATGACCACTCTGTCACCTGTCGCACCTCTTTTTGACCTGTTTGACTGCTCTTCAGCAATCCTCACACTTGTTGAGGATTCCTGCAGAGAGGTCACACTGACAGATCCCCTCCTGTGCTGAGACTTGTGGTTCCACAGTAGCCTGTAACACCACAATTCTTGTTAAAGAAAAAAGAAAGAAGACAGAAGAAAGAAGAGAGACTACAAACGTAAGTGTTCATCCCCAATCTTTCTTCAACCCCCATCCCCCTTCCCTTTCCCCCTCCACTCCCACTTTGCGCCGCGTCCGTCTGTACCCAAATTTAGCAGCTGCTGAGCGTTGATTGGTGATGCAGTTCACCAATCAGCACTCGTGCTCGCTTTTCTTTTTCACCCCCCTTAGCACTGCAGAGTGTTGATTGGTGATGCAGTTCACCGATCAACACTCGTGCTCACTTTTCTTTTCCACATCCCCATCCGCGCACCCAGCCGCCGCATCTGAACTCGTGCCCTTCGTTTCTTTTTTTTTCCACATCCCTGTGCGCGCACCCAGCCGCTGCGTCTAAACCTGTGCCTTTCGTTTCTTTTCTTTTTTTTCCACATCCCATCCACGCACCCAGCCGCTGGGTCTAAACCCGTGCCTTTCGTTTCTTTTTTTCCACATCCCCGTGCGCGCACCCAGCCGCTGCTTCTAAACCCGTGCCTTTTGTTTCTTTTCTTTTTTTCCACATCCTGTCCGTGCACCCAGCCGCTGCGTCTAAACCCGTGCCTTTCATTTCTTTTCTTTTTTTTCCACATCCCGTCCGCGCACCCAGCCGCTGCATGTAAACCTGTGCCTTTCGTTTCTTTTCTTTTTTTTTCCACATCCTGTCCACGCACCCAGCCCCGGCGTCTAAACCTGTGCCTTTCGTTTCATTTTTTTTCTTTCCACATCCCCGTGCGCGCACCCAGCTGCTGAGTTCAAACCTGTGCCTTTCGTTTTTTTTTTCCTCCACATACCCGTGCGCACACCCAGCCACCTCCGAACTTTGATAAGTGACGCAGTTCACTTATCAGAGCTCTCGTGCCTGCCGTTTTTTTTCATATCCCCGTTCACACACCCAGCAGCCGCCGAACTTTGATAAGTGACTCAGTTCACTTATCAGAGCTAGGGCCTGCTGTTTTAGACTTTTCCTTTCACAGGTATTTTTTTCTCCCTATTTGCTTTTTTTCTTTAGCTTTTTCTTTTCAGAATAGTTTGCACCAAACACTATCCCCCCCACACATACACAGTTACCAATAAAGTACCATACTAAAAAAAAATTGTCCCGCTTCTCCTGTTCATCCCAGCAGCGCTATTCAGCGGAGGAGGCATATTCTTTCCTTGCCTCCGACATTATAGCGAGGGAGAGGATCCCATATTCCTTTACTCTTCAGATTCTTCATCCTCTTCCTCCTCCTCATCTTCCTTCTTGGGTCCTGCGGAACCGCCACGCAGACGCCACAGGACAGAAGATGAGGCAGCGCCCACCATTCCTGAACCAGCGCGCCCCTCTTCGGACACCAAATGGACCTCACCCCCAAAAAAAATATGAGCCACTGATTCCTGATTTTGGGCAGAATCAGGAATCAAGTTTGACACCACCAGCCTCACAGAAATAGACTTTTTTAAAGTCTTTTTCTCTGAGGATTTTGTTAACCTCATGGTGGAGCAAACTAATTTGTATGCTCGGCAATTTTTGGAGAAAAACCCTGGTTCATCATTTTCTAACTAATCTCCTGTAGACGGCGTTGAAATGATGCAGTTTTGGGGCCTGGTCCTTCGCATGGGGATCCTGAAGAAGCCAGAAATTCGGCAATGTTAGAGTGTTGATATTTTATATAACATTCTAGTGTTCTGAATGGTCATGGTCCGGCGCGTTTTGAGGCCATCCATAAGTTCCTGCATTACAACGATAATGCACAGTGTCCCGCATGAGATTACCCCAATTTTGACAGTCTGTTCAAAGTTTGGCCGGTCATCGAACACTTCAGGAAAAAGTTTGCTGAAGTGTACGTGCCCCAAAGAGACATCTGCGTGGATGAGTCCTTGGTTCATTTTAAGGGGCGGCTCAGATTCTGTCAATACCTGCCCAACAAGAGGTCGAGGTACGGAATCAAACTCTACAAGCTGAGTGAGAGTACCTCAGGGTACACCTACAGCTTTAAAGTGTACGAAGGGAAGGACAGCAGGATTGAACCGCCTGAGTGTCCTTCTATCCTGGGAGTTAGTGGGAAATTGTGTGGGATTTGGTGCACCCATTGCTGGATAAAGGTTATCACCTCTACACCGATAACTTTTATTCCAGCATCCCACTCTACAAATCCCTCTCTGCGTGAGGTACCGCAGCCTGCGGTACTGTCTGCAAAAATCAGAGAGGCCTCCCGAAGACGCTACTTGGGCAGATGCTCAGAAAAGGTGAGAGCAAAGCCCAATGTAGCAACCACCTGCTGGTGGTCAAGTACAAGGACAAGAGGGATGTCCTTCTCTTGACCACCATACAAAGTGATGGCAGTGCCATCAGCACTGTAAGGGGTACCTCTACACAGGTCAGCAAACTGGACTGTGTACTGGGGTACAACAAAAACATGGGGGGCGTTGATCTCTCTGATCAACTCCTCCAAACGTACAGTGCTTTGAGAAAGGCCAAGGTGTGGTACAAAAAGCTGTCTGTGTACATCGTGCAAATGGCAATGCTCAATGCTTTCCTGCTGTCACGATATGCATGACACACTGATACGTCATACCTTCAGTTCCAGGAGGTAGTGGTTAAGGCCCTGATGTTTGGCATGAGGGAAGGAGCGGGCCCCAGTACTTCCGGAACTGAGGGTGCTCATATCGTAACAGGTCAGCATTTTCCGGGGGTGATCCCACCAACTGGATGAAAAAGTAAGCCGCAAAAAAGGTGCCGAGTGTGCTACAAAAGAGGAATACGCAAGGACACCATCTATCAATGCAACACCTGCCCTGACATACCTGGCCTGTGTATGAAGGATTGTTTCAAATTGTACCACACCTCCATGCACTACTAATTTACTTTACAGGAACCAGTAGATTAGTTCCAAAGAGGGGCACATCTAGGTAAGTTCCTTGGGGGTCTAGGTTCCAAAATGATGTCACTTGTGAGTTTTTTTTTACTGTTTAGGCATATCAGGGGCTCTGCAAATGGAACATGATGCCCTCAGACAAGTCCATCAAAGTCTGCATTCCAAATCATCACGGCTTCCCTTCTGAGTCCCGACATGCCCAAACAGTTTTTTCCCACATATGGGGTACCAGCGTACTCAGGACAAATTGTATAATAACTTTTGGTGTCCAATTTCTCTTGCTACCCTTGGGAAAATAAAAAATTGGGGACTGAAAGATCATTTTTGTGGGAAAAAAATAGAATTTTTTATTTTCACGCCGGGCATCATAAACTTTAGTGAAGCACTTGAGGGTTCAAAATTCTCACCACACAACTTGATAAGTTCCTTAGGGGGTCAAGTTTCCAAAATGGGGTCACTTGTGGGGAGTTTCTACTGTTTAGGCAGATCAGGGGCTCACCAAATGGAACATGATGCCCGCAGACCATTCCATCAAAGCCTGGATTCCAAAACATCACTACTTCCCTTCCGAGCCCCGAAGTGTGCCCAAACAGTAGTTTTCTCCCACATATGGGTATCAGCATACTCAGGACAAATTGTGCAACACCTTTTGGGGTCCAATTTCTCCTTTTGCCCTTGGGAAAATAAAAAATTGGGGGATGGAAGATCATTTTTGTGGGGAAAAAATAGAATTTTTTATTTTCACGCCGGGCATCATAAACTTTAGTGAAGCACTTGGGGTTCAAAATTCTCACCACAGACCTTGATAAGTTCCTTAGGGGGTCAAGTTTCCAAAATAGGGTCACTTGTGAGGAGTTTCTACTGTTTAGGTACATCTGGGGCTCACCAAATGGAACATGATGCCCACAGACCATTCCATCAAAGTCTGCATTCCAAAACATCACTACTTCCTTTCCAGAGCCCCAAAGTGTGCCCAAACAGTAGTTTTCTCCAACATATGGGGTACCAGCTCACTCATGACAAATTGGACAACAAAGTTTGTGGTCCAATTTCTCCTAATACCCTTGGGAAAATAAAAAATTGGGGACTGAAAGATCATTTTTGTGGGAAAAAAAAAATCGAATTTTTTATTTTCACGCCCGGGTGTTATAAACTTCTGTGAAGCACTTGGGGCTTCAAAGTGCTCAACACACACCTAGATAAGTTCCTTAGGGGGTCTAGTTTCCAAAATGGGGTCACTTGTGGTGGGGTTTCCACTGTTTAGGCACATCAGGGGCTCACCAAACGCGACATGGCATCAGATATTAATTCCAGCCATTTTTAGCTTGAAAAAGTCAAACGGTGCTCCTTTCCTTCTGAGCCCTGCCATGCGCCCAAACAGTGGTTCCCTCCATATATGGGGTATCAGTGTACTCAGGACAAATTGGACAACAACTTTTGGGGTCTAATTTCTCCTTTTATCCTTGAGAAAATAAAAAATTGGGCACTAAACGATCATGTTTGTGGAAAAAATAGGATTTTTTATTTTCACGCCCAGGCGTTATAAACGTCTGTGAAGCACTTGAGGGTTCAAAGTGCTCAACACACAACTAGATAAGTTCCCTATGGGGTTTATTTTCCAAAATGGGGTCACTTGTGGGGGTTTCCACTGGTTAAGAACATCAGGGGCTCACCAAACGCGACATGGCGTCCGATCTCAATTCCAGCCAATTTTAGCTTGAAAATGTCAAACGGTGCTCCTTTTCTTCTGAGCCCTGCCATGTGCCCAAATAGTGGTTCCCCCCCACATATGGGGTATCAGCGTACTCAGAACAAATTGGACAACAACTTTTGGGGTCCAATTTCTCCTGTTACCCTTGGGAAAATAAAAAATTGGGGACTAAACCATCATGTTTGTGGAAAAAATAGGATGTTTTATTTTCACGCCCGGGCGTTATAAACTTTTGTGAAGCACTTGGGGGTTCAAAGTGCTAAAAACACCTAGATAAGTTCCTTAGGGGGTTTAGTTTCCAAAATGGGGTGACTTGTGGGGGGTTTCTACTGTTTAGGCACATCAGGGGCTAATCAAACGCGACATGGCGTCCGATCTCAATTCCAGCCAATTTAGCTTGAAAATGTCAAACGACGCTCCTTTCATTCTGAGTCCTGCCGTGAGCCCAAAAAGTAGTTCCCCCTCACATGTGGGGTATCTTCGTACTCAGGACAAATTGTACAACAAATTTTGAGGTCCATTTTTATTTTTTACCCTTGGGAAAATAAAAACATTATTGCTGAAAGATCATTTTTGTGACTAAAATGTAAAATGTAAATTTTTTCCTTCCATGTTGCTTCTGCTGCTGTGAAACACCCAAAGGCTTAATAAACTTCTTGAATGTGGTTTTGAGCACCTTGAGGGGCGCAGTTTTTAGAATGGTGTCACTTTGGGTATTTTCTGCCATATAGACCACTCAAAGTGACTTCAAATGTGAGGTGGTCCCTAAAAAAATGGTTTTGTAAATTTTGTTGTAAAAATGTGAAATTGCTGGTCAAATGTTAACCCTTATAACTTCCTAGCAAAAAAAAATTTGTTTCCAAAATTGTGCTGATGTAAAGTAGACATATGGGAAATGTTATGTATTAACTATTTTGTGTCACATACCTCTCTGGTTTAACAGAATAAAAATTCAAATTTGAAAATTGGGAAATTTTCAAAATTTTCACCAAATTTCTGTTTTTTTCACAAATAAAAGCAATTTATATCGAAGAAATTTTATGACTATCATGAAGTACAATATATCGCAAGAGAACAGTCTCAAAATCACCAAGATCCATTGAAGCGTTTCGGAGTTATAACCTCTTAAGGAGACAGTGGTCAGAATCGTAAAAATTGGCCCGGTCATTAACGTGCAAACCACACTTGGGGGTAGAGGGGTTAAAGGAGTCTGTGTCATTCTTTCAGGACTTTTTCTGGGTGTCTATGTTTTCATACAATGTGACTATGGGGTTAGCAATGGGAGCGTCTTATCGACGCTTCTCCATTACTAACCTTTGAGCTTGATGTCACCTGACAATACAAAAGTGACATCAACCCCCCAACTATCACCCCACTTGCAACCGCTACAGGACAAGTGGGAAGAGCTAGGCTAAGTGCCAGAATTGGCACATCTTAGAGATGCGCTTTTTCTGGGGTGACTGAGAGCTGATGTTTTTAGTCTGGGGGGCCAGTATCCATAGCACCTTCCTAGGATTTTAATATCAGCCCGCAGCTGTCTGTTATTAATTATAGGGGTATCCCTCATCATATTTTTGGGGACATCCTCCATTTTAATAGCTAGTAAAGGCTACTTACACGCTGTGAGCTGATATTAATAGCCTTGGAAGCTCCATGGGTATTACCCCCTTCCCAGGCTGTAAACATCTGTCCCCAGCCATCGAATTTCGCTCTGCTGGTTAAGAAAATTACGCAGAAGCCAACGCCATTTTCTTCAGAAAAATAATCTTTTATTAATTCATTACATGTAAACCAAAAAGATTGAAGCACAATACACAGTGTGTCATAGATTACACCTGTGCCCTATTGGGGGATCTGTTGTGAATTCTGTTGTTGAGCTCCCTCCTGTGGTCAGGAATGGTACTTCGGCTGGTTCTGTCCATGGACTTTCTCTGGTGGCTGTTGGTGTTTCTGAGTTTCCTTCCACAGGTGACGAGCTTAATTCGTTGGCTGGCTACTCTATTTAACTCCTCTTGGATCATTGCTAGATGCCAGCTGTCAATGTTGTACTATGGCTCTAGTTTGCTCCTGGATTGTACTGGTTACCTGTTACTCCAGCAGAAGCTAAGTTCCTCTTTGCTATTTTGCTTGTTTGCTATATTTTCTGTCCAGCTTGCTATTGTTAAATATTGCCTTGCTTGCTGGAAGCTCTGGGACGCAGAGGGGCGCCCCCCGCACCGTGAGTCGGTGCGGAAGGGTTTTTTTTTCCCTGCACTCTCTGCGTGGCTTTTGTAGGTTTTTGTGCTGACCGCAAAGTGACCTTTCCTATCCTCTGTCTGTTCAGTAAGTCGGGCCTCTCTTTGCTAAATCTATTTCATCTCTGTGTTTGTGATTTCATCTTGCTCACAGTCAATATATGTGGGGGCTGCCTTTTCCTTTGGGGAATTTCTCTGAGGCAAGGTAGGCTGATTTTTCCTCTTAAGGGCTAGCTAGTTTCTGAGGCTGTGTCGAGTTGCATAGGGAGCATTAGGAGCAATCCACGGCTATTTTCAGTGTGTGTGATAGGCTTAGGAATTGCGGTCAGCAGAGTTCCCACTTCCCAGAGCTTGTTCTGTGTTTTTGTGGCTATCAGGTCTTTCCGGGTGCTCTTAACCATCAGGTCCATTGTTGTCCTTACCACCAGGTCATAACAGTACAGCTGGCCCAAAGTATTAATGCATCTCAATAGAGGGATAAGAGAACTTCTGAGACCATTTTTTTTTCTTTGCAGCGTGTTTTGTCTCTCATTTCCCCTATACCTCTGGGTGGTTCAGAACACAGGTGTAGACATGGATATTCAAGGTCTGTCCTCTTGGATGGATAATCTCACTACAAGGGTACAAAGCATTCAAGATTTTGTGGTTCAGAATCCGATGTCAGAGCCTAGGATTCCAATTCCTGATTTGTTTTTTGGTGATAGATCTAAGTTCTTGAATTTCAAAAATAATTGTAAATTGTTTCTTGCCCTGAAACCTCACTCCTCAGGTGACTCTTTTCAACAAGTAAAGATCATTATTTCTTTATTACGTGGCGACCCTCAAGACTGGGCATTTTCCCTTGCGCCAGGAGATCCGGCATTGCGTGATGTTGATGCGTTTTTCCTGGCGCTTGGATTGCTTTATGACGAACCAAATTCAGTGGATCAGGCAGAGAAAGTCTTGCTGGATCTGTGTCAGGGTCAGGATGCGGCAGAGACATATTGTCAGAAGTTTAGAAAGTGGTCTGTGCTCACTCAGTGGAATGAATGTGCCCTGGCAGCAATCTTCAGAAAGGGTCTCTCTGAAGCCCTTAAGGATGTCATGGTGGGATTTCCCATTCCTGCTGGTCTGAATGAGTCTATGTCTTTGGCCATTCAGATCGATCGACGCTTGCGTGAGCGTAAAGCTGTGCACCATTTGGCGGTATTATCTGAGCATAGGCCTGAGCCTATGCAATGTGATAGGACTTTGACCAGAGCTGAACGGCAAGAACACAGACGTCGGAATGGGCTGTGTTTTTACTGTGGTGATTCCACTCATGCTATCTCCGATTGTCCTAAGCGCACTAAGCGGTTCGCTAGGTCTGCCACCATTGGTACGGTACAGTCTAAATTTCTATTGTCCGTTACTCTGATTTGCTCTTTGTCATCCTATTCTGTTATGGCTTTTGTGGATTCAGGCGCTGCTATGAATCTGATGGACTTGGAGTATGCTAGGCGCTGTGGTTTTTTCTTGGAGCCCTTGCAGTATCCTATTCCATTGAGAGGAATTGATGCTACGCCTTTGGCCAAGAATAAGCCTCAGTACTGGACCCAATTGACCATATGCATGGCTCCTGCACATCAGGAGGATATCCGCTTTTTGGTGTTGCATAATCTGCATGATGTGGTCGTTTTGGGGTTACCATGGCTACAGGTTCATAATCCAGTACTGGACTGGAAATCTATGTCTGTGTCCAGCTGGGGTTGCCAGGGGGTACATGGTGATGTTCCATTTTTGTCAATTTCCTGCTGAAGTTCCGGAGTTTTTGTCGGATTATCAGGATGTATTTGATGAGCCCAAAGCCAGTGCCCTACCTCCTCATAGGGATTGCGATTGTGCAATTAATTTGATTCCTGGTAGTAAGTTTCCTAAGGGTCGATTGTTCAATTTATCTGTGCCAGAACACGCCGCTATGCGGAGTTATATAAAGGAATCCTTGGAGAAAGGCCATATTCGCCCGTCGTCATCACCGTTAGGAGCGGGGTTCTTTTTTGTGGCCAAGAAGGATGGTTCTTTGAGACCTTGTATTGATTACCGCCTTCTTAATTAAATTACAGTCAAATTGCAGTATCCTTTGCCGCTGCTGTCTGATTTGTTTGCTCGTATTAAAGGGGCTAGTTGGTTCACCAAGATAGATCTTCGAGGGGCGTATAATCTTGTGCATATTAAACAGGGCGATGAATGGAAAACTGCATTTAATACGCCCGAGGGCCATTTTGAGTACCTGGTTATGCCATTCGGGCTTTCCAATGCTCCATCAGTATTTCAGTCCTTTATG
Organism: Ranitomeya imitator; assembly: GCF_032444005.1. Lineage (NCBI taxonomy): Eukaryota > Metazoa > Chordata > Amphibia > Anura > Dendrobatidae > Ranitomeya > Ranitomeya imitator. The sequence goes on along the minus strand of NC_091282.1, from coordinate 1,055,888,072 downwards.
CATGACATCTTCCGAGAGTACCTGGATAAGTTCCTAATTGTGTATTTGGATGATATTTTGGTCTTTTCGGATGATTGGGAGTCTCATGTGAAACAGGTCAGAATGGTGTTCCAGGTCCTTCGTGCAAATTCCTTGTTTGTAAAGGGGTCTAAGTGTCTCTTTGGAGTTCAGAAGGTTTCGTTTTTGAGATTCATTTTTTCCCCTTCTACTATCGAGATGGACCCTGTTAAAGTCCAGGCCATTTACGATTGGACTCAGCCGACATCTGTGAAGAGCCTGCAGAAATTTCTGGGCTTTGCTAATTTTTATCGTCGCTTCATCGCTAATTTTTCTAGTGTTGCTAAACCGTTGACTGATTTGACCAAGAAGGGTGCTGATGTGGTCAATTGGTCTTCTGCGGCTGTGGAAGCTTTTCAGGAATTGAAGCGTCGTTTTTCTTCTGCCCCTGTGTTGTGCCAGCCAGATGTTTCACTCCCGTTTCAGGTTGAGGTGGATGCTTCTGAGATTGGAGCAGGGGCTGTTTTGTCACAAAGAAGTTCTGATGGCTCGGTGATGAAGCCATGTGCTTTCTTTTCTAGAAAGTTTTCGCCTGCTGAGCGCAATTATGATGTTGGTAATCGGGAGTTGTTGGCCATGAAGTGGGCATTCGAGGAGTGGCGTCATTGGCTTGAAGGAGCCAAGCATCGCGTGGTGGTCTTGACAGATCACAAGAATTTGACTTATCTTGAGTCTGCCAAACGGTTGAATCCGAGACAGCCTCGATGGTCGCTATTTTTCTCCCGTTTTGATTTTGTGGTTTCGTACCTTCCGGGCTCTAAGAATGTGAAGGCTGATGCCCTGTCAAGGAGTTTTGTGCCTGACTCTCCGGGTGTTCCTGAGCCGGCGGGTATCCTCAAAGAGGGGGTAATTTTGTCTGCCATCTCCCCTGATTTGCGGCGGGTGCTGCAAAAATTTCAGGCTGATAGACCTGACCGGTGCCCAGCAGAGAAACTGTTTGTCCCTGATAAATGGACTAGTAGAGTTATCTCTGAGATTCATTGTTCAGTGTTGGCTGGTCATCCTGGGATCTTTGGTACCAGAGATTTGGTGGCTAGATCCTTTTGGTGGCCGTCTTTGTCACGGGATGTGCGTTCTTTCGTGCAGTCCTGTGGGACTTGTGCTTGGGCTAAGCCCTGCTGTTCTCGTGCCAGTGGGTTGCTTTTGCCCTTGCCGGTCCCGAAGAGGCTCTGGATGCATATTTCTATGGATTTTATTTCGGATCTCCCTGTCTCTCAAAAGATGTCGGTCATTTGGGTGGTTTGTGATCGATTTTCTAAGATGGTCCATTTGGTACCCTTGTCTAAATTACCTTCCTCCTCTGATTTGGTGCCATTGTTTTTCCAGCATGTGGTTTGTTTACATGGCATTCCGGAGAACATCGTTTCTGACAGAGGTTCCCAGTTTGTTTCGAGGTTTTGGCGTTCCTTTTGTGCTAGGATGGGCATTGATTTGTCTTTTTCCTCGGCTTTTCATCCTCAGACAAATGGCCAAACCGAACGAACTAACCAGACTTTGGAAACATATCTGAGATGCTTTGTTTCTGCTGATCAGGATGATTGGGTGTCCTTTTTGCATTTGGCTGAGTTCGCCCTTAATAATCGGGCCAGCTCGGCTACTTTGGTTTCGCCGTTCTACTGCAATTCTGGTTTCCACCCTCGTTTCTCTTCAGGGCAGGTTGAGTCTTCGGACTGTCCTGGTGTAGATACTGTGGTGGATAGGTTGCAGCAGATTTGGACTCATGTGGTGGACATTTTGACATTGTCCCAGGAGAAGGCTCAACGTTTCGCTAACCGCCGGTGCTGTGTGGGTCCCTGACTTCGTGTTGGGGATTTGGTTTGGTTGTCGTCTCGTTATGTTCCTATGAAGGTTTCCTCTCCTAAGTTTAAGCCTCGTGTCATTGGTCCGTATAAGATTTCTGAGGTTCTCAATCCTGTGTCATTTCGTTTTGCCCTTCCAGCTTCTTTTGCCATTCATAATGTGTTCCATAGGTCGTTGTTGCGGAGATACGTGGCGCCTGTGGTTCCATCCGTTGATCCTCTTGCCCCGGTGTTGGTTGAGGGGGAGTTGGAGTATGTGGTGGAGAAGATTTTGGATTCTCGTATTTCGAGACGGAAACTTCAGTACCTGGTCAAGTGGAAGGGTTATGGTCAGGAAGATAATACCTGGGTTTTTGCCTCTGATGTTCATGCTGCCAATCTCGTTCGTGTCTTTCATTTGGCTCATCCTGGTCGGCCTGGGGGCTCTGGTGAGGGTTCGGTGATCCCTCCTCAAGGGGGAGGTACTGTTGTGAATTCTGTTGTTGAGCTCCCTCCTGTGGTCAGGAATGGTACTTCGGCTGGTTCTGTCCATGGACTTTCTCTGGTGGCTGTGGGTGTTTCTGAGTTTCCTTCAACAGGTGACGAGCTTAATTCGTTGGCTGGCTACTTTATTTAACTCCTCTTGGATCATTGCTAGATGCCAGCTGTCAATGTTGTACTATGGCTCTAGTTTGCTCCTGGATCGTACTGGTTACCTGTTACTCCAGCAGAAGCTAAGTTCCTCTTTGCTATTTTGCTTGTTTGCTATATTTTCTGTCCAGCTTGCTATTGTTAAATATTGCCTTGCTTGCTGGAAGCTCTGGGACGCAGAGGGGCGCCCCCCGCACCGTGAGTCGGTGCGGAAGGGTTTTTTTTTCCCTGCACTCTCTGCGTGGCTTTTGTAGGTTTTTATGCTGACCGCAAAGTGACCTTTCCTATCCTCTGTCTGTTCAGTAAGTCGGGCCTCTCTTTGCTAAATCTATTTCATCTCTGTGTTTGTGATTTCATCTTGCTCACAGTCAATATATGTGGGGGCTGCCTTTTCCTTTGGGGAATTTCTCTGAGGCAAGGTAGGCTGATTTTTCCTCTTAAGGGCTAGCTAGTTTCTGAGGCTGTGTCGAGTTGCATAGGGAGCGTTAGGAGCAATCCACGGCTATTTTTAGTGTGTGTGATAGGCTTAGGAATTGCGGTCAGCAGAGTTCCCACTTCCCAGAGCTTGTTCTGTGTTTTTGTGGCTATCAGGTCTTTCCGGGTGCTCTTAACCATCAGGTCCATTGTTGTCCTTACCACCAGGTCATAACAGGGATCATAAACACAAAATCCCATGCAATAAAGTATTAGATCCTACAAAAAAATACTGCACAAAAACGGGAATGTTACACAAAACACTAGTTTATTAATGCAATTCAATAATAAAATGGTACAAAACAAAGGGGGATAATCTGAAGATGAAAACTACAAGGGGCCGCAGATCAGAGGCTATAACCATGCAAAAAAATGGTAATTATGTCCACCATGGGGATTACCGTACAAGATAGTGGATTCATAAACATGTAAGTGAATTCCAGTCAGCTGGTACACAGCATCCAGCCATACAAGCCAAAGTAAACATAAGCAGTAATGGATACATAAACATGAAGATGAATTCCAATCAGCTGGTACACAGCATCCAGCCAATATGAGCCACAGTAGACATATGCGTAAGTAAACAAACAAAGCATGTATTATCTCGGACCTGCGGCGCTACCACCCCTATGCGCGTTTCGGCATGCGTGCCTTCCCCCGGAAGAAGGCATGCACGACGAAACGCACGTAGGGGTGGTGATTCCATGGTGCTTTAAATGAGAAGGGGTTACTTACAAGTTACAGATATCACTTACAGTAAACAAACCAACAATGACAGACTAATACAGAGGGGCGAGGACCCTGCCTTTGCGGGCTTACATTCTACAGGATTATGGGGAAGGAGACAGTAGGTTGAGGGTTGCAGGAGCTCCGGTGTTGGTGAGGCGGTAGCTTCGGTAGTGATGAGGCGGCAGCGGGGTCAGTGCAGGCTGTAGGCTTTCCTGAAGAGATGGGTTTTCAGGCTCTGTCTGAAGGATCCGAATGTGGTTGATAGTCGGACGTGTTGGGGCAAAGAATTCCAGAGGATGAGGGATATTCGGGAGAAGTCTTGGAGGCGGTTGGATGAGGAGCGAATAAGTGTGGAGGAGAGAAGGAGGTCTTGGGAGGACCGGAGATCACGTGAGGGAAGATATCGGGATGTTAGTTCAGAGATATATGGAGGAGACAGGTTGTGGATGGCTTTGTAGATCAGTATTAGTAATTTGAACTGCATACGCTGAGGGAATGGGAGCTAGTGAAGAGATTTGCAGAAAGGGGAAGCAGAGGAGTAGCGAGGAGAGAGATAAATTAGTCTGGCAGCAGAGTTAAGAATGGACTGGAGAGGTGCAAGGGTGTTAGCAGGGAGGCCGCAGAAAAGGATGTTGCAGTAGTCAAGGTGGGAGATGATGAGGGTGTGTACAAGCATTTTAGTAGATTGACGGTTGATGAAAGGACGGATTCTGGAGATATTTTTGAGCTGGAGGCGACAGGAGGTGGAAAGAGCCTGGATGTGCGGTTTGAAGGACAGGGCAGAGTCGAAGTTTACTCCGAGGCAGCGGACTTCCGGTACGGGGGAAAGCATGATGTCATTGATTGCGATAGATAGGTCAGGTAAGAAAGATCTATGGGATGGAGGAAAGATGATGAGTTCAGATTTGTCCACATTGAGTTTGAGGAAGCGAGAGGAGAAGAAGGAGGATATGGCTGATAGGCACTCTGGGATTCTGGACAGCAGAGCGGTGACGTCTAGGCCAGAGAGGTAGATCTGAGTGTCATCAGCATAGAGGTGGTACTGGAATCCATGGGACTTTATGAGTTGTCCCAAGCCAAGTGTATAGATGGAGAAGAGTAGGAGTCCTAGAACAGAGCCTTGGGGAACTCCAACAGAGAGAGGGTGGGATGAGGAGGTAGTGTGGGAGTGGGAGACGCTGAATGTGTGGTTGGAAAGGTACGAGGAGATCCAGGATAGGGCGAGGTCTTTGATGCCAAAGGAGGAGAGGATCTGTAGTAAGAGGCAGTGGTCAACCGTGTCGAAAGCAGAGGACAGGTCTAGAAGGAGGAGTAAAGAGTATTGTCCATTAGCTTTCGCAGTAAGTAGGTCTATAGTGATTTTGGTCAGGGCTGTCTCAGTTCAGTGATGAGGTTGAAAACCAGATTGTAGATTGTCAAAGAGCAAGTTAGATGAGAGGTGGGAGGAAAGTTCAGAGTGGACGTGCTGCTCCAGGAGTTTGGAAGCGAATGGGAGCAGTGATATTGGGCGATAGCTGGACATAGCAGTTGGATCGAGGGTTGGCTTTTTAAGGATAGGCGTGATTGTGGCATGTTTGAAAGCAGAAGGGAAGGTGCCTGAAGATAGTGATAGGTTGAAGAGGTGGGTTAGGGATGGGATAAGTGTGGTGGTGAGGTTGGGGAGGAGGTGGGATGGGATGAAGTCGAGCGCACAGGTGGTGAGGTGCGATTTGGAGAGGAGACAATTAAGCCCCCCTTCAGTGATGTTGGATAGGGAGGTTATGGGGTTTGGGCATTGGTCTGGTATACAAAAGGGTTGTGGTGGTTAAATAATGAAGACTTTCCTTGTCTGGTCGATCTTACTTTTAAAGTGTGTGGCAAAGTCCTCAGCAGAGATGAGGGAGGTTGGAGGGGGCAGTGGGGGCGGAGGAGGGAGTTAAAGGTTTTGAATAACTGTTTGGGGTTGTAGGATAGGGAAGATACGAGGGTTGTGAAGTAGACCTGTTTAGCAGAGGTGTGAGCAGATTTAAAAGCGAGTGTTGCCTGTTTAAATGCAGTGAAGTCATCTTGCAGGTGTGTTTTCTTCCAACGCTGCTCCGCAACCCTGGACACTTGCCGGAGCTTTTTAGTGGTGTTATTGTGCCAAGGTTGTCTATTGATACGTCGCACTCTGCCATGGTTGAGAGGGGCAATTGTGTCAATAGCTGATGCGAGAGTGGCATTGTAGAAAGCAGTGGCACTGTCTGTGTCGTGGAGTAAGGAGATGGATGCCAGTGGTAGGATAGAGTCAGAGAGTGTGTGGGTGTCTAGGTGTGCAAGGTTTCTGCGGGGGTGCGCATTTTGCTGGAAATGTATGACGGTGGGGAGGACAGGGATGAGAAGGTGAGCAGATGGTGGTCGGATAGAGGGAGGAGGAGGTGGTGAAGTTAGATAGAGAGCAGAGATGGGTGAATACCAGGTCTAATGTATGTCCGTCTGTGTGGGTGGCTGTGGAGGACCACTGAGTAAGTCCAAAGGATGAGGTAAGGGACAGAAGTTTGGAGGCTGTTGACTGAAGAGTATCAATGGGGATGTTGAAGTCACCCATGATGATGGTGGGAATGTCAGCAGAGAGAAAGTGAAGAAGCCAGGTGGAGAATTGGTCAATAAAGGCAGTGGCCGGGCCTGGAGGTCGGTATATGTTGGCCACTTGGAGGTTGGAGGGAGAGTAGATGCGGACAGAATGGACTTCAAAAGAGGGGAGGATAAGGGAGGGTAGAGGTGGAATTGGGTTGAAGATGCAGTTAGGAGAAAGGAGAAGACCCATTCCTCCACCATGTTTGTTGCCGGGTCGAGGGGTGTGGGTGAAGTGGAGGCCTCCGTAACACAGCGCAGCAGGGGAGGCAGTGTCAGAGGGTGTTAGCCATGTTTCTGTGAGGCCAAGGAAGGCAAGATTGTGAGAGAGAAAAAGGTCATGAATCCCGTGAAGCTTATTGCAGATTGAGCGGGCATTCCAGAGTGCTCCAGAGAGAGGTAATCTATTTGTATTTACTGTACGTAATCCATCTCTTCTCTCCTGTCGGCTCCTGCTGTGATTTCACACTACGCAGCTTCTGAATTGCCGGCTTTCATTCTATCTATCTATCTATCTACTTATCTATCTATATATATATATAGATATATATGTTTTGAAGAATATTTCCTTTAAAAATGATGTATAGATGACATAGAGAATGTATGTAAAAGTCCATGTTAAAATTGCATTGCAGTCGGATGGCAATCACACTGCATTCAGATGTAAAGCGGATGCTAGGTGTCAAAAATCGGATTGTACTCACATAAAAACACATGATACTCGCATGACACTTTCATTACACTCGTCCGACTCTACTGCATCAAAATCTTACCAATTTTAAAATCACTAGTGTGACTCCAGCCATAGCAACCAATTCGCTGGATAGATAATACCTGTAGGATCGATGTAGGACCCTTGATGTTCCATGTCTACGGTGCTGACAATTATTCCCAAGTGTAGCCTCTGCTATCATCATTAATCTCATTGCAAATAAATGAAGCAGTGGAGAATATCACCTGTCTAGTGAATCTCTGTTGTAGCCATAGCTCCTGAGAGGTCTATTTTAGTAGAGACAAGCATTTCCCATTAAACAAGTTGTGCTATTACTTTTCTGCTATTCTTCCTGAATATGTATAAGTAAATTAACAATTAGATCCAACCCCTTTGTCAAAGAAGTACAGTGGGGCAAAAAAGTATTTAGTCAGTCAGCAATAGTGCAAGTTCCACCACTTAAAAAGATGAGAGGCGTCTGTAATTTACATCATAGGTAGACCTCAACTATGGGAGACAAACTGAGAAAAAAAAATCCAGAAAATCACATTGTCTGTTTTTTTAACATTTTATTTGCATATTATGGTGGAAAATAAGTATTTGGTCAGAAACAAACAATCAAGATTTCTGGCTCTCACAACCTGTAACTTCTTCTTTAAGAGTCTCCTCTTTCCTCCACTCATTACCTGTAGTAATGGCACCTGTTTAAACTTGTTATCAGTATAAAAAGACACCTGTGCACACCCTCAAACAGTCTGACTCCAAACTCCACTATGGTGAAGACCAAAGAGCTGTCAAAGGACACCAGAAACAAAATTGTAGCCCTGCACCAGGCTGGGAAGACTGAATCTGCAATAGCCAACCAGCTTGGAGTGAAGAAATCAACAGTGGGAGCAATAATTAGAAAATGGAAGACATACAAGACCACTGATAATCTCCCTCGATCTGGGGCTCCACGCAAAATCCCACCCCTTGGGGTCAGAATGATCACAAGAACGGTGAGCAAAAATCCCAGAACCACGCGGGGGGACCTAGTGAATGAACTGCAGAGAGCTGGGACCAATGTAACAAGGCCTACCATAAGTAACACACTACGCCATCATGGACTCAGATCCTGCAGTGCCAGACGTGTCCCACTGTTTAAGCCAGTACATGTCCAGGCCCGTCTGAAGTTTGCTAGAGAGCATTTGGATGATCCAGAGGAGTTTTGGGAGAATGTCCTATGGTCTGATGAAACCAAACTGGAACTGTTTGGTAGAAACACAACTTGTCGTGTTTGGAGGAAAAAGAATACTGAGTTGCATCCATCAAACACCATACCTACTGTAAAGCATGGTGGTGGAAACATCATGCTTTGGGGCTGTTTCTCTGCAAAGGGGCCAGGACGACTGATCCGGGTACATGAAAGAATGAATGGGGCCATGTATCGTGAGATTTTGAGTGCAAACCTCCTTCCATCAGCAAGGGCATTGAAGATGAAACGTGGCTGGGTCTTTCAACATGACAATGATCCAAAGCACACCGCCAGGGCAATGAAGGAGTGGCTTCGTAAGAAGCATTTCAAGGTCCTGGAGTGGCCTAGCCAGTCTCCAGATCTCAACCCTATAGAAAACCTTTGGAGGGAGTTGAAAGTCCATGTTGCCAAGTGAAAAGCCAAAAACATCACTGCTCTAGAGGAGATCTGCATGGAGGAATGGGCCAACATACCAACAACAGTGTGTGGCAGCCTTGTGAAGACTTACAGAAAACATTTGACCTCTGTCATTGCCAACAAAGGAAATATTACAAAGTATTGAGATGAAATTTTGTTTCTGACCAAATACTTATTTTCCACCATAATATGCAAATAAAATGTTAAAAAAACAGACAATGTGATTTTCTGGATTTTTTTTTCTCAGTTTGTCTCCCATAGTTGAGGTCTACCTATGATGTAAATTACAGACGCCTCTCATCTTTTTAAGTGGTGGAACTTGCACTATTGCTGACTGACTAAATACTTTTTTGCCCCACTGTATATCCCTTCCTAGTCTCACACTCAGCATTGATCAAACGAAATCAGAGTGTGAACGGACTGAAAATGATAATGCCCAATTGTCACCCTGCAATTCACATATTGTCTCATTTCTTTTATTATTACTCATTAACATAGTATATTTTTTAATGATTTATTTCTCATGAAACTAAATATTACACAAGGTTTTGTTATCAATGATGCTACAGATATCTGCTATCAGGACAAGAACACACTATGAAGATAATAGGTGTGCAATAAACACGTTTTGTATAGAGAACATCATGATACAATCTCTTTTTCTTTAGTAGATGGAAACAGCATGTTCTTTCTTCTGGCTAAAGACATCTTCGTGTCAAAGCGGTGGCTCGAAGAACAGTTCACTATTAATCAAATACCTAAGACAAAATCTGGATTTGATTTATGGCCATGTCCAGAAACATCTCCGGGTATCTATTAAACTATACTGATGATTTCAATAAAGGGACCAAATCAATGACTAAGAACTGGATGTAGACAGTGCATTCCCTGCAAAACAGCCAGAAGAAGATTTATTACATGTGAGCATTTGTGTATTTTATAATTACTGATTGAATATGCAGAACAATCAGACTGAGCTTCTACAATAGATTGGAAGTGAAAATAGATCTGAACCAATTCAATGAAGTCATCTAACTCTAACTGCATTACGATTAGTTTAGTTAGGATTTACTGATACTGGCCACCACCCAAGAGCTGCTCTCTATCAGCACAGCATGCAAAGTATAGAGAGCCCAAGGCCCACATACTTTTGTAATGCTTCTTTATTTTAGCAAATCGGACACATCGCTAAAGTCTGAAGACAGGTTCCAATATCCATTTCTTTTTGTGAACTGATTTTCCTATTATTATGAATAGAAAAAAAAAAATAACCAGACGTGTCTGATTTTGATTCGATTTCTGAATCAAAACTTCCCATTCTGATCAATGGGTCCATTAAGAAAAAGGGCAGTGCACAGATGCCACACGTAGTACTGCCCCTTTTTACTGTCTAATGGGAATGGCTTGGAATTTTTAATCTATTTTTTGCACACAAACCATACCCATGGTAAAAAATTGACATTGGCCAAAAAAAAAAAAAAAGACAAACAAAAACACCTATTCTCTTTTCCTGTACCAACATATAAAGGATGCCTAAAATACTGATGTATTAGGGAGGCCTAAAGAGGTTTTCTGTGACCTAAATACTGAAGAGCTGTGCTCATGACAAGTCATCAATTATTGATCATTTGGTCTCAGAGGCTCAGTATATCTTCTATTTGGCACATGTACGGTGGTTTGTCATTGCAATTGGCCTACAGTATATGTGAATAAATCTGGCTTGCAATACTAGGTGTTTGCACTGTGATGTCATGAACAGTGCAGAAGCACTGCGGCCCTTTTACTGTAATCAATAACAAGGACCACTATCAATCATATTGTATTTAAAGGCATTGGTATTAAAGGCATTAGTGATGACCGAGCACTGAAATGCTTGAGTGCTCGGTACTTGAATCGAGAAGGTTGGATGCTCGGACAGGCTGGACTCAAGTATTCAGTAAAATGTATGTCAATGGGAAACTCCAGCATTTTTCTGAAAGATCCTACCCGAAGGGTCGGAAAAATAAATGAAATGAAAGGAAACAGTGCTCAAATTCAATGGTCACAGCATGGGGAAGATTCCTGGACGCCTCTCTGACTCCCAGGTCACTACTGGGAAAACTGTTGTCAGAGTATTACTCCACTTTTACAGACTGACAATAAAGCATGCAAAATAGAAGATACAATTGATTTTACAAGAAAAAATATCAGGAAACATTATTTCCTGTATAATGACTTGCGTATAAGGCAAAGTTAAAAAGAAAAAAAAGAAGCTTGCTCTCCCTTTAATAGCTGAGCCATCTCTCTCCATATTCCCCTGTTGCCTATGACTACAATAGATGGCATAATAGAGGAGGAAATAAAACTACACCCACAGGTAACCACCGGTAAATATAATTTTAACGTTTTACTACTTTATCCGGGCATGTGATGTGTGTGACATGGTCAGACCCATCCTGTTTCATTTATGAATGAGGAACTCTGAAACTCACAAAGACTACGAGAACAATGCAAGAACTGCAAAAAATTAGAAGGAAGAGAGACGCCTATACACCCTGTATTAGACATAAAGGAGGCCCTCATACACATTTGTGGTCCTGGTCATCACAGTAGCATTGCTTTTCTCACGGGGAGAGTGATATTACTTTTTGAAGCGATAAAGCATATCTTTTATCAGGTAATCTCCATACACGAATTAAAGAAAAAATTCCAGCTCAACGAGGCGTGAAAAGTAAAAACTTGGTACTTTATTCACTTCATATAAGAAGCAGAGGATGAGACATCAGCACAATACAATAAAAAAACTATCTACGCGTTTCAGGTGACAAAGCACCCTTAATCATGCTTTGTCACCTGAAACGCGTAGATAGTGTTTTTATTGTATTGTGCTGATGTCTCATCCTCTGCTTCTTATATGAAGTGAATAAAGTACCAAGTTTTTACTTTTCACGCCTCGTTGAGCTGGAATTTTTTCTTTATTTCTGGTCTCTTCACGCTTGACACAGCGTCTCCGTGCTCCGAGCTTTCTGGGATTACTACTATGGTGAGCTGGATTTCCCCTTTTTTTCCTTATGAATCTCCATACACACAACATGTTCACACTCGAAGCTCCAAGGGGGAGCTTTTGATCCTATTCCTAGGTGACTCCCCTGCATATGCATATATATTGTGGTTTGGAGGGAATGTTAAGGTACCGTCACATTAAGCAACTTACCAACGAGAACGGCAGCGATTCGTGACGTTGCAGCGTCCTGGATAGCGATCCCGTTGTGTTTGACACGCAGCAGCGATCAGGATCCTGCTGTGACATCGCTGGTCGTAGCTGAAAGTCCGGAACTTTATTTGGTCGTCAGGTTGGCGTGATTCATCATGTTTGACAGCAAATGCAACAATGCCTGCAATGGTTTTTCATGGAGCGAACAACCAGCGAGAACGATAAGTACGTCACTGGATCGCTCCTGCATCGCTCAGCTGTTGCCGGTGTTTGACGTCTCCTAGCGACCTAAACAGCGACGCTGCAGCGATCGGCTCGTGGTCTATATAACGCTGCAGCATCGCTAAATGTGACGGTACCTTAAGTTTCAATTTAGATTAGATTGTCAGAGAGACAGAAGAGAGCAGACCGACATGGAGTGTTAGAAGGTCTGAAGGGGCCATGTAGTCTGAAGTACTACAGCTCCTGGAAAGAGACATACAGAAAGCTGAACATTGTTCAGTGAGCGTGCAGGAGAGTGAAGTACAGGAGAGTAACATCAGGGGAGACCAGCTAAGAGCAGGCTGCCTCCCTCTGAGGCGCAGATAGCCGGTAGCCGGACCACCGAGGTTGTAAGGGACACTACGACTTACAGCAGAGACCGGCAGTACAGCTGAACTGCAAGTTACCTTTCCGCCACACACACCTGAGACACAGTAACACATAGAGCCCGGGGCATGCTAGAGTCCCTGTAAAAAGGCTTGAGTTACCTGTCATGCAGGTATTGTACTATACTATAAGGGAAACAGAGAGAAAAACTGTGAGGACCTTATCCGAAGCCATAGGCAGTAAGGGACTACAACACCACTGCGCTAGAGGGA